>NW_027507748.1:5966276-6331797 GCF_037356315.1 Lithobates pipiens | reverse complement strand
TGACCTCTGTCCGGGCTCTGACCTCTGTCCGGGCTCCGACCTCTGTCTATTGATTTTGGTTCAATAGATTAGTTCTGATTAATTACTACAGCCTTGTCTATCGATATCTGGAGTAATGTCAGTTTAAAAGATACAGCCTAGTGGGCTCTGTACAACTGTAGCCATAGATGGCTCCCTATCTTCATTTTGCCCTTTTCTCCAATCCCTTGGATTAACTTTGTGCTTTTTGCCCCTGCAAATTTCACCACAGACGGCCACATTCAGTGTAATATTGTTTATATCCTAACCTTTTATTCGGCACCGGCCGGTGTTTCTGTGTACAATTTACAATCCATCAGCCTTGGTGGTAATGCCCTTTTGCTGCTTAATGCATTTTATAGTGTCGTTTTGATGAATTTCTTTGGTGTTCTGTCGTTATTTTCATGTGTCTTTTGTGTGTGTTTTTTTTTTTTTTTGTCTTAGTCTCCAGACCTTTATTTTGTTCTTAGTGTTGGGTGTGGAACTGCTGTTATTTTATCTATTTTTTTCCCAAGGCGTCTTTCAGGACAGCACCTGAGAGATAGCGACTCCTCCCTCCTCGTTGGGAAACACCTTCTTCCTCCAGACTTTAAAGGGAGGCGCCTCCCTACCACACCTCAGTTTTTGTGTTTCCTCTGGCCCGGAGGGAACATCTTTTGGAGGAGTCAGTTTCTCTTAGGTGTTCCTGGGGGACTAGGCTTCTTTCCCTTTTTTTTTTTTTTCCTCCTTTAGAGACCCGCTGTCCTCCCGACCTACCCACGCCTCAGCAGCGGTAGCAAGCGGGCTCCTCTTCCCCTCTTGTGCTCGGAGAGAGCCGAAGATTCGGTGGCCGCAAGTTCGTAGGCGCGGCGGCGTGCGTGTGCCGTCGCCATGTTTTATTTATTTATTTATTTATTTTTCGGCGGTCGCGCCGGAAGTGAAAGAGTGGGTCACTGGGTCAGCTGAAACGTCGTTTCCGGCGTGGACGCAGGGGGGGGGGGGGGGGAGGAGGGAGGACAGGAGCTGGTGACTATTTCCGGTCCGGTGCAGCTGCATTATGGGAGTCCGGAGGCGGCGTTTAGCCACAAGTGGATCTCTGCACACCTGTTATGGAAGATTCAGCGTCTGCAGCGGTGGGGACAGGCAAAGGCACCAGCAAAGTCCAGGTAGGAGGCAGCGGTTAAAGTCTGCCTTCTTTTATTTCCTGGCGTTTGGTCTCGCTCTCTCTTTTTTTTTTCTTTCCCCCCTGGTGGCAAGGGCCTGTTTGGGCACTAGAAGCTGACTGGTTTCTTCTCAGTGCACCTGTGTGGTGATCCCTATCAAAGCTGAGACTGGGTCTCACTATGGGTTCCCTGGTTTTTTTCCCTTTTTTTTGTCTTTTTTCTTCATAGGCTAAGAGCTCTGACCCAAAGAAAAGATGTCCTTCTTGCAGGGCCAAGCTGGGAGAAAATTGGAAGAAAACCTTATGCAGTCCCTGCATTACTTCTTTAGTTAAAGAGGAATCTGCCTCTGTATGTGAGGATCTGGTGGCCTCTGTAAAGAAGGAGCTGTACGCCACGATCCAGAATTTTCGTGACTCACTAGCAAACCCGGCTGCTAGTCAGCCTTCCACTTCAGAGTCTTCCCAGGGGTTCTCTCTCAATCCCGGTGTTAGAATCTCTGCCTGAAGACCCTCAGAGAGGGAAAAGCAGTCCACTGCTCTTTCCGTTAAAGATTCGGAAGAGGAGTTGGAGGATTCTGAGGTAGCCCCCTCTAAATTCAAACTGTCCCTTGAAGAGGTCGATGGGCTCCTTAAAGCCATTCATGCTACGCTTGGTTTAAGTGAGGAGAAGAAGGAATTATCACTCCATGACCGCATGTATGCTGGTTTGGATGAGCCTAGGGGCCGAACGTTCCCAGTTCATCCGGTCATCTCTGAGGCCATTAGGAAAGTATGGCAGGATCCAGAGAAAAAGCCCTTTTTCTCCAAAGCCCACAAAAGGCATTTTTTTTCCTTTTTGAGGAGGACCCTGCAGCAGTATGGAAACAAGGTGCCCAGACTGGATGCCGCCTTTTCCCAGGTTTCAAGGTCCACAGATCTGTCCTTTGAGGACATGGGAGTTTTGAAAGATCCGATGGACAAACGCATGGATCTTTTGCTCAAGAGATCATGGCAATCAGTTATGAGCAATTTAAAACCAGCAATGGCCACAACGTGTGTAGCCCAGAAATTTAGAATACTGGATTAACCAGTTAAAGTCACATATAGCTGCAGATTCCCCTAAACAGGAAATCTTAGATTCTTTTCCTACCCTGATTACGGCAGTGGCCTATGTTGCAGATGCCTCAGCTGAGGCAATTAGGATATCGGCCAGGTCAGCAGCTCTAACTAATGCTGCAAGAAGAGCCTTATGGCTTAAACCTGGCCGGGTGACTCGGCTTCAAAGAATAAGCTGTGTGGGTTACCCTTTTCAGGGGACTTGCTCTTCGGCCCTGACCTCGAATAATATTCTTGACAGACAGCCGATAAAAAAGAGATCCTTCCCGGTCAAAAAGAAAAAGCAGGTACCGAAAAGTATTTTTCGACCTCAAAAAACTCAGGATCAGGACAGCAAGTTGCAGGGGAGAAGGAAAAATTGGTCCGCCCCGAAGCCGAAGGGTAGAGGCGGAATTCTCTTCCGTCCTCCTCCTACACAGGCCGAAAAATCGCAATGACTCGTCTCTGCGGGTGGGCGGAAGACTACAAGAATTTCTTCCGCAGTGGTCAGGGATAACTTCAAATCAGTTTATCCTGACCACTCTCGCACAGGGTTACTCACTCGAGTTTGTCAACGACCCCCAGAAAGGTTCCTGATTACCAACACCCCGCGGGACCCGGTAAGGGCCCTGGCCATGAAGTCCTCTCTAGAGGAACTGATGCAACAGGGTGTAGTAGTACAGGTGCCCCTGCAAGACAGCAGGAGGGGTTTTACTCCCATGTTTTCCTAGTAAGGAAACCGACAGGAAAATTTCGGTTGATTCTCAACCTGAAACCGTTAAACAAGTCCATAAGGTACTGGAAGTTCAAAATGGACTCAATTTTTTTCAGTCAGAAATCTGTTGAAGCCAGGATCTTTATGGTGTCAGTAGATTTAAAGGATGCCTACCTACATGTTCCGATCTCTCCCCAGTCTCAGAAGTTCCTCAGGCTGGCAGTGAGGTTGGGGGGGGGGGGGTTCATCATCTCCAGTTCAGGGCCTTACCCTTCGGCCTGTCATCATCTCCCGAATTTTTACCAAAGTAATGGCGGAAGCTTTAGCGCCGCTGCGACTCTCAGGAATCGCAGTTATTCTTATTTAGACGATCTGCTGTTTTTCGCCCATCCAGCGAGGAATTGCAGATCAATCTAGGCAAGGCTCGCAGCCATCTGGAGGCGTTGGGGTGGATTTTGACTCTCCCAAAAGTCGTCCCTAAACCCATCTCAGGAGATTCGGTTTTTAGGGTATCTAATAAATTCTGTGGAGCAAAAGATCTTTCCTTCCCTTAGACAAAAAGGACAGGATTTCCAGTGCAGTGTCTTTACTACAGACCAGCCAAAGTCTGACAGTAAGACAGGTTATGTCAGCTTTGGGGTTCTGACTTCAACAATGCCAGCAGTCCAGTGAGCAAGAATGCATTTCAGATGTCTGCACGCTTTCCTTCTAAAAATCTTAGGATCACACAGTGGCATCCCTAGAGGCAGAGGTAAGAGTGTCAACCCAGGTAAAGAGGTCCCTATGGTGGTGGAAAAAGACAGGATGTCTTATCGGAAGGGTTAGTCTGGGCTTTTCCAGTCGAGAAAAGACTAACAACCGACGCCAGTTCCTGGGGGTGGGGAGCCATCTAGGAACACGTTTCACTCAGGGGTCCTGGGCAAAAAAGGAGGCAATAAGGTCCTCGAACTGGAGGGAGCTCAAGGCGATTGCCTTGGCTCTGGAGTCGTTTGTTCAGGAGCTTCAGTCCCATCAAGTCCAGGTCCTAACAGACAATGCCACGGCGGTGGCTTATTTAAACAGACAGGGGGGTACAAGAAGCAGGTCGCTTCAGGTACTGGCCATGGAGATTCTTCGGTGGGCGGAAAAACGTTTGTTATCCCTATCAGCAGTCCACTAAAGGGGATCTAAGCAGAAACGCTATTCAGGAAGCGGAATGGTCTCTAAACCCGGAGGTATTCGCAATGATTGCCGGAAAATGGGGTTTACCAGAGGTGGACCTGTTCGCCTCAAAGTTGAACGCCCAGGTTCCCCAGTTCTTTTCCCTGGACAGTCGCGATGGCTAGCTGGGCACAGATGCGCTAGCTTACCCATGGGAATTTCGTCTTTGCTACGCTTTCCCCCCTTTTTTCAGTTAATCCCGTTAATTTTAAGAAAATTCAGAAGGAGAAGGTGCCAGTTATTCTAATCACGCCCTTTGACCAAAAAGGGCCTGGTTTTCGACAGTTCTAGGTCTGGCAATCAAGTCTTGTTGGCATCTGCCCCTCAGACACGATCTGTTGTTGCAGGGCCCAGTAAACCATCCAGGAGTGGCCAGCCTGGCTCTCACGGCCTGGTTTCTGAAAGGCAGCTCCTTAGGAGCAAGGGGTTTTCCACCCGTTTGATCTCGACCCTTTTGGCAAGTAGGAAAAGGGTTACGAGGGCCATTTATTCTAAGGTTTGGAAACGTTATAAAACTTGGTGTTTTTCAGCCACCCAGGTGACAGGGAGCCTTGTCTCCATCTTGGAGTTTTTACAAGATGGAGCAGACAAGGGACTGGCAGTTAGTACCCTGAAGGTGCAGGTAGCAGCCCTGACAGTGTTCTTAGAAAAATCTGTGGCCTCAGATCCGCTGGTGATCAGATTCTTTAGAGCCCTTAAAAGATCTAGGCCAGCTCCTGTTAAGGTTTTTCCTAGATGGGATTTGTCGGTAGTTCTACAGTCTCTAACAAAGGGGCCTTTTGAGCCTCTTGTGGAGGCTTCCCTTAGGTTTCTCACATTAAAGACCGTTTTTCTGATTGCCATTGTCTCTGCACGCAGGATCAGTGAGCTAAATGCTCTGTCAGTTAAAGAACCATATCTTTCCATTTTTCCTGACAGAGTTATTCTCAGAACAGATGCAAAATTCTTACCGAAGGTAGCTTCAGTTCAGAACCGTATACAGGACATAGTACTGCCAACCTTTTGTGTTAACCCCAAAGGAAATAAGGAGACTCTTTTCCATACATTGGACGTCAGGAGGACTCTGCTGAGTTATTTAGAAAGGACGGAGTCCTTCAGACGTTCAGATTCTCTGTTTGTACTTTTCTCAGGAAGAAAAAATGGTTTCCAAGCTTCTAAAGTTACTTTAGCTAGATGGCTGAAATTAGCTATCTCTGAGGCATATTCCCAGGCAGGATTATCCCCACCAGCAGGAATTTGTGCACACTCAACCGGGGCTCTGGCGTCTACATGGGCAGAGAGAGCTGGTGCCACCCCTGAGCAGATCTGCAAGGCGGCGACATGGTCGAGTTTTCACACATTTGTGAAGCATTATAGACTGGATCTCACTTCTGCCAGCGATCAGACGTTTGGCAGAAAGGTCCTGCAAGCTGTTGTCCCGCCCTAAGGGGTAAGTCTCTGTTATCCTCTCAGGTGCTGTCCTGAAAGACGCCTTGGGAAAAACCAAGTTAGACTTACCGGTAACTTGTTTTCCAGAAGTCTTTCAGGACAGCAAGCATCCCGCCCTATGGTATTATATTATGCTACGCTGTGACTAACGTATGTGTTTATGTGTTCCAGCCGGGGCCGGAGGTTCTCTTCTACAACTGAGGTGTGGTAGGGAGGCGCCTCCCTTTAAAGTCTGGAGGAAGAAGGTGTTTCCTAATGAGGAGGGAGGAGTCGCTATCTCTCAGGTGCTGTCCTGAAAGACTTCTGGAATACAAGTTACCGGTAAGTCTAAAGCCTCATACACACGATAGGACTTTGTACAAACTTTCCCTTGGATTTTTGTACAAAGGGCGTCGGCCCTGAACTTGTATTGCATACACACAGCAGGACTTTTTCAGCCAACTTTCACCAAATCATGTGGTTTTTCTGCTCTTTACCGCCACCTTTGGTCAACTTCTATATTGTTGTCTGATCTTTTGCATTGGTTCTGAGCATGCCTGTTTGTACTTTGTACAAAAGTCCTATGGTTTTCTGTACACACGATCAGACTTTGCTCCATCGGACTTTTGTTGCCAGAAAGTTTGTCCGTTCGCACAGCTAACAAAAGTCTGATGAAAACCAAAAAAGTTTGTCCGATGGAGCGTACACACAGTCGGATGTTGCTCCAAAACAGCTAATTTGCATGTTTGTTGTCAAAAAGTCTGATCATGTGTATGGGCCTTTACTTGGTTTTTTGTTTGTACTGCCAGAGGGTCTAAAATGTGGACAGGCAGTGTCGAGATGCACTATTTTCCAAATGGATTCGTCAAGTGATTGATCAAGCTTCAGCTTAAAGAAGAAAGTTCTTCTCATGTTGGAGCACACTCATCCAGGGCAATTAGTGCCTCTCGGGTGGTGCATCATCCGGCCTCTATGGCTCAGATCTGTAAGACCGCAACTTGGTCTTTGGTTCAGACGTTTTACAGATTTTATCAAATCGATATTAAAGGTCATGAGGATATTGCCTTTGGGCACAGTGTACGCTACAAGTTGCAGTATGAGTCCTCCTCCTGGCCTCCTGTTTTTGTTGTCTCCCCCCCTTCAGTTGCCATTGCTATGGGACATCACACATATTTATTACTATGGCTCTGTGTCCCCTGATAAAAGAAAACAGGATTTTTATAACGGCTTACCTGTAAAATCCTTTTCTTTGATGTACATCAGGGGACACAGAGGTCCTTCCCTTCTTGGTATACACTTGTATTGCTTGGCTACAAAACTGAGGACTCCCAATAGTGGAAGGGGGTATATAGGGAGTGCACTTATTGCCTTAGGGACGTGCCAGTGTCCATCACCTATCAGTGGCCCTATAACCCACATAGTAACTACTGAGGCTCTGTGTCCCCTGATGTACATCACAGAAAAGGATTTCACAGGTAAGCTGTTATAAAAATCCTGTTTTTTTTTTTTTTTTGTTTTTTTTTTTTTTATTCAAAGCGGAGTTCCAGTCAATTTTTTGTTCAGCAGCCACAAATAAGTGAATCTTCTTTTAATAAAGACACTCCCCTGTCCCACGATCCAGCAACGTGGCCACCCAAACCCTCCCTTCTCTCCCCCGCCTGTCCGCGGCACTGGCAATACTACTGTGGGCATCTGGCTGCTTCCCAGCCGGGTGTGCGTGTCTCGGTACGCTGTCCTGCATAGCCGGGCAATCTTTTGGGAACTGTGATGTGTCCCAGAAGATTGCAGGGTGGAAGGGCCTGGCTAGGGGTGGCACAAGCGGAAGTGGAAGCTCATCGGTAATCGTGAAGCATTGCGGAATCGAATCGTGAGACCAGTGAAGATGCGCATCCCTAACACCCACACATTATGTTTGTGCAGAAACATCATGAACATTGTTTATCCATAGATATGTTCTCCCTCGTGAGGTTTGTTCTTTACATAACACACACATTATATCTCACACACTAACATTGTAAACAATCTATATTATACAATAAAATCAGATCAATAGAAATAAATATAAAAGATTCTCCTTGCTGGTCTGGCATTCTGTTCTGTCTATTGTCAAAGTGTGATCGTACTTTACTTATTGATTGTTACCATCTGCGGATTACACCGCAGGGGTCGCTTGTCCTCTGGGGGTGTCAAGGCTGTGGCTTCTTGCCTCTCTGGGCCGGATTCCGGTTTCGGGAGATGGGGACGGATCATGGAGCTTTCTGAATCATCCAGCTTATTTTAAAAATGTCTCCCAATTCCATCTTTTAGCGGTAAATATACTATTGTGTACATAGATGTCTGTGCACTCTAAGAATCCTGGTGGTTCCAAACTTCTTCCATGTATGGATGATGGAGGCCACTGTGCAGAAATGTTTCTGTACCCTTCCCCCGATCTGTGCCTCCATACAATTCTGTCTCCGAGGTCTACAGACAATTCCTTGGACTCCATGGCTTGGTTTGTGCTCTGACATGCACTGTTACCTGTGGGACCTTCTATAGACAGGTTTGTGCCTTTCCAATCCTGTCCAATCACCTGACTCTACCACAGGTGACCTCCAAGTTGTAGAAACATCTCAAGGATGATCAGTGGAAACAGGAGGTGCCTGAGCTCCATTCTGAGTGTCATGGAGGAGCCTGCGACCCTTGTGTGCGTGGGAGGAGCCTGCGACCCTTGTGTGTGTGGGAGGAGCCTGCGACCCTTGTGTGCGTGGGAGGAGCCTGCGACCCTTGTGTGTGTGGGAGGAGCCTGCGACCCTTGTGTGTGTGTGTGATTTTTTTTTTTCCTTTTTTATTTGTAATAAATTTGCAAAGATTTCAAACAAACATCTTTCACGTTGTCGTTCTGGGGGATTGTTTGTAGAATTTTGAGGAAAATGATGAATTTAATCCATTTAGGACTAAGACTAATAGAACAATGTGGAAAAAGTGAAGTGCTGTGAATACTTTCCGGATGCTCTGTATACCGATCCTTGGAGTCTGAATATTATACTTTGCTATGTCAGAATCTCTACTGCTTCCTGAGTTCTGTTTGCATTTGTTCATATTTTCTTTCTTTCTTTCTTTCTTTCTTTCTTTCTTTCTTTCTTTCTTTCTTTCTTTCTTTCTTTCTTTCTTTCTTTCTTTCTTTCTTTCTTTCTTTCTTTCTTTCTTTCTTTCTTTCTTTCTTTCTTTCTTTCTTTCCTTCCGTCTTCTTTCTTTCTCTTTCTTTCCGTCTTTTCTTTCACTTTCTTTCCGTCTTTTCTTTCTCTTTCTTTCCGTCTTCTTTCTTTCTCTTTCTTTCTCTTTCTTTCCGTCTTCTTTCTCTCTTTCTTTCCGCCTTCTTTCTCTCTCTTTCTTTCCGTCTTCTTTCTTTCTTTCCGTCTTCTTTCTTTCTTTCCGTCTTCTTTCTCTTTCTTTCTTTCCGTCTTCTTTCCGTCTTCTTTCTTTCTTTCTTTCCGTCTTCTTTCTTTCTTTCTTTCCGTCTTCTTTCCTTTTTTATTTTTTTTATAATGTATATATGGTATCTTGTGAAGAATTTAATTCCCAACCTTATTAATATATATATTATCTCTTAAATATTTTAAGGAAAGAAAACTGAAAATGATGATGAAGAGAAACAGAGTGGTAAGTGCGAGCAAAGTGTGCTGAAGGGGTGCATTCACACCTGAGCGTGGCATTTTTTATTTTTTAAACCTTTGCACGTCTTTGAGGCTGGGTTCACACCGCTGCGGGGGGGAGAACCGGGTGTGATTCGCACAGCAAATCACATCCGATCTCCGTAGCGCTGCGAGTTCAGCCATACAGATAGTATGGCTGAACTCGCAGCTGTCCCGCAGCAAACTCGCACAGGACCCTTTTTTGGGTCCGCAACGGAATCGGATCGCATGGGGGTTCACACCATGCGATCAGATTCCTGTGCGAGTCGGCAGATCGCACTGCGATATGCCGACGGATCTGGGGGTGTCATTAACATAACATTGACACCCCCAGCCGTCCGCATAGGGCAGTGTGAACTGCCGGCGGGAGTAATGCGATGCGGGAAAACGCCGCGGATTCGCGGCGTTCCCGCATCGCAATAGTGTGAACCTAGCCTGAGCGCTTATGTACAGGGTTTTTAAAGCATTTGTGAGCTTTATTTTTTATTTTTTTTATCATGTTAGGTGTTTAGGCTTATGGTTTATTAGAGTTGGGGGTGGTTTAATAAGGCTAGGGTTGTAAACCCTCATGGTTTGCATTAAGGTGAAAAACCTTCTCTAGTGCTGTAGCGCCCCCCCCCCCCCCCCCCCCCCAGAGGCCCCCACTTTTACTTACCTGAACCCGATCTTTCCGGGTGATGAGAACACGCACAGCAGCTCCAGCCGCTAACTCAGGTCCTCCATTGGATAGATAGCAGCGCAGCCTTTGGCTCCTGCTGCTGTCAATCAAATCCAATGACGATGGGGGTGTGGCCCCAGTCCTACTGTCTGTGTCAGTGGACGACGCAGAAGGACTTGGGAGCGCGCCCGGAGGAGTGCCCCCAGGGAATGCGGCTCTCTGTGAAGGCACTCAAGTTGAGGAGGAGCCAGGAGCGCCGCAAAGGGACCCCCAGAAGAGGAGGATCAGGGCCACTCTGTGCAAAACCAACTGGTGGCAAGTATGACACGTTTAACTATATACAGACCGCCCGCCATCATTATCTGGCGGCTCTTTGAAGTGGAATATTGTTATGACAGCAGCTAGCTGCCCTAATGCCGGTATCCACTCCTTCAGCGGGCGGTCTGCTTTAAGATGAGTGGTCTCGGCAGCAGATTCGCCACAATATCAGTTTTATCGACGGAAGAGGGGGCCCACCCTCCCGCCACTCTGTGGTGCCCTCCGCTGCATACCGGAGCTGCTGGTGGAGGCGATCGGATCCTCTTCCCCCTGCTTGGCTGGCTGTAGAGTGAGGGGAATATGGCTGCATACCATTTACAGGGCAGAAGCGACGTCAAAACATCACTTCCACCCATAGCTCTCTTGTGTGTAAATATGAGATGTGAGGTCTTTATGATCTCGTATTTAAGAGGTCTTGTTATGCTTTTTTTTTTCTATTACAAGGGATGTTTACATTTCTTGTAATGGGAATAAAAGTGACGCCATTCTTTTAAAGAAAAAAAAATTAAAATAAATGAGCTGCGTCCGAGTTCTCACACAGAAGCGAACGCATACATGAGCAGCACCCACATATGAAAACGGTGTTCAAACCACACATGTGAGGTATCTCCGTGATCGGTAGAGTGAGAGCAATAATTCTATCCCTAGACCTCTGCTGTAAATCCAAAACATGCAACCTGTAGAATTTTTTTTAAACCTCGCCTATGGAGTTTTTTTTTTTTTTTTTTTATGGTAACAGTTTGTCGCCATTTCACGGCGCAATTTTCAAACGTGACATGTTTGGTATCAATTTACTCGGCGTAACGTTATCTTTCACAATATTAAAAAAAGAAAAAAGTCTACTTTTTTTTTTATTATTTAAAAAAAGTGTGTTTTTTTTCCAAATAAAAGTGCACTTGTAAGACTTCTGCGCAAATACTATGTGACAAAGTATTGCAACGACCACCATTTTTTTTTCTAGTGTGATAGAAAAAAATATATAATGTTTGGGGGTTCAAAGTAATTTTGTAGCAAAAAAAAAAAAAAAAAAGATTTTAACTTGTAAGCAACAAGTTTGAAAAATAGGCCCGGTCCTTAAAGGGGAGTTTAGCAAAAGTCAGCAGCTACAAAAAGTACAGTTGCTGACTTTTTTAATAAACAGACACTTGCCTGTTCCACAGTCCAGCGATGCGACCGAATGGGTCATTGCTCCTCTCTGCCGGCGCCTGCATTGCCACTCTGGGCACCCGGCCGTGACAGCATTCAGCTTCACAGCCGAGGCGCGCAATGCGCAAGTCGCGCCGCACTCCCGGAGTGGAGAGGCGATCTCCTGAGACCTGTCACGTGTCCCAGGAGATCGCCTAGAGCAGGGGTCTCAAACTGGCGACCCCTCCAGCTGTTGCAAAACTACAAGTCCCATCATGCCTCTTCCTGGGGGTGTCATGCTTGTAGCTGTCAGCCTTGCAATGCCTCATGGGACTTGTAGTTTTGCAACAGCTGGAGGGCCGCCGGTTTGAGACCCCCTGGCCTAGAGGGAGGGGCCGCCTAAGGTGAAAGGAGGAGTCGCCTTGGTTGTCCTGGGCGGAAGGAGAAAGTGGGACAGGAAGTCCCCCTGCTAACGAAGCGATCAAGTCTGCAGAAACCGCAAACCCGACTCATGGAGCTCCCAGCTGGTGAGCGGGAAAATTCAAAGGGACGCACAGGTACGCCCATTTGCCTGTCCGTGCCATTCTGCCGACGTACATCGTCGCGCGCCGGTCGGGAACCAGTTAAAGCGGAAGTTCCATTTTTGGGTGGAACTCCGCTTTAAGTGGTTAAAAAGAAAAAAAAAAACCCTTACAACACCTTTTAATATTGGGTTTAATGTTGGGATTGGGGGTTAATGTTGGGGGTTAATGTTGGGGGTTAATATTGGGGTTAATGAGGGGGATTGAGGTTAATGAGGGAGTTGAGGGTTAATGTTGGGGGTTAATGAGGGGGTTGGGCGTTAATGTTAGGGTTAGGGTCTAATAAGGTTAGGGGTTAATATTAGTGTTTGGGTTTAATGTTAGAGTGCAAGTTTAATGTTGGGGTTTAATGTTAGGAGTTAATAGTGTTGGGGTATAATAAGTTTTGGGGAGTAATGTTGGGGGTTTAAAGTTGTAGTTTAATTTTAGGACTTAAAAATAGTCTTGGGGTGTTGGAGATTAATATTGTATTTTATTTTTATGTATTTAATATTTATTTTATTTTATTTTTTTTCATTATAATATTGCTGTTGAGCAGATAAATGCTCAAAACTTGACAAAACGCACTAAAATGCTTGAATTAAGCATGAATTCCATGCATTTTCTATAGGACAAAAAAAAGCTTTAAAAAGGCACCAACGTTCATAATGTTTACTTTTCACAATCATTGTTCCTTCAATACCTAATATTTCTGTAAAGTCGCAGCTCATTGCATCCTAGAGATAAGATTTGATGTAGAGAGAACCGCCCACAACGATTCTCCCCTCCAGTGCAACGAGCATCTTCTGAACATTAACGTCAAGCACTAGATGTATATTCCATCCTATCAGAAACCTGCAGGAACTTGCCTAACTGGTACAAGCTTCACAATACTCGGTAACTCTGCCTTGCCAGCCAATTAGAGGCCACCTACCTCCCTAATTGCACCCCACAGTATCACAATGATATTTGCATGCCTTGCCATGATGTCATCGTACGCAGTGCCACATGTGGGTGTGCCCCATGCATCGTACAGCCATGTGCTCCTCCCAGGGTCATTCCTCCTCAAGGTCGCCCTCAGGAGTCCTCCAAGACCTGATCTACTGCTATGAAGGATATTGAAGAAGGATCGTAATTATGTTGCGGAACTCCACATCTACAAATCAGGGAGGACAGCTCTCTAATGGAATATCTATAATTATAACGTCTTCTTCAGAGGAGGCATTTTGTTTTTCCTGCATAGGAGGCTCCACGGCGGCAGGAGGAAGAAGATATAAAGTCCCCGGTCTTACAACCCGCAAACTGCTTACAGACAAATCACATTCTTTCATTTAAAGCTGAAATGAACTCCTGAGAATACCCAGTTCCTCCTACCAGTGATGCAACGGTCTCATCACTCACCATCCACCGACACATTCTCCCTGGGCTACTTCTGGGTGTTGGGTTTTTGGCTTCTTGATTGGCCAGCAAGGAAGACCTGAACCCACATATGTGCATGGAAGTTGGTCATACTGGCACAGCCAGATTGTGGCAAGAATGCATGTTGAGCTACACATGCATACATGTTACAGTTCCTTGGGCGCTTGAAACCAACTTAGATCTTACCCTTCTGCGGACAGGAACTACATAGTAAAGCACCTACCTGCACTGGAGGGGGGGGGGGGGCATGCTATGGCAGCTATGAAGTAGAGGAACCTAGAGTAACACCTCCAGACACCCCTCCAGAGCATCGGTGGTGTACACCAGAAGCACTGCAGCTGGCGATCCTGTCCACCATCAGAGATGGGCAGCAACAGTTTGGCGAGAGGAAGGTTCTCATTAGGTCCTCCTGAGCTCAGGTCTCAAAACACAGCCAAGGGTGGACTTCCACGTGCTCTAAAATGATCTACGGAGTGGGTTGCGGAACTAAAGGTCCTGATTTGAGCAGTCTCATCGGTGTTTGAGATTTCCATGCAAGCCATCCATCCAGAGTTCATCTCCATGATCTTCTGTACACGCAGAGGCCTTGGTTGAGCTATAGCCACATGCCTGGTTTTGCTTGCCATCTGGTAAAGGCGATGGCACACTTTGTATGAACTCGCTGTGGTGGTAATATTAGAAGAATCTGGTCTACTATTCTACAATTTTTTCCTGATAGAGATGATGATCTTTTCTACGATCAAATGCTTATGTAATGGACTTCATTAGCGCGGCTTCTCTTTTCTACCTAGAGGAACACCTGCCTTCACTAAAGGGTGGGCTACTGCTTCAAGAACATAG
The DNA here is from genome assembly GCF_037356315.1 of Lithobates pipiens. Lineage (NCBI taxonomy): Eukaryota > Metazoa > Chordata > Amphibia > Anura > Ranidae > Lithobates > Lithobates pipiens. Next base: position 6,317,648 of record NW_027507748.1, on the reverse strand, counting down.
AGAAGCACTTACCTGCAACACTTCCCAAACCTTGCCATCATTGCCGACTCCCAAGACAATCTAACCAGCTAAGCACCTACCTGAACCATAGGGGGAACTACTGGATGGAGAACTACTGAAGCTCTGAAGTGCAGGAACATAGAGGAGAACCTACCTGCACTGTAGGGGGAACTACTGCAACTATGCAGGAACCTAGAGGAGCACTTGTGTGTGTTGGAGGGATAGCAGCTCTGAATTACAGGAACATAGGAGCACCTACCTGCACTGGATGGGAGAGCTACTGCCGCTATGAAGTGCAGGAACCCAGAGGAGCACTTGCCTGCAACACTTCCCAAACCTTCCCACCTCAGCCAACTTTCAGCATGGTATTTACCGGCAAAGCTCTGACTTTTCTATTCCACAGGTTGCCCCTCCCTTCCTTCCTCTTGGGTTTTTTTTTTTTTTTTATTGGAAATTGTAGGCTATTGACAATCTCCACTGCCTTTGCTTGTCATAGGGGCCTTTTATGTTTTAATTGCTCAGTGAGGCTGCCTGCCCTAACAATGGACCAATAGGAATGAGGAGGCTTGGTGGCATGCTCTGACAGGACCTGTAGAAGCTTTGCATGTCACAAGGGCCCACCATTCAGCCATCTCTGGGGGGTTTGGTTGGTGTTGCAGGTGTAATGATATAGTCGGCGACCCATCGCAGTTTGCTACAGAAGTGACGTTCTGTCGCCGCCATCTTGCTACACCCGACACCTGTCCACAGTAAGGATACGCTAAGAAGGGGTAAAGTGGACATCTTGTTACACCCGCCGGAGTTTTGCATTTTACACGTATTTATAACAGTAAAGTCAGTTTCTATAGTGAAATACAGAACTTAGAACTCCGTCTGACTACTTAGATTTTTAATTTTAAAAGCAGCAGCAACCCGGCTCATCTCACAAGTTTGCTAATCTGACAGAAGGTCGCTGATTTTAAAATTCAACATCTAAACATTTAGACTGAGTTCTAAGTCCTGTATTTCACTATAGAATCTCACTTTACTGTTATACGTGTAAAATGCAAAACTCCGGTGGGTGTAAAAACATGTCCGCCTTCCCCGTTCTTGGTGTATCCTTACTGTGGACGAGTGTGGGGTGTAGCAAGATGGCGGCAACGGAACGTCCCTTCCGTAGCAAAACTGGGAAGGGTCGCCAAAATATGTCGTTACACAGGTATGTGCTCCTCCTAGGGGCCTGAATATTATACCTCCCTCTGTCAGAATGAATGCTTCCTGAATTCTGCTTCCATATGTATGGAATAATGTAATGTGGGCTCATGCAATGATTATTTTTAATGGTCGATGTGAGAAGAATTCACAACTTTACTAATATATATCCTCTTTTAAATATTTTAAGGGTCCGATAAACCTGAAAATGAGCAGAATACACCTTTGATCACAGTAGGTAAGTGCCAGGGGAACTGCGGGTGATTGGGGGGGGGGGGGGTGGTCTCTGGAGCGTATTTATTAATAACCAAAGTCAAAACAAACCTCGATACCTAAAACCCAACTTTGCAATTTTGAGATGTTTTAGTGAATCTGTACATACAGCATCATCTCAGCGACTTGGTGTTTCCAGGTGGATTAGAACTCTTTTTTTCAGGATAGATTGGTGACAATCACAGCGATTATCACATGTGTTTTTATTTCTTCACTCCCGTAGTATGGGCAAAAATAAATAGTATGGTTTTGTATATATATGTGTATGTGTGTGTGTGTGTGTGTGTGTGTGTGTGTGTGTGTATGTGTATATATATATATAATATATATATTTTTTTTTTTTTTTTTGTCCTACCTACAGTTAAAGTGGTTGTAAACCCTTACAACACACTTTGACCTACAGGTAAGCCTAGATTAATGCTTACCTGTAGGTCCAAGAAATATCTCCTAAACCTACACGGTTTAGGAGATATTTGCCGAAAGACAGGCACCGCTGTCTACGATGCATGCGCCGCAGACAGCGGCGCACTGAGCATGCCGCCAGTGGCGGCTCCCGCGCGCATGCGTGGGAGTGACGTCATCGCGGCTTCGGCGGATCAGCGAGACCCACCGAGAAGATGGATGCGCCAGACTACAGGGGACAGCGGTGGCTTCTCTGGCTCCTGTGTCAGGTAAGTGACACACAATGGAATACGATGTGATGCGATGCGATGCGATGCATAGTAGTCCATTATTCTTTACCTTTGTAGGGAATGAAAGAGGGAAGTAAACCCTCTTTAACACACTGACACAAACACACTGACCCTAAATATAAAACCTTTCTTTGCCCTACCTAAAACATGCTGACCTTATCTATGACCTTGACACTTACTAAAATTTATTTTTTAATTAGCTGATCAGGTAGGTTAGTTAAGTTTCTCTCCTGCATTCTAAAAATGGTGAAGGAATCCACCACATTAATAGTGCAGACATCCTAATTGGGGGGGGGGGGGGGGGGGCGGGCGGGCGCGTCTGCTGCAGCTGGAGAGTTGCTGGTTGGATGTCACCTCTGTATCAGGATTTCTTTATCATCCAGCCAGTGCTTCTACTGAACCACTAGAAATGTAAAGAGCACCTGTCATACAACCTGAGTGTATCCAATGTTAATGTCCTAGTTAGAGAATGGAATCTGCTAAATGGTAACTAGAAATCAGTGACCTTCACATAGTGATCTCCATTCTACTACTTGTAAATGTAAACTCTTATTGACTTTTATATCGCTTGCTTTTAGCTTGGTGTGTCACAAACATATAAAAAGGATTGACGACGTTATCACCCTATAAGATAAAAAACACAATCTAGGGCCTGGGCACCGTACACATGCGTTCCACTGTCAGATACGCACAGCATAGCGGCTAGTCGCATACATGGCTGCAGTCAGATCACTGCTCCTCCTCATGACGCAGCCCATTGAAATATATAGAGAGAGATATAGAGAGAGATATAGAGAGAGAGAGAGAGATATAGAGAGAGATGTGTATATTATATGTATATGTATATATTATATGTATATATTGAAATGGATATTTTGATGATAGGCAACTCCTATCCTCATATTGATTAGTGGTTCCAAATTAATAACTACTGCAGTAGGCAAAAGATACGCTCAGCATCTTTCCAAATAACCGTTCTCCTTTATTATGACGCATGTGAAGGTTTTTATACACATGATTACGTAGGTATCACATTAATATTACAATTGTACGTTTATGGTAACAAGGGGCCTAACATAGGCAGGCAAATTCTAATCTGGACTTGAAAGAATGCAAAACATGTACTGAAAACATTGTTAGTGCCGTGTGCACAGTGAGGGCATCGTGCAATACATATAAAATAGAATACAATTATATACAGAACCTACAAATTTCCATTACAGTCTCCTCTCTTTTGATCAATATTTTGATCACTAACCATACTGTGTGGAGAAAATAATAGCTGAGCAGCTTTTTTCATTACAAAAGGACTTTTCACTGTGAAAAACAAATGATTGATAAGACATATTTACAGAGTACTGGCTGGATAATCCAGGTAACTGCACCCACTTCCGGGATAGCTCTCTGCGGAAAGGGGCGTAGATTACGCCCCTTTCCGCAAGTGCCCCGCTGCCTGCTGGGAAAACACACAGATCCCAGAGACAGAGGGTCCATCCTTATTGCGCAGCGCGACTCGCGCATGCGCCGTAGGGAACCGGGAAATGAAGCCGAAAGGCTCCACTTCCTGATTCCCATACCCAAGATGGCGGCGGCAGCACCCGAGAAACGATCTACAGATCGGCTTCGGGTGCCGACATCGCGGGCGCGCTGGACAGGTAAGTGTCACTATTTTAAAAGTCAGCAGCTGCAGTATTTGTAGCTGCTGGCTTTAAAAAAAAAAAAAAAAAAAAAAAATGCGGAGTCTCTACGGACTCCCGCTTTAATTGCTGGTATGCCGACTTATCAGCACATGTAAACACAGACAATTCTACATAAAATGGAAGAGGTACAAAAGACAAATATGACTTCAACATTGCTAAACTACTTTTCAAATATATATATCCCTTACAATTAAAGTAATTGAATCAAAAAGTACCCTAGACTGTGATCACAAGAAGGAAACAAATCAAACACGGAGATTTCTTTCATTTGGACATTTTTTCACTGTCTGGTGTGGATCCAGGTGACTTTTCCTTCAAGTTTTGCAAAACTGTACATGAAATAGATGCTGTATTGAGTCTCCAAACATCTCCTTATATATATATAAATGTCTCTTAACAATCCACAAGTCACCTGGCTTTAGTTTTAGATCCTTCCAAACTTTTAGGATCTGGAATTGGGGAGAAAACACATAAATGAGTTTGTCAAAAACCTTAAAAAATCAGCACCATTCTCTGTGAGATCCGAATGGAGGACTTCAGCTGCTGAGACAAAATATAAGCAAGTGAGTAACACACTCCCAAACCAAATTCCATAGGGAGAGAGTCCAACATCCCCTTATGGGCTTGATAAAATATAATAAAACATTCAGGCAAAAGTTTTCTAGTTTCTTACTCTACTTTGTCCACTACATTGTAGACAGTAGGGGGTGTAAAAATAAAACCTGAAAACTTCTAGTAAGGACTCTCCTATAAAATGATTTCCTCTGTTACTCTCTGTAGATTCTGCACTCTGTACTTACAAACTACTTCTGATAACACTTATTACTGGGGCCTTTGCAGTAGCATTTGCCACTGGACATCCAGAAAACATGTCCATACAAACAAAATACATACTCGTAAGATCCTGACTCGGGCATCTGGATATATCTTTTTGTTATCTCTGGAAGGGATGTTCAGCTTTTGGTAACACCTTTGGTAACAGGTAAAACAAGAAGTGGTATGTTATAAAAACAACTGTGGAGAACCCTGGCTCTATCCCACGCTCATTTACTAAGGCAGCCATAACTGCTTGTGACTGATGACACGGTCCATGTGTCAAGCTGGAGGGAAAAGAGTGTCTGGCAAACATAAATGATCACCTTTTCCAAAGTCCTGTTTCGTAAGAAGTTGCCCTCTGTGGACCACTTGTGCTTCTCGTTCTGGGGTCCTTAAAGTTGAATTATTAATCCCAGCTATACTGGGCCAGAACTCGGGTGGAATCTGTGAGTTGCACAGACCCAGCAAGTGTCCGGGGCTGTAAATGCAGCATCCTTAGAGTCGCCTGGTCTGCTTCCATATGTGAGTTTTACTGTTAGTATGGCTACCTCAGCAAGAACCTGGAAGGCTGAAAACAGCCAATCAAATTAACTTGGCATGCTTGATTGTTTTACCCGCCGAAATAAAAACAAACTTCTGGCCCTTCAAATGGAACCAAAAGCTCTCTATATCTCGACTATCTATATAAATATATACTCTTTTTATAGCTCACAGGCTTTTCTAAAACATGGAGCTCTGCTTCTTGAGCTGGGGAAAAAGGATCCAATGACTCTGAATACAGAGAATCCTTCTGGGTGATAAACTTCATCCTCGGTATAAAACCAGGAATAACACTACAAAAAAGTAAATACTCGGGTCTTCAGGGAGTGTGTCCTGCACTGGGCTCAAGGCAGCTGATTCCCACGTCATCAATGTAACACATGTGCTTTTCTTTGTCTCCAGCCTCCTCCAATAGAGGCAATAAGGTGGCTGGATTCAAATGTACGCATTTTTCATTGTTAGATTTGTACATAAATAAAACAAATTCATATTTTGAACCTTTTCATTAGACAAACACTTAGCTATATATTTGCTGTGCAGAATGTCGGACTATTAAAAAATGAAATATTTAACCAAACTAATATCTGTAACTTTGTCTAATAGCAACTTTGCATAAAGCTACAACTCTGATACATCGGAGTGAACCCTTCATTACTGGGTCCAGCTTGCATAAATATAACAATGGCTTTTTCCTATCATGCTGTTTGTGTAAGAACTCCAGTTTCAGGTTTCAAAAAGACAACTTTTTCCTGGCAATATTATAATAAATGATAAGAATACCCTGCAGTCATGCAGAGATGTCCATAAATCCAAAATATTTTTCTACTTATACCCAGTGCACTTACAAGGAAAAGGGGCGCATCATTTCACAATCCACACATTCTGCTTTGGATTTCAAAAATAAAAATACATAAAAACAAAAGGACCAACAATATGTATGACGGGAAAAAAAATTGCGCTAGCCAAAAAACAAAAAATCGTAGAACTAATCTATAAGGAAGGCAGCAGAAATAAGTGGGATACACACACCTAACAGCAATAAGAAAGTATAAAAAACTGCACCAACATACAAAGAATATATAAAGAATATTGTATACACCAACTTCCCAAAATATGGAAAAAATATGTAATAAATTAATAAATGGTATACTTCAAAACTTATAACAAAATAGTGACAATCAATATGAATCCATAATTGAGTTCATGAAAAAAAGTCCATAGATGGTCAACCCTTGCGATCCTATATAAAAACACCACGGTGGTTGCACACACTTGAAACTGCGCACACGTGCCCGTCACCTTATAGTGAGTGCGCTTACCAGATTAAAGCTTAATGAGAGCGTGGTAAATATATCCTTAGTCGCCACAGGGTACTCCTCCTCTTAATGGATCAGCACACCATACTTATGAGCAGTATTCATATGCACACATCTTATTCAATGGTCCCACAGATTGCTATCAATGGCTCAAAGGAAAAAGAGGGAACCGACATAGTGTAATACTGATAAAAGGTTTAATAAGAGCAAAAAAAGGTAGCACACTTACAAAGCCTAAAAAAAGCCGGCCGGCATTCGGGAGCCCGTCCTCCCCTTCTGCAACGTGATGGCGTCACTGCGTGCCTTCCCAGACGCGTTTCGTCATAAGTTGACGTTGTCAATGGGGAACGGGCAGCGCAGCGACGCACCACCTTTTTATAACCGAACTAAAAAACCAAACCTCGTTCTGAGATGCGAGATCCGGTCGGACGCCACCATTTTAGTTGATGGCAAACTACCCTGAATACATTACAATTGGCCCCTCTCCAAACTAAACCTCGTTCTGAAATGCGAGATCCGGTCGGACGCCACCATTTTAATTGGTGGCAAACTACCCTGAATGTAATACAATTGGCCCCTCTCCGGACTAACGAACAAACTAGCATGTTCTTATGGACTACTATGGCTCACAGAGCATTGCTTTGTCATACGAACAGATACACTCAAAGGTATAACTAACAGTATCCAGTGATCTAAATTGGATAAAATATATATGTCAATGTGCTCATACTCTAAAGCGAACGATGCATGCTTTGTATAGTGACATATAGACCACCCAAAACCATGCGGATGACATTTTGCCAAGTATCCAAACGATTGGCAGGTATAATAATTAAACCCATTTATTAAATGTCACCCACCTATAATGTGTGGAATATCAAAAATTTTTTTTTAAAGAAATATATGTGAAATATATATATATATATATATATATATATATATATATATATAAGGAATATATATAAATTTTATTCTATAATAATGATGAATTGGGTATCTGGGTATTTATTAAATTAATAAATCATAAACAAAAAATTGACAGAAGATTTTACACTATAGTGAAATAATGTGATAATCTGTGAGGGAAATCCTAAAAGGTTATTATGTTGATATCAATATCGCACATTATATATAGATATATCCACACACAATGTACAGTAAGTGATATGGTTAACAAAAACAATTTCGCCACAAAGGAAAAATTGTTTTATATGTGTTCTCCCAAAAGTGATATAAAGGAGATACATATGTAAGAAGAAGAAAAATTGATAAAAAATAAAAACAAAATATTTTTTTTAAAAAATATAAAGAAATATAAAAATATATATATATAGACCTATCAAGCATCCCAGAACAGGTATAATGAGAAATTTGGAGGGAGGTTAGTCCGCCAAACTTCCATACAAACATATGTCAAACAATATAACATGTACAATAATAGACAGAAAATTAAGAATTCTCAATAAAAGCATTGACATCGGTGTCAACATTAAGTCCGTGTGGGGCATAGGTTCTTAAACGATAAATCCAAGACATTTCGAGTTTTGAAATTTCCCTTACTAGGGAGCTTCCCCGCCACTGAGATTTATGTTTATCGATTCCTAAAAATAGGGTTTTAGAAGGGTCCTTATTATGGACCATCAAGTAGTGTTTGGACACTGAATGGTTGGGAAAACCAATTAATATATTCGTTATGTGTTCATTGAGTCTCACCTGTAATGGACGGTTGGTCCGCCCCACATATTGCAGTCCACATGGGCATTGCAACATGTAGACCACCCCAGTAGTGGCACATGTAATACATGGCTTAATGTTGTGGTCCATCCCTGTGGCTGTACTATTGAATGTAGTGGTCCGTCTACTAGAGCAGGAATTCATGGAACAGACCCTACATCTACCGCATTTATAGAACCCAATGAGTTGGTCAAAAAAACCTCTACTTCGCGTGGGTGGATCAATAACATTTGGTGCCAAAAGATTCCGTACTGATGGTGCACCCCTAAAGACTATTTGTGCTCTTTCGCCCACTACATTTTTCAATGTGGCATCACCACTTACAATGTGCCAATGTTTGTTAATCAGCCTTTTTATGCCTTTCTGTTGTAGTGAATAAGTGGTCACAAAGGGGACACTTCCCTGGATGGCGTTTTCACGTGGGCCTTTCTCGATCAAGAGATTTCGTTGGTCAATGTTGGTCACCTCGTTGAGGGTCTCGACCAAAAAATCCCGCTGGTAACCCTTTTCGAGAAATCTCGAAGTAAGGACTTCAGCCTGTGTTAAAAACTCACTCACTTCTGAGCAATTACGCCTCAATCTGATGTATTGACTCTTGGGAACTGACCTTAGCCAAGGGATGTGATGACAACTGTCAATAGGGATAAAGGAGTTTCTATCAGTGTCCTTAAAATAGGTTGAGGTAACAAAACGATCCTCAACCACAGAGATCGTCAAATCCAGAAAATTAATTCTTGACTGGCTGATCTCGTAGTTGAGTTGTATACCCCTTCCATTTCTATTTAGAGAATCCAAAAAATCTCTCAAATCGCATTCCTGACCCTCCCATAGGAGGAGGATGTCATCTATATACCTAGCCCATAAGGCAATTTGGGGTATATTATGAGCATAGATGACATCCCCCTCCCACCTGGCCATAAAGAGATTCGCCAAACTGGGGGCATATTTTGCCCCCATGGCTACTCCCATGGTCTGTCTATAATATTGATTCCCAAACCAAAAATAGTTATGGGAAGCAGCGAATTCCAAAAGGGACATAAGAAAAGTCACCTGTTGGATGGGAAGGCCAGAATCTCTCTCCAGATAAAAATGAACCGCTTCAAAACCCAAACTGTGTGGAATGATCGTATACAAGGAGGCCACATCAGCTGTGACCATCCATGTATTAGTTCCAGTGGACACACCCTCAAGGAGATTGATGATGTGTCTCGAATCCTTAACAAACGAAGGAGTCTTTCGAACCAAAGGCTGTAAATATGAATCTATATATCTGCCCACCCGGGAGGTGATGGAATCAATACCACTAACAATGGGTCTTCCCGGGGGGCAGATAGGGTTCTTATGTACTTTAGGTAAATAATATAAAATTGGTGTACGTGGGGCCCTAGGAATTAGAAATAAACTCTCCTTGGAATTTAAAAGGCCTGCCTCTCGGCCCGCCTTTACCAACGTTTCAAGCTTTTTTATATATGCAAATTTCGGATCGGAAGGTAGTGTAGTGTAGGTACTAGTATCACTTAAAATTCTGTGCATCTCTGCCAAGTAATCGGCACGGTCCAAAATTACAATTGCCCCGCCCTTATCTGCGGGCCTGATGACAAGATCTTTCCTATTGCAGAGAGACTCTAAACCTTCTTGTAAATTCTTATTCATTCTACACTTCTTAACATCCATCGCCTCTAGATCCCTTAAAACCACATCCCTGAACACACGCAATGAAGCAGGAATTGTACCCGGGGGATTAAAAAACTAATATGTATGACGGACCAGAAAGCACTCGGCCATCAAAAACTATAAACCAACTGTCTGCAGGCAGCAGCTATCCTAACAGGGTGTGTGGACTTGATGTGATGTGTCTGTTATATTTACATGTTATTATTACTCTCACATCATGGGCCGCACATTAAGTTATTATCAGACTTTAAGATTTCATTTCTGTAGAAAACTCTTCCTTATGTATCCCATCCATCTTGGCTTTGTTAAACATTATTGCAGCTGTATTCAAATTAACAACCTCATCTTAATCTTTTTTTCCTTTCCACTCAATAAATGTAAAATTACAAAATTGTTATCTTAATCTAAACTAATTCCATTTTTACCAATTTCCCCATTAACCTGGATTTCATTTCCAACCAAAGGTTGTCTAAACCAGTTTCAATATATCTATATTTATTAATAAAATTGTTAAACTCATATTAGAAATGAATACTCATATGATAATTTCAATATCACACACTAATATATATGCACAGATAAATGTCCTTAAAGGGGGACATATTACTTCATTTTACTAAAATTCTCTCTCTTTTTTTTTTTAATGCACTGTTTCCACTCTCACAGGATATTAAATTTGTGTAAGACACGGTTAATTTGTAACCTTCATTTTACCATGTTTGGAAAACAGATTCAAAAATAATTGTGATCACATTGTTTATCATTAGATTCGTTAACCCGGCACATTTTGTTATAAATGTTTTGTCTAAAAAACTGAAATTGGCATGGTGTCCTTCCAGCTTATCACCAACCTCTCATGCCAGCCACATTCTTTCAGGAGAGCACAAAGGAGGGGGTCACATCTGCGTACATGACACAAGCGAGCGAACTAAAGGTTCCAGCATTCACAAACATACACAAGTATCACTCTAAAATCGCTTACATTATTCCCATTTGTACACAACACATGCCTATCATTCTCTCACTTTATTTTAACGCTTTTTTAATACTTTCTTGCTTAAACTTCTGCTTTCTTTATTTTGTTCTGATATCCTTTCCAGCCAATGTATTGTAATACCATACTTCACATACTGTACCTTCTATGATCAGACGGGCAGCCATAGTGCTCATCCCATCTTCCCTCTCTGACAACATATAAAGGATTCTGTTTTAACTCTCATTACTGTTACTTGACTTTACTAGTTGTAGTGCCTGACCCCAAATTCATCCCACAACTTAACATCAAAATGTCCCTTTCTGTCTAGTGTTAATGTCACTCTTGATCCATCCTGCTCACATAAATAGCTGTTTCTCTAGCTGTATAATCTGCATGATTCTTTGTCCCTGTGGACTTTGGTAACCCAGTTACCCTTTGTGGATCCCTGTCCACTTTAACCATTAATCTAGGGGCTCATTATAGGTGGAACCGCACCTTCGGTTCATATATAGCGCTCCTCTTGCGCTGGGCATTTTTGAGGGTCTCTTACCCGTCATTCCCTTACTTAATTTAACCACCTCAGTACAGTGCACTTACACCCCCTTCCTGACCAGACCAATTTTCAGCTTTCAGCGCTCTCACACTTTGAATGACAATTACTCAGTCATGCAACACTGTAGCCATATGAAACTTGCGTCCTTTTTTTCACACAAATAAAGCTTTCTTTTAGTGGTATTTAATCACTAGTGGGGTTTTTTTTTTTTGTGCTATAAATAAAAAATGCCGTAAATTTTGTGAAAAAAATGCCTTTTTCTTTTTTTCCATCAAAATTTTTTGCAAATTAGTAATTTTTCTTCATAAATTTTGGCCAAAATGTATACTGCTACATATCTTTGGTAAAAATAACCTAAATTAGTGTAAATTATTTGGTCTTTTTTAAAGTTATAGAGTCTACAAACTATGGTACCAATCACTGAAAATTGATCACTTCTGATCAGGCCTTCAGTACATCAGGTGTATCTCATTTCTTGACACTAACAAGTCAGGAAAGTACAAATACCCCCCAAATGACCCCTTTTTAGAAAGTAGACATTCCAAGGTATTAAGTAAGTAGCATGATTTTTTTTTTTTTGTTGTAATTTTTTCCCACAATTCTTTGCAAAATTACGATTTTTTTTTTTTTTTTTTTTTTTTTTTTTTTTACAAAATTGTCATATTATCAGGTTATTTCTCACACACAGCATATGCATACAACAAATTACATCCCAAAATGCATTCTGCTACTCTTCCCGAGTACGGCGATACCACATGTGTAGGACTTTTACACAGCCTGACCACATACAGAGCACCAACATTGAAGAAGCATCTTCAGGCGTTTTACGAGCATAAATGACGCATCTCATTTCTCAACCACATATTACACTTTTGAAGGCCCTGGAGCACCAGGACAATGGAATTGCCCCCAAAATGACCCCATTTTGGAAAGCTAACACCCCAACGTATAATCTATGAGGCATAATGAGTCTTTTGAATGGTTCATTTTTTTCCAGAAGTTTTTGGAAAATGTGGAAAAAAATTAAAACGCATTTTTTTTTTTTTTTTACAAAGTTGTCCATTTATCAGATATTTCCAACACATAGCAAAGATGACACCCCAAAATACATTCTGCTACTCCTCTTGAGTATGGCGATACCACATGTGTGAGACTTTTACACAGCCTGACCACATACAAAGGCCCAACACTGAAATGGCATCTTCAGGCATTCTACGAGCATAAATTACACATTTCATTTCTCAACCACCTATTACACTTTTGAAGCCCCTGGAGCACCAGGACAATGGAATTGCCCCCAAAACGACCCCATTTTGAAAAGCAGACACCCCAGCATATAATCTATGAGGCATAATGAGTCTTTAGAACGGTTCATTTTTTTTCCAGAAGTTTTTGGAAAATGTGGAAAAAAATGAAAACGCATTTTTTTTTTACACAAAGTTGTCCATTTATCAGATATTTCCAACAGATGGCATGTACATAGCAAAGATGACACCCCAAAATGCATTCTGCTACTCCTCCTGAGTATGGCGATACCACATGTGTGAAACTTTTACACTGCCTGGCCACATACAAAGGCCCAACATTCAAGTAGCACCATCAGACGTTCTAGGAGCATAAATGACATATAGTTTCCTGGCAACCTATCATTTTTGAAGGACCTTCATATTTCTAACACATAGCATGTACATACCAAGAATTACAATCCAAAATAAATTCTAATGTGGAAAGGGTAAAAAAAAAGCATTACCTGTGTAGTATCCACCAGAGCGCCGGTCCAGGCAGCAGGCAGGGATGTGCTTAGCGACAGCAATGGTAGTTATCAAGGCAGCTGGCAGGAATATTGTCTATAGTCAGCACAAGGATATTGTCAGCATGGCAGTCCATAGAAATTGTCCAGACAGAGACAGCCAGCACAGCCATAATATTGGTCCTGGTACACCGTTACCTGCAGACACTCATTATCGCACCGCTCTCCAGCCCTTCATAAACATACTGCCTCTTGCTACAGCTAATTATTTGCATAGTCCAGGTAGCGGTGTGGTCCGTTCATGCGGCAGGCAGAGGCATGGTGGCAGTAAGTCAGTGGCAGGCTGAAGGCCGCAATCACGTAAGACCTGTGCACAGGGGTAGAGGCTTCGACCCACCCAAATCTCTAAGAAGCCTCCGGACTCCAGACCCTATTCCGAAAACCGGAAGAAACAATAAAAATTGTTTCCTCCATCCGGAAAAACATTTCTGGAGCCCCTCACATGGGAGACCCCTGTGTCCTAGAGTAGCAGGGCAATAGATCAGTCCAAGCGGTAGGCAAAAGCATAGTCCATAAAACAGGCCAGGGTCAGTTCACGTGGAAGCAATCTAAACGGTAGGCAAAGGCATAGTCACAAAACAGGCCAGGGTCAGTTCACGTAGAAGCAGTCCAAACAGTAGGCAGAGGCATAGTCAAAAAACAGGCCAGGGTCAGTTCACGTGGAAGGCAGTGGCATGGTTATTTGGGGAAGCATGAAAAATGGTCAGCACAGATAATGAAAATGGGGAAATGGTTAAAAATATGGGCTAATATTTTAGGGATGTATGATAAAGTTTGAAGCATTCACCAATGCAAAGGCCAGGTTGGGAGGGACAATCGGGACAATGGTAGCTGGTATCTTTTCGAAACCCTTTTTTGGTGCACACGCGACATTTTTTTTGCCGTCTTCAGCCTGTTTCAGATGCTGGAATTCTGAAGGGGAAGTGGCGCTCACGAAGTCGGCAAACAGCCTTAGAGCGAAGGTCAACTAGGGGGGGTCTTTGGTGATAGATGAGGGACATGACAACTTCTTCGATGAATTTTAGGAAGGGGGCGGGGCTTTCCATGGATTTGGTGTAGACTATGTAGGAATTATAAATGGCCAAATGGATTAGATTGCTACTTTCTTGTACCAGAATCGGGACCTCCTTATTGACAAATAGGGCTGAATCATTTGATCGTTGAAATCCACTCCCCCCATGTAGAGATTATAATCTTGGACACACGTTGGCTTTTCAGTGGGACCTCGTCTTCTTTGAACATCAATTGTAGTGTCCTCATGGATGGTGGACATCATGTACACGTCCCTTTTATCCTTCCACCTCAAGGTCAGCACTTCGTTGCATCTCAGTGATGCTCTTTCCCCCCTTCGCAGCTTTTTGTTTGCCAGTGATTGTGGGAAGCCCTTCCTATTTTTTCTGCAGGTTCCGCAGGCCAGGGTTTTTGCAATGTATAAGTGTCTGAAAAGGGGCAGGCTGGTGTAAAAGTTGTCAAGGTATACGTGATATCCTTTGTTCAGAAGTGGGTATGCCAGGTCCCATACAATCTTTCCAGTTGTGCCCATGTAGGCCGGGCACTCAGGGGGCTGGAGCTGGGAATCTCTTCCTTCATATATGCGGAACGCATATAGATATCCCGTGGCTCTCTCACACAGTTTGTATAATTTTATTCCATATCTGGCCCTTTTGCTAGGTATATATTGCTTTATTCCTAGCCGGCCTGAAAAGGGTACCAGGGACTCATCGACACATATATTTTGATCGGGGACATAGAGTTCTGCAAATTGTTGGTAAAAGAAATGTATCAGTGGGCGAAGTTTATATAACTTGTCATAATTTGGATGATTGTGGGGAAGGCACTCGGTGTTGTCGCTAAAGTGAAGAAAGCGCATTATCTTCTTGTATCGGGACCTGGACATTTCGACAGAATAAATAGCCATGTGGTGGATGGGTTGGGTGGACCAATAGGCATGTCCTTCATTTTTTTTTGTTATCCCCATGTTCAGGGTGAGGCCCATAAAAATTTTGAACTCCTCCAAATTGAGATCTCGCCACTCAAAGGGACGGGCATATGATGAGTGGGGGTTATTGGCAATATACTGCTGGGCATATAAATTTGTCTGGTCCACAACTAATTGCAGAAATGTGTCGGGCAAAAACAGATGAACAAAATCGATCTCTGAAAAATTTTGGGTGTTGGTCTGCACACCTGGCTGTGCTGTGAAAGGGGGAATAATTGGTGATGCCGAGTTGGAAGGCAGCCATGTTGGGTTGGCAAGACCATCTGGCATAAATGTAGAGGCCCTGGCTCTTGGGGGATGTGACACTCTAGTAGTCGGATTGGAATTTTCTATGCTGGTACTCAGGCGTGATGTGCCAGCACTGGTACTGGGTCTGGGCAATTGTTGGTGAGGCCCATCGCCGGCGGCAAAGCTGGTACTAGGCATTTGATCCCGGGGCCTAACGCTGACAGCAGCGCTGGTACTGGGCCTGGGAATTTGTTCTTGGGGCCTATTGCTGGCAGGAGCTCTGATACCGGGCCTGGGAATATAATCCTGGTTTTCAGAGGGCCTTGCCCTTTTAGGAGGGACCCATTCTTCCTCCGAATCAATTTCCGATTCACTATTCAGGTTAAATGCCGAATTTGATTCGGAATCGGAATTGGAATCTGATGAGTATTCCCCGTTGCTCTCATCGGTCATGGAGAGGATCTGGAACGCCTCCTCGCTGGTGTATACTCTTCTGGCCATGGCGCTGATGGCTGTGTGACAGGTGACGTTCACTGATGGGCTGTCCGATGGGTGGCAGGTGATGACGGTGTGACAGACCACGGATTGTGACGAGTGATGGTCACTGATGGCTGGCAGTCACTGATGGGTGATGGTCACTGATGGCTGGCAGTCACGATGGGTGGCGGTTGATGGCTGGCGGTCACTGATGGGTGACAGGTGATGGGTGACGGCTAGCGGTCACTGATGGCTGGCGGTGACTGATGGGTGGAGGGTGATGGTTGGCGGTCACTGATGGGTGACAGGCGATAGATGGCGGTCACTGATGTGTGACGGCTGGTGGTGGCTGATGGATGGCGGGTGAAGTCTGGCGGTCACTGATGGGTGACGGTTGATGTCTGGCGGTCACTGATGGGTGACGCCTGGCGGTGGCTGATGGGTGACGGGTGACGTCTGGTGGTCACTGATGGATGACGGGTGACGGATGATGTCTGGCGGTCACTGATGGCTGACTGCAGGCGGTGGCTGATGGGTGACGGGTGACAGTTGGCGGTCACTGATGGGTGACGGGTGACAGTTGGCGGTCACTGATGGGTGACGGGTGACAGTTGGCGGTCACTGGTGGGTGACGGGTGACAGTTGGCGGTCACTGGTGGGTGACGGGTGACAGTTGGCGGTCACTGGTGGGTGACGGGTGACAGTTGGCGGTCACTGGTGGGTGACAGCTGGCAGTCACTGATGGGTGACGGGTGATGTCTGGCGGTCACTGATGGCTGACTGCAGGCGGTGGCTGATGGGTGACGGGCGACAGCTGGCGGTCACTGGTGGGTGACGGGCGACAGCTGGCGGTCACTGGTGGGTGACGGGCGACAGCTGGCGGTCACTGGTGGGTGACGGGTGACAGGTGCACCGCTGACGGTCACTGATGGCAGTCTCCTATGTGACAGGTTCACTTTATTGGGTGACTGTTGGGTGACAGATGACAGTGGGGGGGGGCGATCTGACAAGTGTGGTGTTGGTGTAGACACTACAGAACACAGATCGATAACTCACTGCTCCAGGCTCTTCTCTCCTCACACTGGAAACTGTGTGTAAGGAGAGAAGAGCCTGGTAACAGTCAGTTACCGCTCTGTGTTTACATTTAGTGATCGGCTGTGAAAGGTTCACAGCCGATCACATGGGTAAACAGCCAGCCAATGGCTGTTTACCGGCATCGGTGACGAGCAGTGTTCCCGGGGAACACGCCGCCACCGCTGTGAACGAGCAGCGCGCTCCCGATCCCGCGCATGCGCCGTTCACAGGCGACGAGCTGTAGCTGTGATCGGCCGTGACTTCATCACGGCCGATCACGTGGTAAACAGCCATGACCAATGGCTGTTTACCACCCTCGGTGGTGAGCGGTGTCTCCGTGACACGCCGCCACCGAGGGAACGGGGATGCGCGCGCATACCCTGTTTAAACGCGAGGCCGTCATATGACGGCCTCCCGCCACGAGAGCTGCGCCGCCTGGCCGTCATTTGACAGCCGGCGGTCAGCAACAAGTTAATGCCCATAATGACTGGCTAGTCTTCTCTACGTGTGCCTATACCCTTTTGCCTCTAAACTACTTTATCTAGCAGATGTACTACATTATACTCTGTGAACAGCACGATTCTTCCCTTTCTCTATAACAATCTGATGGACAGTAGACAGTGACAACATAACATATAACCACCAATCAATACAGTTCGATTAAAGTGGGAGTCCACCGGGACTCCGTTTTTTTTTTTTTTTTAAAAGCCAGCAGCTACAAATACTGCAGCTGCTGACTTTTAAAATAGTGACACTTACCTGTCCAGCGCGCCCGCGATGTCGGCACCCGAAGCCGATCTCTAGGTCGTCTGTTGGGTCCTGCCGCCGCCATCTTGGTTATGGGAATCAGGAAATGGAGCCTTTCGGCTTCATTTCCCGGTTCCCTACTGCGCATGCGCGAATCGCGCTGCGCAATAAGGACGCTCCCCGCTGCCTCTGGGATCTGTGTGTTTCCCAGCAGGCAGCGGGGCACTTGCGGGAAGGGGCGGGCACTTGCGGAAAGGGGCGTAAGTTACGCCCCTTTCCACAGAGAGCTAGCCCGGAAGTGGGTGCAGTTACCTGGATTATCCAGGTAACTGCACCCCCCTGAAAGGTGCCGATTGTGGCACCGGAGGGGGGGAGGGTTCCGATGAGCGGAAGGTCCACTTTAGGGTGGACCTCCGCTTTAAGGGGAGTAAAATAGGTACCCTTTGTCCCGAAAATGCCTTATCGATCAAGGAAGTCTGATAACTGAAAATGTAAGCAAAAGGCTTACCTCAGCCGGCTGATTATCAGAAATTCCCGGATCGTCTCAAGCTCCTCGTTTCGGATACTCAGGGTCACCTGATAACCCCTCCTGGCTGACTCGCCACCTGAAATGGATATTTTGATGATAGGCAACTCCTATTCTCATATTGATTAGTGGTTCCAAATTAATAACTACTGCAGTAGGGAACAGACACAAAAGATACGCTCAGCATCTTTCCAAATAACCGTTCTCCTTTATTATGACGCATTTGAAGGTTTTTATACACATGATGACGTAGGTATCACATTAATATTACAATTGTACATTTATGGTAACAAGGGGCCTAACATAGGCAGGGTAATTCTAATCAGGACTCGAAAGAATGCAAAACATGTACTGAAAACATTATTAGTGCCGTGTGCACAGTGAGGGCAGAGTGCAATACATATAAAATAGAATACAATTATATACAGAACCTTCAAATTTCCATTACAATATGATGTGGAGGTTGCACTAGTAAATGTCAGAGGGGACAGTTCACATTTTAATGATGAATATTTCTCATTCCAACTTTTTAAGGAGCAAAAGGAGAAGATGATGCGGATAAAGGACATGTAGTGTACAATAAAGTAGAAGGTGAGTGACGGTCTCTAAAGCCCATTGTAAACTCAATTGGTAAGGACCTTGTGCAGAGTTCCTGACCCTGCAATCCTGCTTCATCATTATGAGGGGTTCCCACCATCCCTGTGCTGAGTTCCTGGGTCTGTACACCTGCTGTGCCCATTATGAGGGGTTCCCACCATTCCTGTGCTGAGTTCCCGGGTCTGTACACCCGCTGTGCCCATTATGAGGGGTTCCCACCATTCCTGTGCAGAGTTCCCGGGTCTGTACACCCGCTGTGCCCATTATGAGGGGTTCCCACCATTCCTGTGCTGAGTTCCCGTGTCTGTACACCCGCTGTACCCATTATGAGGGGTTCCCACCATCCCTGTGCAGAGTTCCCGGGTCTGTACACCTGCTGTGCCCATTATGAGGGGTTCCCACCATTCCTGTGCTGAGTTCCCGGGTCTGTACACCCGCTGTGCCCATTATGAGGGGTTCCCACCATCCCTGTGCTGAGTTCCCGGGTCTGTACACCTGCTGTGCCCATTATGAGGGGTTCCCACCATCCCTGTGCTGAGTTCCCGGGTCTGTACACCTGCTGTGCCCATTATGAGGGGTTCCCACCATTCCTGTGCTGAGTTCCTGGGTCTGTACGCCCGCTGTGCCCATTATGAGGGGTTCCCACCATCCCTGTGCTGAGTTCCTGGGTCTGTACGCCCGCTGTGCCCATTATGAGGGGCTCCCACCATTCCTGTGCAGAGTTCCCGGGTCTGTACACCCGCTGTGCCCATTATGAGGGGTTCCCACCATCCCTGTGCTGAGTTCCCGGGTCTGTACACCCGCTGTACCCATTATGAGGGGCTCCCACCATTCCTGTGCAGAGTTCCCGGGTCTGTACACCTGCTGTGCCCATTATGAGGGGTTCCCACCATTCCTGTGCTGAGTTCCCGTGTCTGTACACCCGCTGTACCCATTATGAGGGGTTCCCACCATCCCTGTGTAGAGTTCCCGGGTCTGTACACCTGCTGTGCCCATTATGAGGGGTTCCCACCATTCCTGTGCTGAGTTCCCGGGTCTGTACACCTGCTGTGCCCATTATGAGGGGTTCCCACCATCCCTGTGCTGAGTTCCCGGGTCTGTACACCCGCTGTGCCCATTATGAGGGGTTCCCACCATCCCTGTGCTGAGTTCCCGGGTCTGTACACCTGCTGTGCCCATTATGAGGGGTTCCCACCATCCCTGTGCTGAGTTCCCGGGTCTGTACACCCGCTGTGCCCATTATGAGGGGTTCCCACCATCCCTGTGCAGAGTTCCCGGGTCTGTACACCTGCTGTGCCCATTATGAGGGGTTCCCACCATTCCTGTGCTGAGTTCCCGTGTCTGTACACCCGCTGTACCCATTATGAGGGGTTCCCACCATCCCTGTGCAGAGTTCCCGGGTCTGTACACCTGCTGTGCCCATTATGAGGGGTTCCCACCATTCCTGTGCTGAGTTCCCGTGTCTGTACACCCGCTGTGCCCATTATGAGGGGTTCCCACCATCCGTGTGCTGAGTTCCTGGGTCTGTACACCCGCTGTGCCCATTATAAGGGGTTCCTACCATCCCTGTGCTGAGTTCCCGGGTCTGTACACCCGCTGTGCCCATTATAAGGGGTTCCTACCATCCCTGTGCTGAGTTCCCGGGTCTGTACACCCGCTGTGCCCATTATAAGGGGTTCCTACCATCCCTGTGCTGAGTTCCCAGGTCTGTACACCCGCTGTGCCCATTATGAGGGGTTCCTACCATCCCTGTGCTGAGTTCCCGGGTCTGTACACCCGCTGTGCCCATTATAAGGGGTTCCTACCATCCCTGTGCTGAGTTCCCAGGTCTGTACACCCGCTGTGCCCATTATGAGGGGTTCCCACCATCCCTGTGCAGAGTTCCCGGGTCTGTATACCTGCTTTGCCTATTATAAGGGGTTCCCACCATCCCTGTGCTGAGTTCCCAGGTCTGTATACCTGCTTTGCCTATTATAAGGGGTTCCACCATCCCCGGGGTTCTTTCACGTATATGATGTCACTAATGTCTTATGTGTTTTCTTTTCTCAGACTCGGATAGCTGTGGCTGCATCTCACTGAATCTGTCTTCTAAGGGACCAGTTAAGAGTGTCAAGCTTTTGAGAGTCGCAGTGCCCTCAGTTGAAGCTATTCTGGGTGAACTTAATGGTCAGCTACAAAGAATAAAAAGCTTTGTGCTGACTGTGGACCGGGTGAAGACGGAGGACTATGCTGCTGAAGCTCATCTGCCCAATGGGGAGCTCCGTGTCTTCACTATAAAAGGTATGGCAATGCTTTGAGCCAATTACCCAGAAGTCCCCAGGGGTCCTTCACCCCCAAAGAGATCTCTCCATTATTTTACATGTAATGTGCGCGCCGCGTATTTTGCCCCCCACACTGACAATTCTGCTGTCCAAAGGTGCCCCCTGTGCTCCTTCCTGCAGAGTAGGCGGGGGGCACTCTAATACAGGAGATGTCACTGGACTTTAGTTTTGAGTATACTACCGCTTTAAAAATCTGAGAATTGCTGGGAGTGGGAGGAGTTATATGGACGGCCCTAACAAATTTTTTTGCTAGTGTCCTCACCTGAAGGTGGCAGCATAAAATGCTTGGTCTTCATTATTAGAAGCCGGTGTTTTGTTCTGTACTCCATGTATTGGGAAGTTTTAGAAAAAAAAAAAAAATATATATATATATGTGTGTTAGGGCTGTGGAAGTGTCTGGAAAGTAAGTGGTTAAACACTATGCAGCAATCCGATTTTCTCACCGCCATCATTGCTTCTTTTCCTTTGTATCCCGGCTGAAGCCTGCGCCGTTTTGGCTCCTGTCCGCTTCCTGCCCTCAGTATGCTTCTGCCATTCCTCAGTGTCTCACGCATGCGCGGTGGATCTGCGTGTTCCGTCGATGCTGAGTGCTGATTTTGCACCCCCCCTGTGATGTAACAAGTCACATGGGGTGTATCAGGAACATCTCAATGGGTCTGTAATCTCGTGAGATTACCTGCTGATGGCGGCACGAGAGGAATAGACTGGTGTCCTATCATATACAGCATACCATCGAATATTGTCCGCTGTGTACTGCACATGCGCAGTACACTGCGCACACAGATTCCGAAAATAGCCAAAGATGAACGGCGCCCGTGAGTCCAGGTTCTAGCCCCACCATCCAAGTGGACATAGAGTTGGAATATAAAGGAGCCGAGCGTGGCGAGCGAAGGGAGCCCGAAGCGTGGCGAGCGAAGGGAGCCCGCGAGGGGCCCTCTAATTTTCCCAGCCCTATGTCCACTTGGATGGTGGGGCTACCGCCTCCACTCACAGCGCAGTTCATCTTCAGAGATTTTCCGAAAGCTTCTTCTGTTCCATGCTGCGCATGCGCAGTACGGGGCAGACACTATATGATGGCCGGACTGAATATGCCAGAACACCGGCAGCCCACAAAGCATGCTGGAAATGGAGGCAAAAAAAAAAAAAAATGCGCAATGCGCCGGTGATGTCATTGGCCTAAAACTCAATGGACACACGTTGGAGGTTTATGAAAATCATTGACATGTCGTTTTCTTTCACTTTTAGGTCTGTGTAAGAAAATGCAGAGATTGAACGAGGAAATGTCAGAGATGAGATTTTACATTTTGCTTAATGAATATTTCCTTTTTCTTAAGGAGTAAAAGGAGATGAGAACAATGTGGAGAAAGGAAACGGAGCAGCTGATTCATTGGATGAGAATGTAGGTGAGTGGCAATCTCTTCTATCTTGGGTATTTCATTGGTAAGATCCGTGTTTAGTAACCCTTTTAAGCTGTCCTAAAAGCGTGGGCACTGCCCTCCCCTCAGTGTGCCAGCACAACAATCAAGGAGCCTCGGCTCTGTACTTTATTTCAAGAAGTCCGAAATCCTGCATTGTCTGTGTAGGTCAGTGGTCATCACTCCTGTCCTGTCCTCAGGACCCAGTAACCAGGTTTTATGTATTACCCTGGGGGGGGGAGGGGGGGGGGAGATGCAGACTAGAATACGGCAATCACTGAGCAGCAAATGATATCACCTGGGATGTATTTCAGTTATCCTGCAAACCTGGCCTGTTAGTGGGCCCTGAGGACAGGAGATGATGACCACTGGTGTAGACAATATGGGAAGATGTGGAGGTTGCACTAGTAAATGTCAGAGGGGACAGTTCACATTTTAATGATGAATATTTCTCATTACAACTTTTTAAGGAGTAAAAGGAGAAGATGATGCGGAGAAAGGACATGTAGTGTACAAGAAAGTAGAAGGTGAGTGACGGTCTCTAAAGCCCATTGTAAACTCAGTTGGTAAGGACCTTGTGCAGAATTCCTGATCCTGCTTCATCATTATGAGGGGTTCCCACCATCCCTGTGCCAAGTTCCCGGGTCTGTACACCCGCTGTGCCCATTATGAGGGGCTCCCACCATCCCTGTGCCAAGTTCCCGGGTCTGTACACCCGCTGTGCCCATTATGAGGGGCTCCCACCATCCCTGTGCCAAGTTCCCGGGTCTGTACACCCGCTGTGCCCATTATGAGGGGCTCCCACCATCCCTGTGCCAAGTTCCCGGGTCTGTACACCCGCTGTGCCCATTATGAGGGGCTCCCACCATCCCTGTGCCAAGTTCCCGGGTCTGTACACCCGCTGTGCCCATTATGAGGGGTTCCCACCATCCCTGTACTGAGTTCCCGGGTCTGTACACCCGCTGTGCTCATTATGAGGGGTTCCCACCATCCCTGTACTGAGTTCCCGGGTCTGTACGCCCGCTGTGCCCATTATGAGGGGTTCCCACCATCCCTGTGCTGAGTTCCCGGGTCTGTACACCTGCTGTGCCCATTATGAGGGGTTCCCACCATCCCTGTGCTCAGTTCCCGGATCTCTACACCCGCTGTGCCCATTATGAGGGGTTCCCACCATCCCTGTGCTCAGTTCCCGGATCTGTACACCCGCTGTGCCCATTATGAGGGATTCCCACCATCCCTGTGCTCAGTTCCCGGATCTGTACACCCGCTGTGCCCATTATGAGGGGTTCTTACCATCCCTGTGCTGAGTTCCCAGGTCTGTACACCCGCTGTGCCCATTATGAGGGGTTCCCACCATCCCTGTGCTGAGTTCCCGGGTCTGTATACCCGCTGTGCCCATTAGGAGGGGTTCCCACCACCCCTGTGCTGAGTTCCCGGGTCTGTACACCCGCTGTGCCCATTATGAGGGGTTCCCACCATCCCTGTGCCAAGTTCCCGCGTCTGTACACCCGCTGTGCCCATTATGAGGGGCTCCCACCATCCCTGTGCCAAGTTCCCGGGTCTGTACACCCGCTGTGCCCATTATGAGGGGTTCCCACCATCCCTGTGCTCAGTTCCCGGGTCTGTACACCCGCTGTGCCCATTATGAGGGGTTCCCACCATCCCTGTGCTGAGTTCCCGGGTCTGTACACCTGCTGTGCCCATTATGAGGGGTTCCCACCATCCCTGTGCTCAGTTCCCGGATCTCTACACCCGCTGTGCCCATTATGAGGGGTTCCCACCATCCCTGTGCTCAGTTCCCGGATCTGTACACCTGCTGTGCCCATTATGAGGGATTCCCACCATCCCTGTGCTCAGTTCCCGGATCTGTACACCCGCTGTGCCCATTATGAGGGGTTCTTACCATCCCTGTGCTGAGTTCCCAGGTCTGTACACCCGCTGTGCCCATTATGAGGGGTTCCCACCATCCCTGTGCTGAGTTCCCGGGTCTGTATACCCGCTGTGCCCATTAGGAGGGGTTCCCACCACCCCTGTGCTGAGTTCCCGGGTCTGTACACCCGCTGTGCCCATTATGGGGGGTTCCCACCATCCCTGTGCTCAGTTCCCGGATCTGTACACCCGCTGTGCCCATTATGAGGGGTTCCCACCATCCCTGTGCTGAGTTCCCGGGTCTGTACACCCGCTGTGCCCATTATGAGGGGCTCCCACCATCCCTGTGCTGAGTTCCCGGGTTTTTTTTTTTATTTATTTACCGTGACCAGGGTTGTACAGTGTTACCATAATAACATCATGGTAACACTGCTACCTTGGAGAAGGGATTAAGATTTTATTTTTTTTATCACTGTTTTATAAGCAACCATTTTTTTTTTTTTATTATTTTTCTGAATGAAATCCGTTCAGTGTGTACTAGTGTGGTTATGTGGTTAACATATAAAAGCAGCACTAGCAAGTGGAAAGTGAAACACAACATATATATAGATATGTGAACAAATATCAAAAAATTGGGTGAAATTCCTAAAATTATCAATAACCAGAAGTCATTGGTGTAGATCCCAAATGCATAAAGGTGCAAAAAAAAATGTAATGCAAAAAAAAAGTGTATGGCCCCTTAGGAGACCACACTCACCAAACTAGAGGAGTCCTCAACTTTTCAGTGCAAGGATCAAGCAAGTCAACAGCCCTGGAATTGATGATGCAAAAAGTTCCCAAGATGATAAAAACATTGGATGGATACTTGATAGAAAATAGTAAAAAAAGAGAAGGAAACCTATATGGTGACAACCATTAGGCTGTGTACTATACCGCTCACTATGGCGCTACTTACAGAAGCGGAGAAATGAGAACAAACACTCAGAACTTCCGCGATCGCCTTGCGTTCCACGAAGGCAGGAAATGGCGTCACCGGTTAAGCCGTTGGCCGGAAATTACGCTGACGCATTTTGCCTTTCCTCCAGGGCGTTCTCAAAGACATGCCTCCGTGGAACGCACGCTGAACAAGCGGCGATCGCGGAAGTTCTGAGCGTTTGTTCTTATGTCTCCGTTTCTGTAAGTAGCACCATAGCGCGCGGTGTTGTATACAGCCTAATGGTGTTTCGCCATATAGGTTGCCTCCTTTTTTTTTTTTTTTTTTTACACCGGTGGAGTGTGACATCAAGTATCCATCGAACGTTTTTAGCTTTTGAACTTTGGCATCATCAATTCCAGGGCTGTTCACTTGCTTGATCCTTGCACTGAAAAGTTGAGGACTCCTCTAGTTTGGTGAGTGTGGCCTTCTAAGGGGGATATTCTTCCTCCTCCTTCTTCCTCCTCCTTCTTCCTCCTCCTTCTTCCTCCTCCTTCTTCCTCCTCCTTCCTTCTTCTTCCTTCTTCTCCTTCTCCTTTTCTCCTTTTCTTCCTTTCTCTTTCTTCCTTCTTTCTCCTTCTTTCTTCCTTTCTTCTTTCCTTCTTCCTCCTTCCTTCTTCCTTCCTTCCTTCTTTCTCCTTTCTCCTTCTTCCTTCTTCCTTCTTCTTTCTCCTTCTTCTTTCTCCTTCTTTCTCCTTTCTCCTTCTATTTCTTTTTCGCACCTTTATACACTTGGTATCTACACCAATGACTTCTGGTTATTAATAATTTTAGGAATTTCACCCAATTTACATTTTTGATATTCACATATCTATATATGTTGTGTTCCACTTTCCACTTGCTAGAGCTGCTTTTTAGATGTTAACGATAATCACAATAGTACACACTGAATGGATTTCATTCAGAAAATTAATAAAATGTTTGCTTATAAACAGTGATAAAAAAAAAAAAAAAAAAATCCTAATCCCTTCCCCAGGGTAAAGAATTTCACCCAATTTACACTTTTGATATTTGTTCACATATCTATATATGTTTCACTTTCCACTTACTAGCGCTGCTTTTATATGTTTATTGTATTTAAAGTTGTAGCACTTTTTTTTTTTTTTTTTTTTTTTTTTTTATAGAGGTCGACCGATATAGCGACCGATATTTGGCATTTTTTTTTAATTAATCAGCATCGGCCGATTGTGCTGATAAAAAGGCAGATTATATTATATGTTCAGTGCGACTTACAAAAGACTTCTGTAATAGAAGTCAATATAAGTTGCCTGAAGTTGGAGTGGTTGTAAACCCTTACAACCCACTTTGACCTACAGGTAAAGGCTTAGATTAAGGCTTACCTGTAGGTCCAAGAAATATCTCCTAAACCTACATGGTTTAGGAGATATTTACCTGAAGACAGCCCCCGCTGTCTACGGCGCACTGGGTAAGCCGCAGATCGCGGTGATATGCTGCGAGTGTCGGCTCCCTGCGCATGCGCGGGAGTGACATCATCGCTGCTCCGGCGAATCACAACGCTGGAGCAGTGAGACCCACCAAGAAGATGGACACTCGGAACTACAGGGGACAGCGGTGACTTCGCTGGCTCCTGTGTCAGGTAAGTGACACATAATGGACTACTATGCGATGCGATGCGATGCGATGCATAGTAGTCCATTATGCTTTACCTTTGCAGGGAATGAAAGAGGAAGTAACACCCATCAGGGTTTACTTCCTCTTTAATCAGTGGAGCGACTTTCCTACTCTCTGGGCAGTCTGCCAAGAAAAGAACAAAGAGATACAATGTTTCTTCTTCTTCAATGGACTGAACTCCCTGTGTAGAAGTTCTCAGTTTAACCATTTAAAGACTAAATCTTTTCTGACACTTGTTGCTTACAAGTAAAAATCCTGTATTTTCTGCCAGAAAATCACTTAGAACCCCCCCAAAATTGTATATATTTTTTTAGCAGAGACCCTAGGGAATAAAATAGCGGTTGGTGCAATATTTTATGTGACACGAGGTCTTTCAAATGCAATTTTTTTGTAAAAAAAAATACACTGATTTAAAAAAACGAAAACGGTAAAGTCCGCCCCTTTTTTGTTCGTCCAAAAGTTTTGAGTACCTGTTTTTGTGTATTTAATATATGCCCTCATATTGTAAAGTGCTGCGCAAACTGTTGGCGCTATATAAATCCTGAATAATAATAATATATAGTTGCGTTTTTTTTTATTTTTTATCTAAATTATACATACAAGTGAACTGATTGGAGGTTTGTTTTGTTTATTAAATGTTTAAATGTAAGAAATTTTCTGCCTCACTTATTACTGAAGGCTGCTTTCACACTGGAGCGGGCGGAGCGTTGACGGTAAAACGCTTCCAGTTTTAGCGGCACTTTACCATCATTTTAGCGGCGCTATTCGGCTGCTAGCAGGGGGGCGCTTATAACCCAGCTAGTGGCCGAAGGAAGGGGGTTAAATGCGCTTGTGAAGCGCAGCTGCCAAATCGCATTGCATGCAATTCAGCAGTGGTGCCCATTCATTTCAATGGGCAGGAGTGGTGGATGAGCGGTATATACCACTCCAAAGATGCTGCTTGCAGGACTTTTTTTTTTTTTTTTTTTTTACGTCCTGCCAGCGCATCGCCTCAGTGTGACGGCACTCGGGGCTTCCACACAGACTGCAGGGGAGCCGCTTTGAAGGCACTTTACAGGCGATATTTTTAGCCCAAAAACGCCCCAGTGTGGAAGGTGTCTAACTTAGATTTTATGAGATGAAGGGGGGGGGAATCTGCCCAAAAAAATCGGCATCATATATCGGCCGCCGCGATTTCTAAATACCGGCATCGGCCAGAGAAAAACCCATATCGGGTCGACCTCTACTTTTTTTTTTTTTTTTTTTTTTTTTTTTTTTTTGCAGCTGCTGCAACATTTTATCTAATCCTCATTTATTCACTTGTTTTATCACCTCGGCGCCAGTTTTTGTGATTTATATTGTGATTGGCTGTTGGCTCTGATGCTGGTCGTACACGGTTAGAATATAGTTTGGAAAAAAAACGTCCGCTACGCTCGATCGTTCGAAAACGTTAGTGGTTGCATTTCGATTCTCGAAATGCAAATTTTGTGCTGATTAAAAAAAAAAAAAAACCCCAACATCTTGGATTTTTTTTTTTTTCGCAAGAGCGATTTGTAGTGTAATCGAAACGAAAATAGTTAGAAAAATCCTCAGCGCATGCGCAATTCCGCTGCTTGTATAATCGATCAAGGGCAATTGTACTATTGAGGTTATCGATCGCTAATATGTTGAATATTGGGCGGCATCTATTGCTACAATGTTGGCGTTCTCACATGCACATTCGACAAATTTTTACAATTTGCAAATGTGTTCCCCCCGAGCGATATTCTAACCGCGTATGGCCAGCATGACACTCGCACAGATCAACGCGATATTACTCATTGAATGGAAGCCATCCATTGTGTACAATTGTCATGTGATCATCTGTGATTGGTCGCAGTAATCACATGGTACCGGCAGCAGCCAGGTACATTGATCTCTCCAATGGACACACAGTGATAGATTGTCCCAATCCTGGGAGGACAGCATATGACGTCCACCTAGGCCAGTGATGGCGAACCTTGGCACCCCAGATGTTTTGGAACTACATTTCCCATGATGCTCAACTACACTGCAGAGTGCATGAGCATCATGGGAAATGTAGTTCCCAAACATCTGGGGTGCCAAGGTTCGCCATCACTGACCTAGGATGTAAGAGCTCCCAGCCGTTATATTACAATAGGCCAGGCGGGAAGCGGTTGTATATATTGATAGGCGGGTGTGTGGAAGAGTGGGTGTTCCCAGGCAGGCTGAATTTGCATACAGACCGCCCTAGATAACGCCCACATGTGATGCTGTGACCCTCCATGATTTGAAAGAACTGAAACCCAGTGAAAAATGAAAGGGGGCAGATCGGGGACAGTCGAGCTGCGGAGGAAAGAGCTAGATGATGCTGAGTGTATCCTCAAGCCAGGAGATGAGGGCGGGGGCTCTGTGACTTGCTGCAGCTTGTAATGCACATGGGGAGACGCTCACAGTGTGCGGTGATATCGGAGGAAGTCAGGAGAGGAGCTGCTACACGAGACTGAAGGGGAGGTCGGAGGGAAGAGAGTGGGGGAGGGGCAGAGAGCTCGGGCATTGGGCTCGCTATCTCTAGAAGAGCTGTCGCTGCTGTGCAAGTCTAATATTTCTCTGTGTTTTGTCTCTAGAGGAGGATGACGTTGTGATTATTAGAACTTGGGGTGACCAAGTAACGCTGATCGTGCCCGACGCAGAGGCGGTGACCAGGTTGGCTTGGAAGAAAGGTGATGTCCCCCAGTTTGAGTGGACCATCTCCGGGGTCAAACTTCACACCAATAAGATCACTCTGGAGCCGGGATCTGTCACTATCAAAAACCTGGTACCGGGAGACAGCGGATCGTATGAAGTCGACGTTCACTCCGCTGACGGCAGTGTTACCAAAAACACCTTCCAGCTGGAAGGTAGGTACCAGATCTGTCCTCCTAGAGTACGGGAGAGGTCTGCTGGGGACCAACGAGGAGGGGGGGGGGGGGGGGGTCACTCCGTTTATACAAACGGTAATTGCGGTATAGCACCACGGGAGGTTCCAGGAGCCCAACAGAGCAGGTATACCCGGATTAAAAGGCAACTCCCACTTTTGTTAGCAAAACCCATAGCAACTAATATTCTAGTATAAACGATCGCTACACAAGGCAAATAATTCAATCTTATCAAAAGTCACCTTTTCCCGTTTTTGTAACTTCTGCAGCTGCTGTAATTTTCTATCACATTCAATGCAATGTGACAACCTTGAGGCCTTCTGGTGCACATAACGTCCCCAGAAATGTCATTTCCTGCTCCTGTGATTGGCTCGCTGATTTCCCCAGAAGTTTGCGCTGAAATACAAGTCAGATTTTAGGCGTCCCCTGCAATGCAAATGTCTATTTTGGCCAAAGGGTTGTGCACAGCTGTCTGCCTCCCGCAAGCCCCAGCAACTGGAACAGAGCGCTTCTTATCCTAAAGGGATTTTCAATGTGCCTTACAGGGAATACCGCGAATATCATAAGATGAAAGCAATCAACTTTTATTACAAATTAAAAAAAAAAAAAAAAACATTAGAAAAGATAATAGAGATAAATTTAATGCTAATTTTCCACAAAAGTAGTGACAAACATCACTTGAGGATGTAAAATCCCAAAAGTCCAAGCCACATAATCTTAGGCAAGCGTCATGGGTCAATGTGTTTCGCCTTAACAGCTTCATCAGGACCCACCGTATTCAATGACAATGTAACCAAAAGAAAGTCTATAAATGTACATAAGATTTGGGAATTTATGATTTTAATTTTTTTATTTTTTTTTGTTTTTATTCACATTAATTGTCATTGAATGTGGTGGATCCTGATGAAGCTGTTATGGTGAAATGCGTTGCTTCATGACGCTTGCCTAAAATTGTGGCTTGGGATTTTACATTCTCAAGGAATCAACTTGATTACAAAAGATAATAGAGATACATTAAAGAAGACGTAAACCCTGATGGGTTTACTTCCTCTTTGATTCCCTGCAAAGGTAAAGCATAGTGGACTACTGTGCATCGCATCGCATAGTAGTCCATTATGTGTCACTTAGCTGACACAGGAGCCAGCGAAGTCACCGCTGTCCCCTGTAGTCTGGAGCATCCATCTTCTCGGTGGGTTTCGCTGCTGTCATTCGACGAAGCCGTGATGACGTCACTTCCGCACATGCGCACAGGAGCTGCCACTCGCGGCATATCGCCGTTGACAGCTGCGTGCTCAGTGCGCCTGCGCGCCGCTGTCTACGGTGCATGCGCCGTATTCAGCGGTGCCTGTCTTTTGGCAAATATCTCCTAAACCGTATAGGTTTAGGAGATATTTCTTGAACCTACAGGTAAGCCTTAATCTAGGCTTACCTGTAGGTGAAAGTGGTTTGTAAAGGTTTACAACCACTTTAATGTCAACTTTCCACCAAAGTAGTGACAGATGTCACATCATAGCTTGAGGATGTAAAATCCCAAATCAAAGTCCAAGAGACAAAATCTCAGGGAAGCGTCATGAATCAACACGTTTCGCCATAACAGCTTCATCAGGATCCCCCGTATTCAATGACAATGTAACCAAAAAAGTATATAAATTTACATACGATTTGGGAATTTATGATTTTTTTTTATTTTTTTTGTTCTTTTATTCACATCAATTGTCAATTGAATGCGGTGGATCCTGATGAAGCTGTTATGGTGAAATGCGTTGCTTTATGGCGCTTGCCTAAGATTGTGGCTTGGGATTTTACATCCTCAAGGAATCAACTTGATTACAAAAGATAATAGAGATACATTAATGTCAACTTTCCGCAAAAGTAGTGCTAGATGTCACATCATAGCTTGAGGATGTAAAATCCCAAATCAAAGTCCAAGCGACATAAACTTAGGGAAGCGTCATGAATCAACACGTTTCGCCATAACAGCTTCATCAGGATCCACCGTATTCAATGACAATGTGACCAAAAAAAATATAAATTTACATACGATTTGCGAATTTATGATTTTTTTTTTTTTTATTCACATTGTCATTGAATGCGGTGGATCCTGATGAAGCTGGTATGGTGAAATGCGTTGCTTCATGACGCTTGCCTAAGATTGTGACTCGGTCTTACCACATCAATTTGGGATTTTACATCCTGAAGGAATCAACTTGATTACAAAAGATAATAGCGATACATTAATGTCAACTTTCCACTAAAGTAGTGACGGATATCACATCATAGCTTGAGGATGTAAAATCCCAAATGAAAGTCCAAACGACATAATCTTAGGGAAGCATCATGAATCAACACGTTTCGCCATAACAGCTTGATCAGGATCCATCGCAGTCAATGGCTACTGATGTAAAGAACAAAAAATCATAAATTTGTAACTTTTATGTGCATTTATATACTTTTTTTTTTTTTGTTTTTTGTTTTTTTACATTAAATGTGGTGGATCCTGATGAAGCTGCTATTGCGAAACGCATTGATCTGATCAATGACTCTTGCCTAAGGTCATGCGGCTTGGACTTGCATCGGTTTGGAATTTTATATCAAGCTATGATGTGATGGGTCACTACTTTGGTGGAAAGTTGACTTTGAGATAGCTCTTCTCTTTTGTTATGAAGTTTGATTGCTTTTCTCTTATGGTATTGTGGTATCTCTAGATCATTCCTACTTCCTGAGCAGCATGGCTTCTTGTCCCTCCTTCATGTTACATAGTTGGTAAGGTTCAACCTGAGGGTGAGTGTCTACAATTATCCCTATCCCTGTACATTGCGTCTCATTAAGATGCTCCTCTATTATTATTCATTTAAGGTACCCATATATCGCCGTCAATTTACGCAGCGCTCCACACGTACATCACACGCTCACGTCGGTCCGTACTCTCGAGGAGCCCACAATCCGAGGTCCCCAACTCTCACCCATATACCAGGGCCGATTTTGGACAGAAGCCAATTAACCTACCAGCATGTGTTTGCAATGTGGGAGGAAACCGGAGTACCCGGAGGAAACCCGCCTAGGGAGAACATGCAAACTCCAGGCAGGTAGCGTCGTGGTTGGGATTCGAACCAGCGACCCTTTCTAGTGCTAGGTGAGAGTGCTACCCATGTCTCCATGATTTTATTTTGTTGAGAAATAACTTTGAAAATCCCTCCCCCCCCCAGCATTTCTGGCCATCTTGAGTAAGGGCGGATGATTCGTGTAAGGGCAGCATGGTGGTGTAGTGGGTAGCACTCTCACCTAGCAGTAAAAAGAGTCGCTGGTTCGAATCCCAACCACGACTCTACCTGCCTGGAGTTTGCATGTTCTCCCTGTGCCTGCGTGGGTTTCCTCCTGGTACTCCGGTTTCCTCTCACAATCCAAAGACGTGCAGGTAGGTTAATTGGCTTCTGTCCAAAATTGGCCCCTAGTATATGAATGAGGACCTTGGATTGTGGGCTCCTTGAGGGTAGGGACTGATGTGAGTGTGCAATGTAAGGGGACAATTGTAGACACTCACTCAGGATGAACTTGATGGACTGGTGTCTTCAACCTTACTAACTATAAAACTATGTTAGGGGCGTTTAGAGGCAGAAAAAAGTTGGATGCCTGGTTGGGAATCACTGATCTAGAGAGAGACATTTTCAAGTGTCAGAAGTTTCCAAAAGTACCTAATCTTTCCTACCCATCCCCCCCTATTGCCAACTGAAAGACGGAGTTCTGTTCAACATTTAATCCAAATAAAAATTCCTAACTGGGTTCAAGTGTCAGTCTCTACAGTTATTGGGCCATCAACCTCAGGAACCCCCTAGAGGCGCACCAAAAATGTGCCCAAGACTGCCTCCAGCTCAACAAGCTGGCATCCGTTATAAGAATCCTGCAGAGGATGGCAGAAAGGACCAACCTTTTTTGCACAAGGATTCCTGATCCACCAACCCGGGCAAAAAAATGAAGTTCTCGAGAGCCAACTGGATTTACTTATCCAGAAAAATACTCGAAGGAGGAGGTCAGCCCCAAGATTCTCATAAAGAAGTGGAAAGGAGCACACTGAGGCCTGGTCACCTCAAAGTTCTAATCGCCAGAAAAAGTGCAGAGTGCGCACCTTTGTGGCACTCTTCCCAGAGGAAGGACCCCTTCCGCAGCAAGGTGATGGGAATTTAGAGGAGCGAAGCAACCGATATAAAAATTAGAAAGCTCCCAGTGCATCGCCTACCAAGTCTTCAGAGGTGGTGCAAAGCTGGTGGGGCTCTGGTCCAGGTAACCCAGATTGCAGTCTAGAAAGCACCCCACATGTCTGAGGGTCACTTCCAGGCCTGCCCCCCAACGTCTAGTCCAAGCCCCCCCCAACGTCTAGTCCAAGCCCCCCCCAACATCTAGTCCAAGCCCCCCCCCCCCCCCAACGTCTAGTCCAAGCCCCCCCCCCCCCAACGTCTAGTCCAAGCCCCCCCCCCAACGTCTAGTCCAAGCCCCCCCCAACATCTAGTCCAAGCCCCCCCCCCAACGTCTAGTCCAAGCCCCCCCCCCCCCCAACGTCTAGTCCAAGCCCCCCCCCAACGTCTAGTCCAAGCCCCCCCTCCCCCCAACGTCTAGTCCAAGCCCCCCTCCCCCCAACGTCTAGTCCAAGCCCCCCCCCCCCCCCCAACGTCTAGTCCAAGCCCTCCCTCCCCCCAACGTCTAGTCCAAGCCCCCCTCCCCCCCAACGTCTAGTCCAAGCCCCCCCTCCCCCCCAACGTCTAGTCCAAGCCCCCCCTCCCCCCCAACGTCTAGTCCAAGCCCCCCCTCCCCCCCAACGTCTAGTCCAAGCCCCCCCCCAACGTCTAGTCCAAGCCCCCCCCCCCCAACGTCTAGTCCAAGCCCCCCCCCCCAACGTCTAGTCCAAGCCCCCCCCCCCCAACGTCTAGTCCAAGCCCCCCCCCCCAACGTCTAGTCCAAGCCCCCCCCCCAACGTCTAGTCCAAGCCCCCCCCCAACGTCTAGTCCAAGCCCCCCCCAACATCTAGTCCAAGCCCCCCCCCCCAACGTCTAGTCCAAGCCCCCCCCCCCCAACGTCTAGTCCAAGCCCCCCCCCCAACGTCTAGTCCAAGCCCCCCCCCCAACGTCTAGTCCAAGCCCCCCCCCCAACGTCTAGTCCAAGCCCCCCCCCCCCAACGTCTAGTCCAAGCCCCCCCCCCCCAACGTCTAGTCCAAGCCCCCCCTCCCCCCAACGTCTAGTCCAAGCCCCCCTCCCCCCAACGTCTAGTCCAAGCCCCCCCCCCCCCCCAACGTCTAGTCCAAGCCCTCCCTCCCCCCAACGTCTAGTCCAAGCCCCCCTCCCCCCCAACGTCTAGTCCAAGCCCCCCTCCCCCCCAACGTCTAGTCCAAGCCCCCCCTCCCCCCCAACGTCTAGTCCAAGCCCCCCCCTCCCCCCAACGTCTAGTCCAAGCCCCCCCTCCCCCCAACGTCTAGTCCAAGCCAAATAACGACTGTACTAGATTAGATATTTGAGGAAACCTTCGGCAGCCTGTACAGAAGAGTCTTGATTTAGGCCTCGTGCATGGTAAACAACGCAGAGCTCTGTACAGAGGGAGCAGCGCACATCACACATTGTTAGGCACATATTTAACCCCTTCATCACCCCTGATGTTAAAACTTCCCAGCCGGTGTCATTAGTACAGTGATGGTTCCTTATTATCACTGTGTTAGTGTCACTGGTGATGTCAGCGGCAGTTAGTCAACCCCCCCCCCCCACAGTGACTTTGCTTGCAACACTATCGTTGTCCAAATATATGTTGCTGATTGCCACCATTAATAGTATATAAAAAAAAAGAAAAATTCTAGTATATATCCTATAGTTTGAAAACCATATACCTTTCATGCGTAACAATCAATATACACTTATTGGGTTTTTATTTTTAATCAAAAACATATAGCAGAATACATTCTGGCCAAAACTTATGAAGACTTGTTTTTTGAGGGTTTTTTCTGGCTGTTTTATAGCAAACTAAAAAAAAGTTCTTTTTTCCTTCCTCCCTTCTTTTTGTTCCTTTCTTTTTTTTTTTCTTTTTTTTTTCTTTCTTTCCTCTTTCTTATTCTTCTTAATTTTTTTATTTTTTTTTTTATTTCATTTTATATTGCAAAAAAAAGGCAGTAGTAATCATATACGACCAAAAGAAAGCACTACTTGTGCGAAAAAATTATATCATTTTCATTTGGGTACAGTAGTAGCGCAGTGCTGAATAGAAAGAAATGGTCTGGTCATGAAGGGGGGGGGTAAAACCTTTTCCCGGAGGACAAGTGGTAAAATATATTGTATATCACAGCAGCTAAATCTGTGTCTCTAGTGTGTGTCCAAACCTTCATACCAGAAATAACACGTTCTATTTATTTTATTTTATTTTTCTACATTTTTTTTTTTATTATTATTATTCCAGGAGTATATCATGAGTTTGGCAATTCTAGAGCAATGTTTAACCGCTTCAGCCCCGGAAGTTTTTACCCCCTACCTGACCAGAGCACTTTTTACAATTTGGCACCGCGCCGCTTTAACTGACAATTACGCGATCATGCAATGCTGTACCAAAACGAAATTTGTGTCATTTTTTTTTTTTTTTTCCCACAAATTTTCTTTTGATCACCCCTG
Organism: Lithobates pipiens; assembly: GCF_037356315.1. NCBI lineage: Eukaryota > Metazoa > Chordata > Amphibia > Anura > Ranidae > Lithobates > Lithobates pipiens. The sequence continues at coordinate 6,280,979 of NW_027507748.1, read as the reverse complement.
TGATTATTATTTTTTGCACTATAAACAAAAAAGTAACAATTTTGAAAAAATCTATATAGTTTTTTTTTTTACTTTTTTTGCTATAATAAATATCCCCAAAAATATATTTTTAAAATAATTTCTTCCTCAGTTTAGGCCGATCTATAGTCTTCTGCATAAAAAAAAAAAAAAAGCAAGTAGAGAGGATAGGGATTATTGCTGTGCCGAAACAACTCAATCAAAAGTTGTTAAAATTATAAATTTTATTACATATCATCAAAAACAGATAATACATTCAGACAAATTCATATTTAAATAAAAACAAAACAAAAGGGGCACATCTTATTTACTATTGGCCGGAATGGTATAGGCCAATATATAATTGCGGGTCAAGTCTTCCCTACATGTTTCGCCAAGACATTGGCTTCTTCAAGGGAATAAGACGGTACCGGTGTTAAGAGATGACTCCCAGTATGTCCCGATGCCAGGGAAAATAATCGGGGCGTTGTGAAATTGATGGCAGCAACACGGTTTAGAAAAGTTGGGACAGTGCAACAAAAAACGGTGGCGAAGTGCGTGCTACTAACGAGGAAGAGCTGGGTCCATAGAGGCTGATGTGATCTTCTAGTTATTTTCTGCTCCTAAATCATTTCTCTTGTGTTTTTTTTTTTTTTTTTTTTTTCAGTGGTCAAGCAAGGTAAAACAGAAAATGTTATGTTGAAGGTGGTGAGAAAGGTGGACCCCCCCGAGGACGGTGAGTATGTTGTGTATATCTCTATGAACAAGGCAATCCGCAGCACATGTACAGATGTGTAGAACACATGGGAGGAAGTGTCGGGAAGGCGTGGCTTCTATTGGGTGGGGGGCTCGGAGTCACCTGAGAAATGATGGGCTATTGGTCCTTATGACGTCCACCTCACCCTTTGTGTGCAAAATGATCGAACGTTTCATGTTGCCTGTATGTATAAGTACAACCACTTGATGGGTAAATACTATAAAAATGCCATGCAAAGTCTAGTGTGTGTTATTAAGAAAAAAAAAAAGTTATACTTCCCTCCTCTGTGCAAGGGTTTTGCACAGAGTGGCTCCGATCCTCCTTTTCGGGGTTCCCCGCAGTGGAGCCACTGGCTCCTCCCCTGCCCCGATGGAGGAGCACTTTTTCCACAGGGACACTCATGCGGAGGCGCGATCCCATATCCTGCTGCTGCGTCCATTGACACAGACGGCATGACTCGCCCTCGACTCCCGCGTCATTGCATTTGATTGGCAGCAGCGGGAGCCAATGGCTCCTGCAGCCATCAATTTAACCAGTCAGGACACGAGACACGGCTGGAGCTGGTGTGCCCGCCGCTGGAATGATCAGGTTCAGGTAAGTAAAAGGCGGGCTCTGGGGTTCTTTTCATTTTTAATGCATAGAGTGTATTAAGGTGAAAAACCTTGAGGGTAAAAATAAAATGAAATAAAAAGTATATGGATCCTTGGCTTACGACTTGCCAACGCTCATAGGGGAAGGTACCTAGACATTGCAGCAGAAGACACACAGGGATGGCCTGTAAGGTTGGACCCTGTGGACTGGAACCCTATGCAATGATCTATTGCCTGGTGGACCAGTAGGGTGCTGTACAGGTCCAGGGCAGTGATCCCCAGCTGGGGAGTCAAGTCCCTGAAGACCCTTGTGGCAAACCCTGGTTTGATGGGTGCTTGCTCCTCCCTCGAATAACAGTGCAGTATGGAGTAGTGGAATAAATGTCACATGACCAGCATATGTAACGAAGCAAATAAGGTAATTAGAAGTATTTTATTACTCTAGCTCAGATGTCTCCAAACTTACTAAACAAAGGGCCAATTTACTGTCCTTCAGACTTTAGGGGGGCCAACATCAGTAGGATAAAACAATCCCACATGATTGGTGTCAGTGGGAAGAATAGTCCCCTCTTATTGGTATCACTAGAGGAAATTGTGCCCCATCATTGTTGTCATTGGGCCCCATTGTTAGGGTCATTGGGAGGAATTTATACCCTTCATTGGTGTCGGTCAATAATATAGTGCCCCAAGGAAAAAATTCCTTAAGAATAAATAGTCCGTACAGAATGTGTAATGAGGCACCTCGGATGAGTGAAGACATGCCAGAGGATAGTGGAAAAGAAAAATCTTCCACCTTTACCCCCAGCACATAGAGCCCCTTACCCCAATATGTTGACCAGCCAGAAAATAAGAGTGCTCAAATGGCCCAAAGGCAACATCAGGCTTCAACCATGTCCTATCGTGATTATAAACTGCAGATGCTCTTCCCCCCACAAAGGGTCTTTCCAAGCCATGTTTCTGGCCACTAAAGCATATAAATCAAAGGGAGAAACAAAACTGCCTCGTGGTGTAGTAGTAAAACCACTTCAACATTTATTAAAAACTCCATGTACTCACATTATTCATAATACAACAGGCATGAAAAATTTCAAGCCAGCAAGATGGCCGTAGACCTCGTACGCGATGACATCACGTGTCGGAGCTCCACCCAATGCGTTTTGTCATCATTGGCTGTCTTCAGGGGTTTCTAAAAGGGAAGCGTCGGCCAACAAGATGGATGTAGACCTCATACGCAATGACATCACGTGTCGGAGCTCCACCCAACGTGTTTTGTCATCATTGGCTGTCTTCAGGGGTTTCTAAAAGGGAAGAGTCGGCTTATGCGGCTCCTGTTCCCTCCGTGTCCGCCTGCCTCCTCCACTGCTGGCGCTGGCTCCATGCGCTCTGATGCTCTTGGATGGTGGGTCGTTAGTCGCGATCTTTCCATCCCAGAGCATGAGCATGTGCTTCCATGGTTTAAGCTCACCAGCCACATCGGAGTGCTCCATGGGTTGAGCACCCTTGCCCTAGGGGTCACCTTGTTTCTGTGCAGATCTGATTGCCTCCACCTGACGCTCCTTTATGGTGGAGGTCACCGTTGTGACAAGGGAGGAATTCTCATTTTGCGGCCTCTGAGTTTCAGCAGCAGCTTTCCATACTACTTGCTGGTTTGGACCACCTTGGTCAATGGATACATTTCCCTTCTCCTCTCCTATCTTTACTGCAGAGGAAGAACCAGTGGAGGACAAGGCAGAGAAACAAGTCTATTTCAGTAGAAGGAAAAGCAGAAGTATCTTCCCCAGAGGGCTAAACTCCTTCAGATCCCTAGGGTTGGAGTTGCCTCATACTCAAAAAAAAGACCTATGAAGTTCCTCACAGATGTTGTCCGAAGTTCCTGCTTCCTGAGTCCTTCACTTCAAAGGTTACAGGATTGTGATCACAGCATCCCAATCCTTCCCTACGCTTCTTCATTTTAAATGTTTTGTACCTGGGCTCAGCTCACCCTAACAAGGTGTTCATTCCTCCATAAAGATTCACTCAGCAATACCCCAGGGAAAGGGAATTCACAATGAAATGGAGTATGCCTTTGTGGGATCTGACATTCTTATATCAAGACCCTCATGTGCCCAGTGAATGAGATCCCAGTATTTAGGGATGCCTTGAAAACATCTGGTGGCTAGACACGCTGTTGGGAGCAGCTTTACAAGCAGCAATTGAAGCACGACGAGCGAGGGATTCTACTTGTGACGATACAGAATTGAATGGAAACCTGGTGGATTTTCCATCTATTCTTAGTTTTTCAGTGGAGGCCTTAAAGTGTTGCATACAGCAGCTTTTGCATCTCGGGGTCTTATGTGTACACATAGATGGGATCTTTTAGCTGAAGTGGTGTTCAGCCTGCAAGAAACATCTGGAACTTACCTTTTCAAGAGGAATGTTTATTTGGTCCTGCTTGGATGTCTTCACCCACAAGGTGACGGAGTTTATCGCTTTAATAAAAAAAAAGGCTAAGCCTATGATTCAAAAAGCTGTTGCTCCTTCTGCTTTGAAAGGCATTGTGATAGAACCCAGGCACCCTGACTGGGTATCTCCGCCAAGATGTTGCTTCCCAATCGCTGGAACACGAGATCAGTAAATCTGGCTATAGTTACCACAAGAATGAATGAATGAAATACTTGTATAGCGCACAATGCGAACTGAATCGCCTCTAGGCGCTGTGGCGAGCTTTGATCATCGGCTAGAAGAGGAAGGTCTTGAGTTTTTTCCTAAAAGCCAGGTGATTTTCTTCCAGGCGGATGTTGATTGGTAGAGCATTCCATAGCCGAGGCCCTTGGACAGCGAATCTCCGATCCCCCTTGGATTTATACCGGGCTTTGGGCACGAGGAGGAGGTTTTTGTTGGCTGATGGAAGACTGCGGTTTGGTGTGTAATGATTTATTTTCTCCATTAGGTATTGCGGAGCTTCTCTATGCACACATTTGTGGGTGAGGCAAAGGGTCTTGAACGTGATCCGATTTTTTACGGTTAGCCAATGTAAGCTCCTCAGTGAAGGAGAAATGGATTCCCAGGGTTTTTTCCCTGTTATCAGCCTTGCCGCCGTGTTTTGGATCAGTTGTAATCACACAAGTTGATATTGTGGTAATCCTATGTAAAGCGAGTTTGCGTAGTCCAGTCGTGAATTAATGATTGTTCCAACTACCACTGCTTTGTCATTCTTTGGGATAAAACTAGAACTTGACAACGCCAGTTTTGGAGTAAACCAGAATAAGAACAGTTTATTTGAACAAGAATACAGGCTTTTATACACTTGAGAAGGTCACTTACCACATTACCAATGACCCAAAGATTTACCCAATGGTTTAGCCAACGAGGTACTGCTGACTCTTGGCTAATCCCATCAAAGAGGATCCATAATTCCTTAATGACTTAGTGCCCATCCAGACTATTCAGAGATTTCATTGCAGGTCAGACTTGCTGTCATCGAGCTTCCGAGTACAATACACATTATCATAAGTGTAAACACAGCAAACCTTCAGACAATAGCAGGAGACCTACTTGAAATAAACACATTATGGCAGGGGGCCCCAGACAGGTGGCTTGCCGATAACATCAGCTATGGGTCCCATCATGGCCTTTTTAATGTCCTTTTGCATTACATAATAGACAATTTTCCTAAATACTTGTAGCTCCCTCAAATGCTAGGTCCCATAGTTGGTAGGGAGGGGGCTAGCATTCAGTCCTTTCCAAAAGCCTCTGTCCCATGTGAGTCTATCCTAAGCATTCCTTTCACCAGTCTAGGGCCTCGCCTTCCAGGCCCAAATGCCAGTCCCAGTTCCATAGGAAACCATGGGCTCCAAAGCCGGGGAACAAGCCCTCTTCACAATGAAGGGATACCCTTTTCATCCGTTTGCAAGCCTTCACAGAGGTTTGGCAGGGGGTTGTACTAGCTGACTAGTGGCTACTAGCTGAAATTGCAGAGACTTCTCCCTCTGTGCCTTCGAATGTTTCTTTAAATCCACAAAGATTTGCATTCTTACAGTGCCTTGAAAAAGTATTCGTACCCCTTGAAATTTTTCCACATGTTGTCATGTTACAACCAAAAACGTAAATGTATTTATTGGGATTTTATGTGATAGACCAACACAAAGTGTCGCATAATTGTGAAGTGGAAGGAAAATGGTAAATGGGTATTAAATTTTTTTTTTTACAAATATGTGAAAAGTGCGGTGTGCATTTGTATTCAGCAGCCCTCCCCCACTCGAGTGAATACTTTGTAGAACCACCTTTCACTGCAATTACAGCTGCAAGTCTTTTTGGGTATGTCTCCACCAGCTTCAGCTCTGGCTGGATGTTTCGGGTCGTTGTCCTGCTGGAAGGTGAACCTTCGCCCCGGTCTCAAGTCTTTTGCAGAATCTAACAGATTTTCTTCTAAGATTGTCCTGTATTTTGATCCGTCCAGCTTCCCTGTCGCTGCTGAAGAAAAGCATCCCTGCAACATGATGCTGCCACCACCATGTTTCACGGTGGGGATGGTGTGTTCAGGGTGATGTGCAGTGCTAGTTTTTCACCACACATAGCGCTTTGCTTTTAGGCCAAAAGGTACATTTTGGTTGGTCTCATCTGACCAGATCACCTTGTTCCACGTGTTTGCTGTGTCCTCCACATGGCTTCTCACAAACTACAAATGGGCCTTCTTATGGCTTTCTTTCACCAATGTCTTTTCTTGTCACTCTTCCATAGAGTGGAGCGCACGACTAATAGAGCTGTGGATCTCTGCAGCTCCTCCAGAGTTACCATGAGCCTCTTGGCTCTTCTCTGATGAATGCTCTCCTTGCCCGGCCCGGTCAGTTTAGGTGGACGGCCATGTCTTTGTAGGTTTGCAGTTGAGCCATACTCTTTCTATTTTCCGATGATGGATTGAACAGAGCTCTGTGAGATGGTCAAAGCTTGGGAGATTTTTTTTTTTTATAACCTAACCCTGCTTTATACTTCTCCACAACTTTATCCCTGACCTGTCTGGTGTGTTCCTTGGCCTTCATGATGCTGTTTTTTTTGTTTGTAAGGTTCTCTAACAAATGAGGGCTTCACAGAACAGCTGTATTTATACAGAGATTAAATTACACACAGGTGGACTGCATTTACTAATTAGGTGACTTCTGAAGGCAATTGGTTCCACTAGATTTTAGTTAGGGGTATCAGAGTAAAGGGGTCTGAATGCAAATGCCCCCCACACTTTTTTAGATATTTATTTGTAAAAAAAAATTAAATTCCGACAAGCCCCCCACCCGCAGACCCCGACAACCAACGGCTAGGGTTGTCGGGAAGAGACCCTTGTCCTCAAAAACATGGGGACACCTCAGGGGGCCCCCCCTTCCCCAAAGCATCCAGCCCCCATGTTGTTGAGTGCATGCGGCCTGGTATGGTTCTGGAGGGGGACGCTTGCTCCTCCCCACCCCCTTTCCTGACCGGCCAGGCTGCGTGCTCGGAAAAGGGTCTGGTATGGACTTTAGGGGAACCCCCATACCGTTTTTTTTCAGCGTAGGGTTACCCTTAAAACCCATACCAGGCGACGGGGCTCGCAATGTGTCAATCTCGCCAATGAAAGCGGCGACATTAACTTCCTTCTCTTGTCCCGTCGTACCTGAAGTCACGTTCAAAATAAACGGACTTTAGTCCGTGTTTGGGAAAGTCCGGTTGACCTCAGCCAAAATTCCGGCGGATTGTCTGCCGGACCTAGTCTGCCAGAAAGCCTGGTCGTGTGTGTTAGTCCCCTCATTCGGAAGGTCCGGCGGACCTCCGCTGCAAAGTTCGGCGGATTGTCCACCGGATAGTCCGATCATGTGTACGCGTACTAGAGTCTGCAAAAGACTTAAGACTGGTGTGGAGGTTCACCTGTCAACAGGACAACGACCCTAAATATACAGCCAGAGCTACAATGGAATGGTTTAGATCAAAGCATATTCATGTGTTAGAGTGGCCCAGTCACAGTCCAGACCTAAATCACATTGAGAATCTGTGACAAGACTTGGAAATTGATGTTCACAGACGCTCTCCATCCAATTTGACAGAGCTTAAGCTATTTGGCAAAGAAGAATGGGAAAAAATGTCCCTCTCTAGATGTGCAAAGCTGGTAGAGACACCCCCAAAAAGACTTGCAGCTGTAATTGCAGAGAGAGGGGGTTCTACAAAGTATTGACTCAGGGCGGCGCCATACAAATGTCCCCCACACTTTTCACGTATTTATTATTAAAAAAATTGGAAAACCATTTATCGTTTTCCTCCCACTTCACAATTATGTGCCACTTTGTGTTGGTCTATGACAAAAAATCCCAATAAAATACATTTTTAGTTGCATCGTGACAATACAGTGGTGTGAAAAAGTGTTTGCCCCCTTCCTCATTTCCTGTTCCTTTGCATGTTTGTCACACTTAAGTGTTTCGGAACATCAAACCAATTTAAACAATAGTCAAGGACAACACAAGTAAACACAAAATGCAATTTGTAAATGAAGGTGTTTATTATTAAAGGTGAAAAAAATCCAAACCATCATGGCCCTGTGTGAAAAAGTGATTGCCCCCTAAACCTAATAACTGGTTGGGCCACCCTTAGCAGCAACAACTGCAACCAAGCGTTTGCGATAACGCGCAATGAGGCTTTTACAGCGTCCTGGAGGAATTTTGGCCCACTCATCTTTGCAGAATTGTCCTAATTCAGTTACATTAGAGGGTTTTCGAGCATGAACGGCCTTTTTAAGGTCATACCACAACATCTCAATAGGATTCAGGTCAGGACTTTGGCTATGCCACTCCAAAGTCTTCATTTTGTTTTTCTTCAGCCATTCGGTGGTGGACTTGCTGGTGTGTTTAGGATCATTGTCCTGCAGCAGAACCCAAGTTCGTTTCAGCTTGAGTACACGAACAGATGGTCGGACATTCTCCTTCAGGATCTCTTGGTAGACAGCAGAATTCATAGTTCCTTTTATCACGGCAAGTCTTCCAGGTCCTGAAGCAGCAAAACAGCCCCAGACCATCACACTACCACCACCATATTTTACTGTTGGTATAATGTTCTTTTTATGAAATGCAGTGTTCCTTCTACACCAGATATACTTGGACACACACCTTCCAAAGAGTTCCACTTTTGTCTCATCGCTCCACAGAATGTTGTCCCAAAAGTCTTGGGGATCATCAAGATGTGTTGTGGAGAAATTGAGACGAGCTTTGATGTTCTTTTTGCTCAGCAGTGGTTTTCTCCTTGGAACTCTGCCATGCAGGCCATTTTTGCCCAGTCTTTTCCTGATGGTGGAGGCATGAACGCTGACCTTAACTGAGGCAAGTGAGGCCTGCAGTTCCTTGGACGTTGTTGTGGGGTCTTTTGTGACCTCTTGGATGAGTCGTCGCTGCGCTCTTGGGGTAATTTTGGGCGGCCGGCCACTCCTGGGAAGGTTCACCACTGTTCCATGTCTTCGCCATTTGTGGATAATGGCTCTCACTGTGGTTCGCTGGATTCCCAAAGCTTTGGAAATGGCTTTATAACCCTTTCCAGACTGATAGATCTCAATTACTTTCTTTCTCAATTGTTCCTGAATTTCTTTGGGTCTCGGCATGATGTGTAGCTTTTAAGGATCTTCTGGTGGACCTTACTGTGTCAAGCAGCTCCTATTTAAGTGATGCCTTGATTGTGAACAGGTGTGGCAATAATCAGGCCTGGGTGTGGCTAGAGAAATTGAACTCAGGTGTGGACAACCACAGTTATAGTATGTTTTAACAAGGGGGGCAATCACTTTTTCACACAGGGCCATGATGGTTTGGATTTTTTTTCACCTTTAATAATAAACACCTTCATTTACAAATTGCATTTTGTGTTTACTTGTGTTGTCCTTGACTATTGTTTAAATTGGTTTGATGTTCCGAAACACTTAAGTGTGACAAACATGCAAAGGAACAGGAAATGAGGAAGGGGGCAAACACTTTTTCACACCACTGTATGTGGAAAATGTCAAGGGGTATGAATTCTTTTTCAAGGCAATGTATAATCTCATGATCCTCTTCTATCTCAAGGAGTGATCACTCCAGTTCCAGAGGATGAAGGGTTTCACGGTTCTGAAACCGAATAGTGATGTTCATCCCATCTTGGAGCTTTAGAGATATAACGAGATTTCTCTGCTAATATAGATGCCCCACATGGAATCAGTGGCAGTCTGTGGTGATCTCTTTTAAACAGTTAGTCAGTCGCCTGACATTGGTGGATTTCAAAAATGCTGTCTTGCATGTTCTAATGTTTTCCACAAGTCCTGCAATTTGCAGGGGAGAATTGCCTCTTTGTGACTCGGCTCTCAGGGTGTTCAGCAGGGTTTTGGCCCGTTTCTCGGGCTACTGCATGCCCAAGTTATTCCTGATATAGGATACTTGGACAATTTTGGAAGGAATAGTCTGCTTCTCTGCTGAAGAGTGTTGTGTTTCACATGATGCACACTTTGAAGTGGTTTAATTGGGATGTTAATTTACAGAAGATGGCCTTAGTCCCGACCGAATTGACCCTAGGGACAAATATATTACACTTGGGACCCTGGTCTTTTTCATGACTATGAAAACTCCATCCATTCGCTTTGCATAAGGTTGGTTGCCTCCTTCGAGACAGTGCCCTTTGCCCCCATGTTTATTCCAGGTCCCACCAATGGAATGTATTGGCTGTATGGAACAGGAGAATGCTTTGGGACTCCTCTCTGTTAAAAACCCAACATTACTGTTATTGGACTAGTGGATTTCCAAACGGATGCTGGAGATGAGAAAATCTTTCCTCCCTTTATCCTGTAGTGTTTTAATTTCGGGCACCAGCCTGAAAAGCTGGGGTGGAGTTCTGCACAATCTCTAGGTCCAGGAAATAATCCTGGATCTCCATATTACTGCACTGTCTACCATCCATACTGCTTGGACCTTCTGGTTTCCAAGTTCAATGCAAAGCTGGGCAGATTCATCCCCAGGGATCCTCAAGTGCTGTGGTGGATGCTCTGGGGACACCAGGGAACCAGTTCTCTCCCCAATTTTTCTTTCAGCCATTTATAGTTTTATACCTAGTCTCCTTCGCAGGATTAGAGTAGAAGGAATTCTGGTGACAGCTTTGGATTTTCCTGATTGACCCGACCTTCTGTCTCATGCTCCAATCTTCCTTCCTTTTTTAGTCATTGGCTTAATGGCATGACGGTTACAGACAGGGTCTTGAGAGACGAGGGAGTTTGATTCTTCCATTCCACTTTGGTGAAAAATGGGGATCTAAACACACCCTGATATCTGTCTTTTGATATACAGAAGAAGACTGGGGAGCAAAGATTCCCCAGTTCCCTTTTCTGCAGCCTCAGCTGCACTGGACAGGGAATGGTTGGGAAGTGCTCTGTGCTGAGCGGCTTCCTGTTTTACAAACTGTGCTTCAGTCATAAAAAAAACCTAGTCAGTGATAAGTATTGATCATTGACTACGTTCATTCAGAAAAGGAAGGGGCCGGTAAATTGCACTGGCCCCTTCCTGCTCTCTGCCCTGAAATCATCCCCCGCAGCAGCTGATGGGAGTGGTGAGAAGGAGAACCCTGGCAGCACTGTGGGGAATGGGCAAGGGAGCACATGGGGGGGGGGGGGGGGCGGCTAACACCAGAAAGAGGAACCTGGTGAGGTGGGGTGGCATTGAGTATTTTCTTCCCTACAGCAGCTGAATGTTGGTGGGATGAAGAGGAGGAGAAGCTGGCATTGTTGGCTTTCAGCTGCTGCAGGGAGGAAAGTACAGGTATCGGTTCCTCTGTCCACCACCCCTATTCTCCATGCTGTGAGGTCAGCAACCAAGGGAAGTGATCTACTAGTCCCTTTTCCAACCCCTTCTTTAGTCCTTTCTCAAAAGGTTTTATTTCCACTTCCGCTCACAGAGTTCCAGAATTTGCTCCTCTTTCCTATGGCAAAATGTTCCTGCTACCTCTCCATGACAGGTTGGTTTTTTCAGCCACAGCCGTCATTTTTCCCTAAGGTGGGTCTTTTCATTCCATCTCAACCAGGGCATTGTTTTGCCTTCTTTCTGTCCTAAACCATGGACACCAGATGACATGGTTCTTCACATGGCTGGTGGGAGTCTGTACATAGCTTCCTGAGAACATCTCAGCACCCGGCCTCAGTACTCCTCTCAAGAGCCCTTGGTGCTTTTGCAAGCAATAGGCTGGTTTTTGGGAGCAGTTATGCAAATTTTAAAATGCCTTGATGGGAGGGTGAAGTGGTGGGCATTCATAGGTGGCATGTGTTGGCATACAGAGCCGCTCGGATACCATCGACATGTGATGCTGAGCCTCCATGATTAAAAACTGAAATCCAATGAATCAAAGTTCTGGGGCTAGGGACAGTCAGGCGGAGAAGGAATGGGCAAGAAGATGCTGGATGTCCTAACCTAAAAACTAACTCCCCCCTCCCTCCCCCCTAAGGATCTCAGTGTTTTGCCAAAGAAAACGCACCCCTCTTCTATATACTAGCTTGTGCGTTATTCCCAGTCTATCTTAAATTTTACAATAAGATGAAACGTTTTTGGCCATGTTCTGTAGTCGGCTTCCCCTCTCCCTCCAGAGTGTTCTTAGTTTCCACCCATCTGCACCATATCTTCCTAAACTTTTTTGGGAGCTCCTCTAGCTTCGTAGGTCATCTTATACATTCTTACGTCCGTATTAACAATCTTTAGCCACATTCCAAGTGTCAGCAGCTCCTCGTGAATTCACCTCCTGGCAAGAAGTTTCCTTACTGCAAAGTATAGGATCCATTCGTCTCTTCCTGGCCAAAGACCCCCCCAAAAGGCAACGTAAGGGAGAACATATATATTAGGCAGGTCAAATTGCTCTGAAATAAATTCAGATACCTGAGACCACAGTGGTCTCATCTTCATACATTCCCGTACCATGTGGAGGAAGGTGCCTCCCCCCCCCCCCCCCCCATGCATTTATGGAGTGCAGAATCCCTTCTTCACATTCGATAAAGTCTCATTGGCGTATAGTAGGCCTGGTGTAGGTATCTAAATTGAATCATTTTATCCATGGAAGAGATAATAGATCCCAGATATGCATCTACTACCTCCTGCCACATTTCCTCTGACAACTCCGGGATGACCACCACCCACCTTGCCTGAGCTTTAGATGTGGACCCTATTTCCTCCAGACTAACTGCCCTATAGTATCTAGAAATTCATTTAGCTGGATCCGGAATCAATCCGAACCTTTTCCAGTCCTGTGTTTTGTACATGAGGCTTATCGCTCCCGAATTGCACATGACGCAACTGCTCATACCGAAAGAACAACGTCCTAGGTATGCCAAACTGGTCCCCCAGCTGTGAAAATGTGGACAGACCCTCCTCCTGACACGTGTGATGCAGATATTTTATGCCATACTTAGCCCAGGTCACCTGTCCATCTGGTAGTTTAATAAATTCCCCCAAAGATCTGTTACCCCATAAGGGGTTATTTGGAGATGGCCGTAACGGCTCATCCTTTCTCCGTTGGGAACAAAGGTGGAATATTTTCCCAGGTAGTGCCATGACTGATCCCACCTTTCTTCCCAGAACCCCCTCTCCTATACACCATATTTTGCAGGGTTTCTTGTGAGGTGGCAACCGCTGCCTCCAACAAAGTAGTGGCATTGGGAGACTGGGGAAAAATATCGCCAGTGTAGGAAAGATAATTGTGAGGCAAAAAAAAGTAGGAACGCAAGTCCGTAAGGGCCAATTCCCCCAATGTGACGGGTAACTTCAGGCTCGCCAGAGGTATCCTGAGGGCTTGTGATCCCCACAAAAAACTAACAATAATAGAGTCGATATGTTTGAAAATCCTCATAGTCGCAAACCCCGGGGAATTGGAGGGGGTGTACAGAAATTTGGGGAGAAAAATCATCTTAACTACTTAAAGACCGCCTCATGTAAATGTACGTCCTCTTTTTGAAGAGGGATATCTTGGTAACGGCGGCAGCTGTTGCCACAACTGAGATATCCCTCTTTACAGGAGGACGGTCCTGTGTACCATAACGGTGCTCTCCGCGGCGGGATCACCGTTATCAGCGGAGGGAGAGGTGCCACTCCCGCTGCTTACCGGAGCCGTCCATAGTGGCGGAGGCGATTGGTTCCTCTTCCTAGCGGAGTATGGAGACAAGTGAGGCTAAGATGGCCCCCCACTCGTCTCTATACCATAGGAGGGCGGAAGCGACGTCAAAACGTCACCCATACCTCTTAAAGGTATATTTTTTTCAATGTCTTTTTTTAAAATTACATTTTTTTTTTTATTGCATTTAAGTCCAAATATGAGATCTGAGGACTTTTTGACCCCCCCCAGATCTCCTATTTAAGAGGACCTGTCATGTTTTTTTCTATTACAAGGGATGTTTACATTCCTTGTAATAGGAATAAAAGTGATCCATACATTTTTTTTTTTGTGTGTAAAAATAAATAAAATCAAGTAAAATAAAATAAGAAAAACATTTTTTTTTTTTAACCCCCCGGTCCTGACGAGCTCGCGCACAGAAGCGAACACATACGTGAGCAGCGCCCGCATATGACAATGGCGGGCAAACCACACATGTGAGGTATCGCCGCGATTGGTAGAATGAGAGCAATAGTTCTAGACCTCTGTAACTCAAAACATGCAAGCTGGCGCTTATGGAGATTTTTGAGGGTAAAAGTTTGACGCCATTCCACGAGCGGGCGCAATTTTGAAGCGTGATATGTTGGGTATCAATTTACTCGGCGTAACATTCTCTTTCACAATATGAAAAAAATTAGGCTAATTTTACTGTTGTCTTATTTTTTTTTATTCAAAAAAAGTGAATATTTTCCAAAAAAAAAGTGCACTTGTAAAATCGCTACGCAAATACGGTGTGAAAAAAAGTATTGCAATGACCGCCATTTTATTCTCTAGGGTGTTAGATAAAAAACAAAATATAATATTTGGGGGGTTCTAAGTAATTTTCTTGCAAAAAAAAACTGTTTTAAACATGTAAACGCCAAATCTGAAAGAGAGGCCTGGTCCTTAAGTGATTAAACAAATTTATTTATTCATCCAACAAGACATTATTTCTAATTTTTAAATACGCCTTACTGACTGGAATGGTAGCAACTGCTTGGTATAGAGCAAATGTGGTACCAATTTACAAAAAAAGGATGGAGATGTATAATACAGACCAGTCAGCCTAACCTCAATAGTATGTAAGGTATTTGAGTTTATAGTAAGGGAAATTGTGTTGGTGATGGCGGTATGGTAAGTGACAACTGTAAAAATAAATCAAGTAAAATGAAATAAGAAAAAAAAAAAAAATTAAACCCCGCCCCCCCGTCCTGACAAGCTTGCGCACAGTTCGAGCATAGACTAATGAAAGACCTTTTCGTCAAACCAACCTGTTATAGTTCTATGAGAAAGTGAGGAATTGGTTGGTAGAAGTCTAATGGACATAGTTTATATAGATTTTATACCTCGTAAACATTTTAACCACTTCAGGACCAGAAGGATTTGCCCCCTTAATGCCCAGGCCATTTTTTTTTCGATCCGGTGTTCTGCCATATAGTGTCCGGCCATAATATAGTGTCCGCGCCGTACTGCACATGAGCAGACTAAGCTTCGGAAAATCTCCGAAGCTAAACGGCGCCTGCGCCATGAGTGGAGGTGGTAGCCCCACCATCCAAGCGGACATAGGGTTCTGAACATTAGAGGGCCCCTCGTGGGCGAGCTTCGCTCGCCACGCTTCGGGCTCGGCCTCGCTGCGCTCGGCTCTTTTATATTCCTACTCTGTCCACTTGGATAGTGGGGATAGAACCTGGACTCACAACGCGCAGGTGCCGTTCATCCTCGGCAATTTTCGGAATCTGTGTTGCTGTGTGCTGCGCATGCGCAGTAAGTAGCGGACACTATCGGATGGAGGACCTTATATGATAAGACACCGGAACTGCAGCGCTTTAACTGATGATTGAGCGTTTGTGCGACCTTGTACCCAAACAAAATTGATGTATCCCCACCCACAATTAGACCTGCGATTTTCAGCAGGACTCCGACATTGCGGCGGACAGATTGGACACTTCTGACATATATTTTTTGGACCATTCACGTTTTATACAGCGATCAGTGCTATAAAAAATGCACTGATACTGTATAAATTACAGTAGCGGGGAATGGGCTTAACACTACGGGTCTCTGTGGCGTGGTCGCGGCCACGCGCATTAGCTGTGGTGTTGCGCCCCCTATCGCTCTTAAAGCGGCTGATGTAAACTTACGGCGATTTGCCCAGGAGAACCAACGTGCCGCAGTCCTTAAGCAGTTGATCTATAAAAAAAAAAGGTCTGTTGGAGTTGATGAAATTTGTATGTACGTGGATAGGGAACTGGTTACAAGAAACACATCCAGAAAGTGGTGATAAAGGACTCGTTATCTGAAATTGGAATCGGGAGCTCCATTTCACTGTTTGGTGATACTAAATTCATCACGGGATGGAGCATCATTACAGGAAGACCTCAATACAATAGGGGGAGGGTTAGGTAGCTTCATGACAGATGAAGTTTAATGTTGAGATATGTAAAGTTATCCACATTGCGAGGGGCTTCCTCAGGAGGATCGGTGGTGGAAAAGGATCTGAAGGTGCTTGTAGACCGGACGATAACATGGAATGCCAAGCCGCAGCTAAAAAAAGCCAGTAGACTACTTTAATGCAGGAAAAAGGGCAAACATTCCAGAGATAAATTATTCTACCCCCCTCCGTTTACAAAACACTGGTTCATACTCATCTGGAATATTCAATTCAGTTTTGGTCAACAATCCTTGGTAAAGACGTTATCGAGTTCAACGAAGGGCAATAAAATGAGTAAGGGGGATGGAGGAGCTCCACTAGGAGAATCGATGTCATAGATTAGTTCTTCAGTGTAGAAAAGGCTCTTCAGAGGGGATATGAGTGCAATGTACAAATATATCATAGGCTTTGGTAATTGTAATAAACTGTTGAGGTCCCTGTAAAGGACTAGTGGCCACGATTGGAGGTTAGAAGATCACTGCACCTCTCTAGTGATCTGTGAGGCTACCATTCACATTGCTGGACTAGTAATTGGAGGCAGGCTGAAGTCTATATCTTTGACCGCTTTAGCCCCGGACCATTTTGCTGGTCAAAGACCAGACAACTTTTTGCGATTCAGCACTGCGTCGCTTTAACTGACAATTGCGCAGTTCTGCATCGTGGCTCCCAAACAAACTTGACGTCATTTTTTTCCCCACAAATAGAGCTTTCTTTTGATGGTATTTGATCACCTCTGCAGTTTTTATTTTTTGCGCTATAAACAAAAATAGAGCAACAATTTTGAAAAAAATGCATTATTTTTTTACTTTTTGTTATAATAAATATCCCCCAAAAATATATAAAAAAATATATAAAATTCCCCTCAGTTTAGGCCGATACGTATTCTTCTACATATTTTTGTTAAAAAAAATCGCAATAAGCGATTATTGATTGGTTTGCGCAAAAGTTATAGCATTTACAAAATAGGGGATAGTTTTATGGCATTTTTTTTTTTTTTTATTGTGACTGCAACATTATGGCGGACACATCGGACATTTGACACATTTTTGCAACCATTGTCATTTATACAGCAGTCAGTGCTATACAAATGCACTGATTCCTGTGTAAATGACACTGACAGTAAAGGGGTTAACCAGTGGGTGGCAGTGTAGGGGTGTGTTACTATATGTGGGGGGCTGGGCTTTAATTTAGTGAACACTAATCTCTGCTCCAATCACATGGAGCAGAGATCAGCGTCACTAGTTGCTAGGCAGAACGGGAAAATGCTGTTTACAACGGCATTTCCTTGTTCAGCCACCCCGTGAGACGATCTCGGGTATGCCCGCGGCAATCAAGTCCGCGGGACCCGCGACCGGACTCACGGGGGTCCCGACCAGCACACGAACGCGGCGGCAGCGTTGCGCTCGCGATGGCAGGGTGGCATTAAAGATTGGACGTACCTGTACGCCAATATGCCTGCCCGTGCCATTCTGCAGACGTACATCGGCGTACGCTGGTCGGGAACCGGTTAAAAAGCCAGTAGTTGGATATTTGTAATTGTTGCAGGAATCGAAGGAGGTGCTCTGGAAGGATTTTTTTCTTGTTTTTACATACCCTGGTTAACCACTTCCCGACCAGCGAACAACGATGTACGTCGACAGAATGGCACGGGCAGGCATATTGGCGTACATGTACGTCCAATCTTCAATGCCGCCCTGCCATCGGGAGCACGCCGGCGGCGGCGCGCTCCCGCGCTGGTCGGGACCCCCGTGAGTCTGGTCGCGGGACCCGCGGACTCGATCACCGCGGGCATACCCGCGATCGTCTCACGGAGCGGCCGAATGGAGGAAATGCCGTGTAAACAACATTTCTCCATTCTGCCTAGCAACTAGTGACTCTGATCTCTGCTCCATGTGATTGGAGCAGAGATCAGTGTTCACTAAATGAAAGCCCAGCCCACCACAGTTAGTAACACACCCCTAGGAACACTTAACCCCTACGCTGCCACCCACTGGTTAACCCTTTCACTGCCAGTGTCATTTACACAGGAATCACTGCATTTATATAGCACTGATTACTGTATAAATGACAATGGTCCCAAAAATGTGTCAAAAATGTCCGATGTGTCCGCCATAATGTCGTAGTCACAATAAAAATCGCTGATCGCCGCCATTACTAATAAAAAATTATTAATAAAAATGCTATAAAACTATCCCTATTTTGTAAACGCTATAACTTTTGCGCAAACCAATCAATAATCGCTTATTATATGTAGAAGAATACGTATCGGCCTAAACTGAGGGAAAAAAATGTTTTTTTTTATATATCTTTGGGGGATATTTATTATAACAAAAAGTAAAAAATGTGTTTTTTTTCAAAATTGTCACTCTATTTTTGTTTATAGCGCAAAAAAATAAAAACCGCAGAGGTGATCAAATACCACCAAAAGAAAGCTCTATTTGTGGGGAAAAAAAGGATGTCAATTTTGTTTGGGAGCCACATCGCACGACCGCGCAATTGTCAAGTAAAGCGACGCAGTGCCGAATCGCAAAAAGTGGTCTGGTCTTAGACCAGCAAAATGGTCCGGTCTGTAAGTGGTTAAGGGGCATCATTGTGATAACAGGTTTACCTCAGATCTTCTAACTACACTCCAAATGGTCTATAGTTTCCAATGGGCTGTGTGTGTTTTTTGTGGTTTTTATTGTTTTGTGTGTTTTTTTTTTTTTGTTAAATCATTTACATACGCCCCCCCCCCAAGAGCACTTATATTAATATGTCTTCTCCCTGCAGGGGACACAGAGAGCCAACCCATCGGAAGCATCACATTTCACCCCATTAAGATGACCAACAAGACTGGGATCACCTGGAAGAAGGAAGGTTCCCCAGTAAGCTACCTTGGTGACAGAATTACACCTGGTCAAAATGGTGACCTCACGATAAAGGATGTGACAGTAGAGGATAAGGGCACATACACCGTCCACACTGAAGATCAGCAACAGGAGTTTGACCTTCGTTTATAACGTGAGTGTGCAGGTGTCCTATCCATTTCTGCATTATTCTACAACCAGAAAGGTCTCTAGTGTCTGTCAGTCTGCCCTACTCTGGGGAATGAATATACAATGTGTGATTGTGACACCACCGCCTGCCATTTAAGACTGTAAAGCTCTGAGACCAGTTTCTGTTCCAAGCATCCAAGAAGTGCTCAGGATTTTATTATTTTATATTGGTGCTGCTGATGAATACATGCACCGTGGCTCCATTCATTTCTATAAGGGAGCAGTACACATGGCTGTCTCTAGGGATTCAGGGGAGTGCTTCTCTCTGAGAATGTGTGGTTACAGCACATATGTATACTAGTAAGGGAGACTTACACAGGACTGTATGGTGTCAAGCAGGGCCACATCATGAAGATCCATTTGAATGGGGAGGAAGGTATTTAATCAGATGGGCTACGCTATGGGGGGTGGGGTAGATTTATTAAAGCCTCTCTAATATACATGCTCACAGATGGGTCTTTATCATTATGTGCCTGTTCAGTAGCCCAGCTTAGGTTGCGCATGTGCACTGAGGTCAGGATCCTTAATGTGTCCACTCAGCTGCTGTTCTTATGGCAGTTTATTAGTGTGCTTTGTTTAGAGTGTACATGTGCAGTGTTGCAGGCATCCTTATTGTGTCTGCTAGGGTGCGTTGCTTAGGATGTGCATGCGAACTGTGGCCAGGGGTCCTTGTCATGTGCCTGCATCGGTTCCTTGCTTGGTGTGTGTGACAAAACGTCCCTACACTCCGCTTGAGTGCTTTCGTCATATACCACTTCCACCCAGTCTGAATATAGATATCAGATATTCTGCCCCCCGCTCCCAAGCACAAAACAAGACGAGACTAGTTTCACTGCTAACATGGACTGATTTATTAGAACCAAAATGACAAGTTATTTATAATACAGTAGAAGAGGTCCTCCCTCCTGCTCATATTATTCTAACAATATAACTGTAGCCAGAAACAGAATTAACATGAGCTAATTATCTAAATCAACACTGGACTCCTTCAATTGCAGGGTTAATTAGCACAAACAACAATGGGTAAAATATTCTTTAGAATCTGTGTGAAGCCAGACTAGACTCATTTACATTATACAAGACAACAGTCAGGTGGCTGGAGTTGATGATATTGGCATCTAACAGTATGTTTCAGTCACTATTGCTAATATGGCATATACATATCCAGAGTCTGTGTGTCTTGGCCTGACTCCAAAGTAACATCACCTCAGGGGTCCCCAGGCATACTGCTCACAAAGGGAACTGTTCCCCCAAATGGCAGGGACCATGATCGCAATGCAAGAGACTGGCATTCAGTCCTCTCAAAAAAGCCTCTTTCCCGGGTGAGTCTGTCACAGGGTGCACATTGGCACTGTGGCCAGGGTCCTTATTTTTAAGGACCCTTGTCTTAAGCTGTCCATAAAAATTTGAAACAACGGTACCTGATTAAGTTCTTTGAGAACCCTTGGGTGTAAGCCATCTGGTCCTGGTGATTTATTTGCATTCGGTTTTTCAAGTATTTTCTCTTTCGTTTATCGACGGACATAGTGCCTCCTTAATCCAGACCATTGGGTTATATTGCCTCTGCAGGAGTAGGACTAGGCAGAGCAAAAAAAAAACTTGGCTATGGCCATGGGCTGTCCTCAGTCCATACATAACCCCCTCCCTGCTCTAGGTATTCAGTTTTTATTTTTTATGTCTAGTCAAGAGTAAGGACCTAGCTCCTTGCTGGGATCTTTTGGTCCTAGCAAATTTTACTTTGTCTCTTTTTCATGCTTTTTCTCCTGGGAGATCTGCAATCAACTGCCGGGCTGGTGGATGGGCTGGATAATCTAAATCCAGTGGTCTCCCCAGTCAAGCCAGCAAACGCATGCAGCGCGCAGCTACGCGCTAGGTCATAGCCTCAACGGATGGAGGCTGGCCCGCGAGTTAAACGTCTCACAGGGTCACATACAAATGGGCTCTGGTCCGAGTCACAGCGGTCCCTTGGCCGATAGCCCCCCACTTTGGTGGCAGTGGAGGTGGAGTTCTGTCTGCAGGGTCACCCACTCCATGGATCGGTAAGTACAGTCCCCTCTTTCCCCTTTTGTGCGGTTTGGGGTGGAGGTGGGTACCGTCCAGGGATGGTCGGACCTGCCTGCAGGATACCTCCTCCTGTCCTAAAGTCCCCTGGTTAAACTGGGCTCCCCCCCCCCCATGAATTGGTGGAAGTCCCAGGACAAGCAGCAGAGACCCCTGGGGGTCTCCCCTGCCATTTCCCTTCTGGGTGGTGTGTCCTGCCCTGGAGGCATGGGGGGGGGTTCTGGTGAAGAGGGTGCAGTGGAGACCCCTAGGTGCATGCCCTGCTGTGTGAGGTAGAGTGCAGTTTGGGTGTCCCGGTGCAGAGTGCATAGCGGTGTTCCCTCAAATGTTCACCCTGCCTGGTGGAGTACAGTACCTTTTTGAAGGGGGTCCCCTTGCAGAGGGTGCAGCAATGTTGAAAGCACAGAGCGGATACTGACAGCATGATTCAGCATGTCAAATGACCGGCGGACGTTTTTGGGTGGTCTGTTGACATCACGTCTTGGTCTGACTGGTCTGCAGGTGGCGGCGATGTTTGTGTAGCCGATGAGGTCACAGCGTCCATTTTCTGTTGGTCTTGGCTGGTGGCCATGTTTTTGTAGCCAGTGATGTCATGGCAGCCATTTTTCATTAGTCTAGATGCTAGAGTTAATCAGAACCTTGTGGAGATGTTAGAGCTCCTCCTCCCCTATGCTTCTCTTCCTGTCTTGGGATATATGAAATAGATGCCAATATTGGTGTTGCTGGATCCAAATTGCGGCACTCCTCTGTTTTGTAGTCTCTTTGAGGGTCCTTGTGTATCTCCCTCTGCTGATGGGTAACCTGGCCATTGGGGTGT
The DNA here is from genome assembly GCF_037356315.1 of Lithobates pipiens. NCBI lineage: Eukaryota > Metazoa > Chordata > Amphibia > Anura > Ranidae > Lithobates > Lithobates pipiens. Next base: position 6,259,186 of record NW_027507748.1, on the reverse strand, counting down.
TCCTTAGTGGTGCCAAGGTTCCTTTGTACTACAGGGTCTTCTTTCTTTATGGAGCCTCAGGGTCACATCTCACCCACTAATCCCCTCTTGGCAGGTCTCTCGGAACCCCAGCTTCCTATGGTTACACTGACAGCGGTCCTTGAGTCGTCAGTATCCCGAGTGGAAGTAGCATGTGGGTAAAGACCCAGGAGGAAACTTCCCTCACCTGATACCGCCGGGGCCTTGCCCCATCCAAGGAGGTTTAATATCTCACCCCCTGACGTGTCTGATAGTGTGGATGAGTCCTCTGCGGTCTCAGCAGTGAGTGAAAAAGCGCTGGGACGCACTTGTTACTGCAATATGGGGGATGCCCATTCTGCGATGCCTTACTAATGATGAAGTTTTGGTTTCTATACCTTAACTTTTTCTTTGTAAAAACTGAGAAGAATGAAGCATTTAGAAGAGTTGCCTTCTCATTAGTAACCAACTTCCCCTTGATGATGTTTTATGGGGCTCTGACCTCGCCTTCTTACTATTAATCTATTTACAAAAAATGTTTGTTTTTTCTCAAATCGCCTTTCAGGACAACCCCGGAGAGAGTGTAGCTCCACCTTGTAATTAGGAAACACATGCCCACTTTAAAAACACTTCCTCTTCCTCCATGGCTTCAGTTATTGTGTTTCCTCCTTGGAGGAAGCATGTGCCTGAACCAGGGAGAGCTACACTCTCTGCAGGGGAGTAAGGCTTACCTTTCGTTGCAGGTTGTTTCTTTTTTGACCCCCAGCAGCATCTCCACGGGGAGAGGACTCCTGGAGCTCCTGGTCCCGCCATCTCACGGGAGTAAGGACCCTCGGAGTGCCGGCGTCGGGTGCCCGGTGTCCGCTGGTTAGCGCAGGGAGGGCTCTGTTGCTGGCGGAGGCCGCTGCAGGTCAGCGGCATGGCTCCGTTTTCGGCGCCGGGTCCCGGGCGGCGACGGCGTCGTTCACGGTGACGCGCGGGCGCTCTGAGGGGGCGTGGCGCCGTGGTTCAAGCGCCTGGAACGCAGGGATCATGGGGCGGGTCAGGTGACCGCGTGCTTCCGCTTCCGGCTGGCCCTGATGACGCGGCGGCCGGGAAAATTTAAAACGACAGAGCTGTTTGTGATAGCTGCCTCACTCAAACGATGGAAGAGTGTAAGCCAGCTATGGCGGAGACAGGCGCCCCTAGCACCGGTCCAGCCCAGGTACGTAAGGTGCACTGGCACCCTCTGCTTTACTGTTGGGCTATGTCTTTGTCTGTTCCCCCCTCTTGGGGGCCTGTCGCTGCAGGTCAGAGGTGACTTCGCTCTGACCTTTTGCAGCCTAGTTCTGGGGTCTCACTAGTGGTCTGTTTGGTGGTTGGTCTCTGCACTGGCTTGGTGTTAAGCAACTGGTTGTTGAGAGCTTTTAGTGAGTTAAAACCTGTATGTCGTTTCAGGAAAAATCACTAGGAAAAGCTAGACCAGGTCAGAGAAAATGTCCTTCTTGCAAGACCCCCCTCAGAGATTCATGGCAGAAGGCAATGTGCAGAAATTGTATCAGAGAATTGGTGGAAGAGGAAACATCTCAACAATATAAGGATTTGTTTTCTTCGGTTAAAGAGCTGACAAACTCCTTGAGTTCAGTCAGGTCCATCCTGATACAAAACCCTCCCGCACAGACCGAGCCTCAGAACTTACCGCCCAGCCCCAGGGCGTCGTCATCCAGACAGGTGGAAACTGAAGAGTCTGGAGACGAAGGGGGTAGTACTCTCATCTCCTTCAGGGATTCTGAGGAGGAGGAAGAAGATAGCAGGGGCTCTAAATACAAGCTATCACTAGAGGAAGTAGATGATATTCTAAAAGCAATCTACACTACTCTAGAAATTCAAGAAGAAAAAGTACAACTGTCAGTTCATGACAAAATGTACCAGGGGTTGGACGAAACAAAACGGAGAGTTTTTCCTGTCCACAGGGTCCTCTCAGATTCAGTGAGAAAGGAGTGGAAGGACCCAGAAAAAGCCCCTTTCTTCTCTAAAGCTCTCAAGAGAAGGTTTCCCTTCGAAGATAAGGACTCAGAGGTTTGGAACAAAAAACGACGGAGTCGATGCAGCTTTCTCGCAGGTATCCAGACGAACGGATCTAGCCTTTGAGGATATGGGGGTCCTTAAAGACCCAATGGACAAAAAAGCTGACTCCATCCTTAAAAAAGCTTGGGATGCTGCGTCAGTCAGTCTAAAACCAGCAATGGCAGCTACGGTGGTGGCCAGGAATCTGGAATGTTGGGTAGAGAAGCTGAAGAGCCATATTGAGGCGGGGACACCCCGCAAGGATCTCTTAGAGTCCTTTCCATTGATCCTGAATGCAGTCAAATACATGGCGGATGCATCAGCAGAATCGGTTAAACTGGCCGCTAGGTCTTCGGCTCTTGTAAATTCAGCCAGGAGAGCAGTTTGGCTGAAAACATGGTCTGGGGACACGGCTTCTAAGGTCAAGCTGTGTGGTCTTCCCTTCTCGGGTGACTTGCTCTTTGGTCCTGATTTAGAGTCTGTGCTGGATAGAACAGCCGATAAAAAGAAGGCTTTTCCAGTTAAGAAAAAGCAGATTGCCAAAAAGAATTTTCGTGCTTTTCAGCAGTCCCATAAAAAAGACCAGGAGCGCAAGAGCAGATGGGGTTCACAGAAGGGCAAAGGCAAGGGTGGAGTCCTCTTTAGATCTCCCCAGAACAGTCCCCTAAGAGCAAGTGACAATATCTCCCCAGTGGGGGGGAGACTGTCAGCTTTTCGCGAACAATGGGACAGGCTGTCTCCAAATCTGTTCGTGAAGAGCGTTGTCGATCAGGGGTACAGGTTGGAGTTTTCAGAACTACCCCCGAGCAGGTTTTACGTGACAACATTGCCAAGGGATCAGGAGAAGGCCTCTGCAATGAAGCTTTTGTTACAGGAGCTGATACAGCAAGAGGTTCTGATTCAAGTCCCAGTAAACCAGCAGGGCGGGGGTTTTTATTCACATATTTTTTTGGTGAAAAAACCCTCAGGGAAGTACCGTCTAATCCTGAATCTGAAATTTCTGAACAGGTTCATTCGGTACAAACATTTCAGGATGGATACAATTTTCTCCATCACAAAGCTGTTGACCCCAGATTGCTTCATGGCATCCCTGGATCTGAGGGATGCCTACCTTCATATACCAATTCATCAGGCATCGCAGCAGTTCCTGCGCCTGGCATTGAAGGTGGGGAGTTCGATATGGCACCTCCAATTCAGGGCTCTGCCATTCGGACTCTCGTCCTCTCCCAGGGTCTTTACGAAGATCATGGCAGAGGCTTTGGAGCCCCTGAAATTGAAGGGGATTCCAGTCGTCCCTTACCTGGACGACCTTTTGTTTTTTGCAGACTCCAGGGAGCAGGTCCTAGTCAATCTCCAGAGGGCCCAGTCTCACCTCGAGGGCCTGGGATGGCTTCTAAATCTAGAGAAGTCAATCCTGACCCCCTCACAGGAAATGAAATTTCTGGGGTATACATTAAATTCGATTCTCCAGAAAGTTTTCCTGCCGTTGGAAAAACAGGAAAAGTTGCAGCTAGCTGTACAGCGGATACAGAGCAACCAGACAGTCTCAGTCAGGACGGCTATGGCAGTTCTGGGCCTGCTTACGGCAGCAATCCCGGCTGTTCAGTGGGCCAGGTTCCATTCCAGACCCCTTCAGAGGGAGGTTCTGTCAAGCTGGTCCCATCAGGATCCTTTGGAAAAACAGCTAAAAATTTCGTCAAGGACGAAAAGGGCTCTTTGGTGGTGGAGAGACCAGGCAAACCTCTCAAGGGGCCTGGTGTGGACCTTTCCTGTGGACAAGCGCCTTACTACAGACGCAAGTGCCTGGGGCTGGGGAGCCCATCTGGATGGTCAGACATCTCAGGGGGTCTGGTCCAAACAGGAAGCTCAAAGATCATCCAACTGGAGGGAGTTGAAGGCGATCTTTCTGGGTTTAGTGGCCTTTCAGCAGAGCTTGAAAGGCCACCACGTCCAGGTGTTGTCAGACAACACAACAGCGGTTACCTACATTATGAAGCAAGGGGGAACCAGAAGCAGGAGCTTGATGGAGCTGGCCAATCTGTTGTTAGCCTGGGCAGAGCAGAACACAGCCTCACTATCGGCAGTGCATCTGAAGGGCTCTCAGAATTTGTTTGCGGACCTCCTAAGCAGGCGCAAATTGCTGGAGGCAGAATGGAGTCTGAATCAGGAAGTGTTCCTGATGATCTCCGAGGCCTGGGGGGTTCCACAGGTAGACCTTTTTGCCAGCCAGCAGAACTCAAAGGTGGACAGATTCTTTTCTCTTCACCGAGGAGATGCAGCAATAGGGTTGGATGCATTGGCTCACCCCTGGCATTACCAGCTGTGCTATGCCTTTCCCCCCTTTCCTCTAATTCCACTGGTGCTGAGGAAATTCAGGGAAGAAAGGACAGACTTAATACTAGTCACTCCTTTTTGGCCAAAAAGGCCCTGGTTTGCGGGTCTTCGAAACCTAGCCTCGAAGCCCCCATGGAGGTTACCACTCAGAAAGGATCTGTTATCCCAGGGGACAGTAAGTCATCCAGAGGTGGAACTCCTACAGCTAACCGCCTGGTTTCTGAGGAGGACCTATTAAAAGCCAAAGGTCTCTCAGATAAAGTAGGAAGGCAGTTACACAGGCAATTTACATGAAGGTCTGGAAAAAGTTCAACTCCTGGTGTAGTTCTAGAGAACTCAAGGTCAAGAGCACGGTGTCCGTCTTGGAGTTTCTCCATGAAGGAATGGAGAAAGGTCTCGCAGCCAGTACCCTGAAGACTCAGGTGGCTGCCTTATCAGTTTTCTTTGAAAAGACTTTATCTAAAGAAACTTTAATTTCTAGATTTTTTAGGGCTCTTGCTCGAAATAGACCAGTAGCCCTTAAAGACTTTCCCAGTTGGGATTTGTCTACAGTTTTACAGGGTCTCTCGGGAGCACCGTTTGAACCCTTACAGGAAGCTTCTTTACAGAAGGTGGTTTTAAAAACAATTTTTTTGGTGGCCATCACCTCGGCCAGGAGAGTCAGCGATCTCCAAGCTCTAGCTATTACAGAACCCTTCCTTAGAATTTATCAGGACAGGGTGGTACTGAGGACGGATCCAGCATTCCTACCGAAAGTATCCTTAACTTTCCATCGATCACAGGAAATAGTGTTACCTACATTCTCTGCAACCCCAGCAAATGCAGGAGAGGAAGTTTTTCACACATTGGATGTGAGAAGGTGTCTATTACAGTTTCTGAAAGTTACTAAAGATTTTAGAAAATCAAACGCCCTCTTCGTGATATTTTCTGGATCACGCAAGGGGGAGAAAGCTTCTAAAAGTACGCTGGGTAGATGGCTTAAGTTGGCTATAACAGAAGCCTATAAAGCAAAAGGAGAAATACCTCCCTCAGGTATTGCTGCCCACTCTACTAGATCCACGGCAGTTTCCTGGGCCGAAAGGGCCGGTGCAACGCCTGAACAAATCTGCAAGGCTGCCACTTGGTCCAGTTATTCGACATTTCTCCGGCACTACCAGTTAGATCTACTGTCTGCAGCAGATCAGGCCTTCGGCAGGAAGGTACTGCAGGCAGTAGTCCCGCCCTAGGGTAAGTTTCTCGGTTATCCTCTCCGGGGTTGTCCTGAAAGGCGATTTGAGAAAGACTCAGTTAGACTTACCGGTGACGGTATTTCTAAGAGCCTTTCAGGACAACCGTTACTTCCCTCCCTAGGTTATGCTTAGTAAATGTATTAAGTTCTACCATGGTGTTGTGCTTTCTGTGCTTTGTTTTCCAGCGTCGGAAGGCCACAATAACTGAAGCCATGGAGGAAGAGGAGGTGTTTTTAAAGTGGGCATGTGTTTCCTAATTACAAGGTGGAGCTACACTCTCTCCGGGGTTGTCCTGAAAGGCTCTTAGAAATACTGTCACCGGTAAGTCTAACTGAGTCTTTTTTTTCTTCTCTTATGCACTCTGTTTTTTTTTACCTGCTCTGATTTGTGTTCTTAAAATTCTTATTGCATTCGTTGTAGTGTTGGAATGCAGACAATGACCCCTTGGTCTTATACTTTTTTAAAGGCCATTTTTTCTCCTTTTTATAAACAACCTTTTTAGAAATGAGAAAAAAAATGCCCTTAAAGTAAAAGATCAATGGTTCATTGTCAGCATTCCAACACTAAAAGGAATGCAATAAGAATAAGAACCCAATCAGAGCAGGTAAAATAGACTACAGAAGGCAGAGAAGAGTAAAAAATTCCTTTTTTGTAAATGTATTAATAATAAGAAGGCGAGGTCAGAGCCCCATAACATTATCAGGGGGAAGTTGGTTACAAATGAGAAGGCAACTCTTCTAAATGCTTTATTCTTCTCAGTTTTTACAAAGGAAAAGGAGGGGTATAGTAAGACTGCATCATTGGTACTGTATCACAGAATGGTACCCTTGTGGCTACTTACTTCTCTTTCTGAGGTAGTTATGGGCTTTCATCTCTACCAGCACATTTTCTTCTGTCCGGTTCCCATTTCTTGCCTGGATGGTGTTCATGCAGTGTGATGTTACCTTGCAGCCACTGTTCCTATTAGAAAGACTGACTTTGTCATTCCTGATGACCCCATTAAGGGGGGGAATCTGCTTCTCATTCCCGGGGCTCAGGCAAACCGTTCAAGCTTATGGTCTCAAGGATCTTGTTCCACCATTTACTGTCAAGGCATATTCTATTGGATCTATGAGTGGCTCTAGACTTCTGTTCCCCAGATTTCCAAGGCTGTCTTCAGTTCACATGTTCTCCATATTATTCCAGTTGGCTGTTGAGGCCTCATCCAATGCCAGCGTCGGGTATAATTTCCTCTGTCCACCCATCATTTGGACTGCCTTTGGACATTCGAACAGTCTCTGGGTTCCTATTTGGGGACACAAGTCCCACCACTCTGGGTTTATGATCATGGTTTTTGGTACTATTTTGCCACAAAACTGCTGAGGTAGGCTGCCAGTAAAGGGGGTCAAACTGGACCGGGAATGCAGTTTTTTCCTGTTTGCCAGTTTCATATCCTCATGCAGGTGGCAGTATGACCCAAAATCACTGAATTCCCATGTCCCTCAATATAACCTAAAGAAGTCGATTTTATAATCGGTACAAGAATCAATTTTTTTTTTTTTTTTCAGATGGGTGTAAAAAAAACATAATGATCTGAAAAGGAGCAAATAGAAGAAGTCCATTGTTGGGATGTGGAGATTTAATTCTGGCAACCAAATAACTGACTTGGAATTCTGTATAAGGATCCATTCAAACCAGAATTCATATATTGAGACAGTTTGAGGTAGACCACCCATTCATAATTAATGGGAGGTAATGCACCTCAGCACACGAATACGGAAGTCCTTTTGCAGGGCAAGAAGCGCTTGTGTAGTGCATTGTGACCCAGCTGTTTTCTGGAGATGCACTGGAATACCTTTCAGAATAATAAGCACTACACAACATTAGTGCATACTCAGTGCCTTAATGCTCATTGTAGTAGAACGTACTTACAGCAATGCCATAGCATGAAAGAGGAAGTCAACCCATCAGGATTTTTAAAAAACGTCCTTTGCCCTTTCCTTCAAACTAAAGGCATAATGTGCTAGTATGCGTCGCATACTAGCACATTAGGTGACCCTCGCCTGCAAACGAAGCCCGCGCCATCCTCGCTGGAGGCCGTGTCCATCTTTGCCCCTCTTCCTTCGGTGGGCTGCGGACTCTGGCTGTGTGACTGGCTGGAGCTGCCCGTCATGGCACGGACTCCTGAAGAAACGTCACGAGCCGCCATTGGGCGCAGTATACCGTAAATATCTCCTAAATGGCGCCCGTTTAGGAGATATTTACAGTACCTATAGGTAAGCTTTATTCTGCACTTACCTATAGGTACAAATACTGCAGGGAGGTTTACAACTTCTTGACTGCACCCTTATGCTGAGAAAATAGTGTAATAATACATATGAAATCTATATACAGCGGGTAAAATAAGTATTAAAGACGACTATTGGTAAAGGTGATATTGACGTGACATTTTTTCCCCCACATGTCGGTAACAAGCCATGCAATCCAGACAAAGACACCAAAACAAAATCCGTTCAGAAATGAAGTTCTGTGTAATAAAATGGAACGACACGGGGAAAAAGTTTTGCACTGAAATGTATTTAATACTTGGTACAAAATCCATTGTAATAACTGCTTCAAGATGCAGGCTCCTGTGTGGAGAAACGAGTCGCATGCGTTGCTCAGATGTGATTTTGGCCAATTCTTCCACACAAACGGTCTTCAAATCTTGAACATTCCGTGGACCTCTTCTATGAACTTTGATCTTTATTTCTTTCTATAGATTTTCTATTGGATTCAAGTCAGCTGATTGGCTGGCCTATTCTGGCACCTTTATTTTCTTTCTCCTTGGCTTTGAGTTTGGGATCATTGTCCTCCTGAGATGTCCACCCTCGTTCCATCTTCATCATCCTGGTAGATGGCAGCAGATTTTTATCACCATTCATTCTTCCTTCAATGATATGAAGTTTGCCTGTACTGTATGCTAAAAAACAGCCCTGCCCGCACACCATGATGTTCCCGCCTCCAAACCTCACTGTTGGTATGGGGGGTGTTTTTGGGGTGATGTGACCTCCAAACATGGTGTATATTATGGCATCCAAAAAGTTCAGTTTTGATCTCATCTGACCAGACTTGTCTAAATGTTGTGCAGCAAACTTTAACTGAGCTTCACCATGTTTCTTCTTCAGCAATGGAGGGTTGTGTGGTGAGCGTGCATACAGGCCATGGCGGGTGAGGGCATTACTTTGTGCATTTTCACGATACACAGTAAAAGGATTCAAGGTTCACAAGGTATGCTATAAGAAAATGGTACAGGAAAAATAAATCCCCAAGAACCAGCAGGTTCACGTAATCTTAAAGCAGTTGTATTGTCCCTTGGTCATTTTCACCTACGGGTAAGCCTGTAATGAGACTTACCTGTAAGTAAAATGAATATCTCCTAAACCTGCAGTTTAGAAGATGTTCACCTTGCATGCAGCCCTCTGATGTCAGCAGCGCATGCACAGTGAAGGTCCGGCGTGTCGTGCAGGAACGGAGGGGGCATGCGCAGAAGTGACGACATTGTGGCTCTGGCCACTCGCAGCACCGGAGCCGCAAACCCAGAAGAAACAGGGCGGCCCTGTGGGAGCTTCGGTATAAGGTAAGTATTTCATAATGAGCTAGTATGCAGTGCATACTGGCTCATTATTCCTTTGCCTTACAGTTTGTTTGTTTTTTTTTTTTTTGTTTGGGCATACAACTGCTTTAAAACACCACAGGAAACTTAAGAAGGTGCCTGGATTTGGGTCAAAAAGGAAGAAGCAAAAAAAATTCACATTTAAGAGTCGGAAGAGGAAGTGAGAAGGAAGGGGAGGGAGAGATGGGTGGGAACGCAGAGTAGAAGCCAACCTCAGGTGGAGTAGACCTCTGTTGCTTAAATTAACATAGAAGAACCTTTCAGAAGTCAGGAGCTTCTGAAATAATTTCCTTATGCAGGAGAAGATGTACAGTAAGTTCAAACCAATGGGCCCATATTTTGGAATGCCGACCATTGATCCCCCCCTTTAAGATGCATTTTAATTCCTCTAGGAGGCAATGTTCTGTCTCTAGGGCAGATAGCTAAACCTTCTTGGCCCATAAACTTCTGATGCCATATTTCTTTGATCTCAGTTTTATTAGAACAAGCCAGGTGAAAATTTTAAGTTCTCTAAGGGGGATGGCGATAGATTGAGAAATACATGTGTTGCTTCCTGAGTGTATTCTCAAAGAATGGTGGCTGCTTCATATCCTGAGAAGATTCTACCCAGAATTCCCTGCTTAATTTCCTTAATTACAAAATACAGTAAATCAAATAAAACAGAACTGCAGCAATACCAAAAAGGAATGCTAGATGGAGCCTGCACACCACTTATGTTTCTTATGTAAATTACACACTTTACATGTAAATCTAACACGGGTACAAATAACCAGCATAAACATCTGGTGGACAGAACACTCTCCGTCTGACATCAAGTGATGTCACTAACCGAGTCCTCTGTAGAAAGCAACAGAATAAGTTTGTGACTGGTCTTAAGAATACTTTAATGGTGATTGAGAAATACATGTGTATCTTCTCAAAGAATGGTGGCTGCTTCACTTCCTGGGAAGATTTTACCCAGAATTCCCTGCTTACTAACACCCTTAATTACACATACAGTAAATCAAACAAAACAGAACAACTGCAGAAATACTAAAAAAAAAAAATGCTAAATGGAGCCTGTGCACCACTTATGATTGTCTTATGTAAATTACACCCTTTACATGTAAATTTAACAACACAGGTACAAATAACCAGCATAAACAACTGGTGGACAGAACAGGCACATATCATTAACTTTACATAACCATTGCACCAAGGGGGGTTTTTGATTGTTGATCCCATAAGGTAGGGGATGAGAGACCTAGCTCTATTTAGAAGGTGAGGAATAGTTTTAATGGGCCGACTGGTTTGGCAGTACAGTGACACAATATGGTCCAAGGGTTGGAGGGTAGAGCTTGTTGGGTTTGTTTTTAATACTCTTCAAAATGAATTCCCACCAAACACGGGCAGGGGTAACTATATTTCTGCAGTTTATCCAGCTGAATTGCTTAAGTTGTACCAATGTTAGTGGTGTCTTCTATTATGTTAGATAGAGGGACATCGGGTGGCCCGTAATACAAAGTCTTCAGATCTTTTGGCTGTGTCTGCTCCAATAAAGGCTGCCCTACAATTACTGTTGTGTATAAATTTTGTCTAATGTTCTTATAGCTTTCCATGATACCTCCCTGAATTGCCATATTTTTCTTCCTTTAGGATGGAAGGATCTCACATGAAGGCTTGGCTATTTCTGCACTATGGAACTTTGTCTCATACCTCTCACCGGCAGGACCATTCCAGTCCTCTCTCTTCTGGAGCCAAATACAGAGGGACACACAAAATATATAGAGTGCCTCCACTTGGACTTCAGTATTGTTTTATCAAGCAGGAAGAAGGCACATTACTATTATTTTTTTTCATGCTTGTACTGTTTTTTTTTTTATTATGCAGCAATGTGTTTTTTTTTTTTTAACATCTAATGTGATGACCTGCAGCTTGCGGTCTGTGCTTCCGTATTATGCAGTGAGACTGTGAATGATGACTGGGGTTGGCCCCTCCCTGGATGTTGAAGTATTTGGAGCTGGAATTGTGGAAAGTGGTGTCTTCAAGATCCGCTGTGGAACATTGTAGATTGGGATGCTGATGATGTTGAACTTGGGTCATCCAGAATGGAGGCTACAGGCAGTACAAAGAGGAATCTGGCCCAGCAGATGATGGGTGGAATGAGGATGATGGGTATAATTGGAGGGTTATGGTGTATAACTGGAAAAGGACACTGATAAGCCAATACTTTGTGGCATGTCACACATCTTGTGACCTCACCATGTGTGCCTCCCGAAGAACAAAAGCTGCTCATTGTTCTGAGAAGCAGTTGAATTTATGTTGATCTTACAAAGTATTTGCTATAGTCTTATTTTTACAATGTTCATACTTTTCCCTCCATCCCCATTTGGATTTGACCAAAAGTGGTTCCTGTAAAAGTCATAAGATGTTTGTACAATCCTATGGTAAGCCTGTCCTTCATGTGGAGCATTTGTAGAGTCCACTTCGTGATCAGAGCGACCCTATAAGAGTTAGCTGTAACTGTTCTGTCTTAGAGGGGTTTGAGAAAGTAGCAATGGAAATAAGATTGTATCCAGAATAGAGGCTACAGGAGGTCTACAACAGAGCAGGGGTATCATTTTTGCCAAGAAAAAAAAAAAAAAAAAAGTAGGGATAATTTATTGAAGGATAGAGCGAGAGACTATCACCTATTTGTTTAACACAAAGAAAGAGGACGTAGCTGGTTGTGCACTACAGGATGAAGGTGTTCTAGCTGCTCGAATTTGAGGGATAAGCATGCTGTACTAGTTGTCCATGTACCGTGAGCTCCAGATTAGCGGCTATTCATCCAAATGCTGTTTTAAAACTTTTACCCGGTCTCCACCAGGAGGGGGGTACAGGCTGAGACCCTATTGGCTGACAACCGGTATCCAACACCAACCCTAGAGGCTGAAACAATCGGCTCCTGCTTTTCCAATGCTTTTGCAGATTGGTCCATAAGAACAGACTGTGAAATCATAAACCAGGTTCCTGCCTTATTCTTGGGCCATTGCCATTCAGTATTGAGGTCTGAAGAGAGCTCTCTCTCTCTCTCTCTTCTGCCTGCAGCAATACATCACTGCATTTGGGTGGCTGGATCTGATCGCCACCTTAAAAAAAAAAAAAAAAAAAATTATATTATATATATATATATATATATATATATATATATATATATATATATATATATATATATATATATATATATATATATATATATATAATTTTAAAGGGGTAAAAAAAACCATACCTATACAGTGTGTACATAATAGATGTGTAGAATTTAAAGACATTCCTCCCTGAGTACGACCCTCTACTTTCCACAATGGTGGCGGTTGATGTGGGTAACGTTTGCGTTCCCTGTGCAAGCATCAAATGATCACAAAAGCGAACGCAAGTTAATTCGTATTTTTAGCAACCGCAACCCTGTAAAAAATTTCATTGTACTAATCTGTGTCGGTGTCAACCCTACGTAACCCTTTAAACTCCACATTTTTCAATGAGTTGGCGTGACTCAAAATGTGCTCTACAAAACGGTGGAGCAGAACGTCTTAAAGGGGTTGTAAACCCTTGTTTAAAAAAAAACCTCATACTTTTCTTCACTGTGCAGTTATATTTGCACAGAGTGGCCCCGATCCTCCTCCTCTTCTGGGGCCCCCCTGGCGGTGCTGGTGGCTCCGCCCCGCATCGAGTGTCCAAGTTGGAGAAGCGCTCTGCTAAGGTGGACACACCTGTGTGGTTGCGCTCCCGAGTCCCGCATCTTTGTCCATTCACACAGAATGCAGGTCTCGCCCCGCCGCCCCAGTGCTACATCATTGGATTTGATTTACAGCAGCGGGCGCCAATAGCTACGCTGTTATCAATGTATCCAATCAGGACACGAGACACCCGCTAGAGCTGGTGTGGTTGTTCCTGGCCAGAGAAAGATCGGGTTCAGGTAAAATAAAATGGGGGGGGGCTCGGGGGGGGGGGGGGGGTGCACACTACAGAAGGCTTCTCACCTTAATGCAAACCATGAGGGTTTAAAAATAATTTTATTCATCAGTTTAGACCGATCTCTATCCTTCTACATATTTTTGGTAAAAAAAATAAATCTCAATAAGCGTATATTGATTGGTTTGTGCAAAAGTTATTACGCCTCCAAACTATGGGATAGATTTAGGGACTAATTTATTATTTTTTTTTACTAGAAAAGGCGATTTGCATTTTATTTTATTTATTTTTTTTGGATTGCGACGGACACATCTGAACCTCAAATTACACTTTTTGGGGACCAGTGACATTTATTACATAATACAAAAAAAAAAAAAAAAAAAGCACTGATCAATGTATAAATGACACTGGCACACTGAGGACAATCAAGGGTTTAACTGTGTTCCCTCAGCGTGTTCTAACTGTAGGTCAGGCTGGGCTACCTGGGACACTACAGCGAGCACTGGGAACAGCAGATCTGTGAGATGTCCCCTGTCAGAACGGGGATCTGCCTTGTTTACATAGGCAGATCCCGTTCTGCCTCCCCATACTGCAACCGTGGGCGGACATTGAGTCCGCCGGCCCTGGGGGCGGGTTCACGCCTGCAGATGCAGTATAGAGAGGCATATATATGGCATGCACAGACCGGCGTACGCCTACAGAGGTTCGCGCTTTCCAGCCACCTTGCTGCAGTATGACGGCGGGTGGTCAGGAAACGGTTAATTTAATTAATGTGGCTGCCATGTTTGCATTGAGGCCACCGGGTGTGCGATTTTGCGTTGCACTCAGTAGAACACCGCATTCCATTATCCTTCTTTTTATTTTATGGACAAAACACTGATAAACCTATTTTTGACGGCCGATATATCAGTGCATCCCTGTATACATATGCCAAAGAGTATCATGTACGGGTTCAAGACCTCACCGAAATAAGAGAAAACCCTCTGGGACAAAAAGGAGAAGAAAAAAAAAAAGGGCCTTGATTTTTATCATTTTTTTAACCCTTTAGGAATGTTCACAGTTGCCTTATAAATGTATAAGTGCCGCTACCGTCTCTTCTCCGCCCTCCACAACAAATGAAGATCACTTTGTGTTGCTTGTCTGGAACAATAAAGTTTTACAATTTTTTTGGGGGGGAGTTATTTTATAGTGTGCCGGCGGCTTCTTTTCATTGCACTTACTGTTATTCCGTCCATTGAATGTTTTGGTGACTGCATTGCCACCCGGTCATCCGAAGGAGCGACGCACCGCAAAGGCCTTGGAGCACCAACCATAGCTTTCCTTTTCTTCTCATTATTTATTACATTGTAACATTTTATATATCTTTTACAAAAATGGAATCCTCTGCACCTTCATATTTGCTGCACCCAGAGCCAAGGAATATTCATTGCTTTCCATATTGCTATCAGTGTGACAACATTGTTATTCTAGAGGCCACCATTGTACATAGAAGGATTTTACATTTTGTTTTTAAAATGAAATTTACACCAATTTTCTGTTATTTGTAATGTTGTAAATGTACACATCTCCCATTGAAGGTGGTTGTATTCCTCACTTTGTGTCTCTTCTGCCTTAAAATGTATCTAAACCCCAGAAAAATAATATATTGTTGGATGCCAATCCTCAGGTGTGGGGGCTGCATTTGTTTTGGGGTTTTTTTTTCAGGTTTTTTTTTTCCAGGTTTTTTTTTTCCAGGTTTTTTTTTCATCCCTTTTGTTTTCCCCCTTTGATCCTGCCACAGTAACACGCTTCCTTTCCTAGGGTGACAACATTCGCTCCTCTGCTGTATCTATGGAACGTCTACAAACATGCCTGCCGCTCTTCATTTCCATAATGAATGGTGGTTTACAGGGGGGGAATATAAGATTGTATTTTAATTGTACAGCACAGGCTGGATATTCATAGATACTGGATTACAGTCTGCTACCTTTTGGGTAATCGGCCACTAGCAAAGCTTTTGGACACACCCCACCACGAGTGTACCCCTAGAACCCTAGCCCCACTCCATGAGATCTCAGTTTTTGGCTACAGTCCTGTGGTGATGGACGTCTTCCTCTGTGGAGAAGTTTTTTTTTCCTGCTTAAAGCGGAGTTCCACCCAAAAGTGGACCTTCTACTTTTGGGTGACCACATATCAGGGGGCGAGAAGGGGGAAGAGTGTGTGAGTGAGTACCTTTTTTCATGGGACTTCCTGTTTCCTATCTTCAGCCGACTAGGCGGCGACTCCTCTCGCCCTAGGTGGTCCCTCCCTGCCAGCAATCTTCTGCAACACAACTCGGGTCCCAGAAGATCGGCTGGCTAATAGGCCAGTAAGAAGCCGTAAGCTGTCACGGCCGGGTGCCCACAGTTACCATGATGGTGCAGGGGAGAGGAGCTAGCCTCCGGGCGGCCACATCGCTGGACCATGGGGCAGGTAAGTGTTGGTTTATTAAGTCAGCAGCTATGCTTTTTGTAGCTGCTGACTGTTAATAAACTAAAAAAAAAAAAACAGGTGGAACTCAAAGCTTTGAATTCTCTAACACTTTGCTGCTTTCTACTGTAGCATTGTACATTGTGGGGTCATCCTCTGTTGTTAGCTGCACACCAACACTGCACCATAGCTGTGTCAAGGGATTGAGTCAAGTTATTGGGGGTGTAAGCAGAGTGCAGGCCCAATCAAATATCAGCAGTTCCTTCGGGGGTCAGTGCTACGCATATATAGACTCCAGGCCTGAATGAGTCCATCTCATTTGTACTTTTTTTTTTTTTTTTTTGAAAGGTTTCAGTTTGGGTAAGACGAGTTAGGATCAGTGGCAGCTGGTGACGTTTTTGGATGGAGGGGGGGTGCCAGACCCCGCCCATAATCTTTGACCCCTCCCACTTTTCATAAACCACATCCCTTATATAATCCACCCACTCTGTCCCCTGTATTCCACTTGCTTCCACCCATAGTGTCAGAAGTATACAGCTCAGCATCATAGCACAGAGTATACAGTCCCAGCATCACAGGACAGATTATATATCTAGATAAAATATTTAAAAAAAAAAGTCAACTGTTAAAGAATGCAATAAATGTACCACGAATCAGTGAATTTTTTTTTAAAAAACAGCAGACTTTATTGTATAACAAAAAAAAAAAACTATTATCCACCGATTTAGCGTTCTTGCTCTTCTGTAATTGAGCTTTAAGCCATCTGCAGGAGTTTGTGGGTGTTGTCTGAGTGCCCTGAGTGCAGTATACACCATTATTCACCTATATAGCTCTTCTGTAATTGAGCTTTCAGCCAGCTCCAGGAGTTTCTGGGTGTTGTCTGTGTGCCCTGAGCACAGTACTCACCTCTATCTACCTATTTTGCTCCTCTCTAATTGAGCCATCTGTAGGAGTTAGTTGGTGTTGTGTGCCTCAAGCACAGCACAGTATACACCGGTATCTACCCTTTAATTCCTGTTGTTCTATAATAAAGGCATCTGCAGGAGTTAGTGGGTGTTGTGTGCCTCCAGCTCAATATACACTACCCAATTGCTGGTTTTCCCATCTCCCTTCAGACCATTACCATGTCTAGAAGGCCAAAAAGGAGAGGCAGACGGGCACGAGCCGATAAAAGAGGGCAAGCAGGCTCTGTGTCTAGAGACAACAGTGCTGGTCGTGGACGCGGTGCATCGTCATCAGCACGTGGCCATGGGATACACTTGTCCTTATTTTCGGCAGCTGGACGCGTTGAGCCACATCATGCCAAAGACTTGGTAGAGTGGATGACCAATCCCTCTTCATCCTCTCTCACCCAGGCTTAGGGTACTAGCAAAGCAGCTGCCAACGCATCCTCTTCCCTCGTCTCAATGTAATCCCTAGACCCACCACGTCCTGAGGAGTTCCCTGAACTCTTTGAGCACAGTGTTGGGTACATGCTCCAGGAGGATGCCTAGTGTTTTGTAGGCTCTGATGATACTCTGCTAGAGGAAGGCAGTAGCATCAGCGCAGAGAGAGGGGATGTTCAAGGACAGCAATCTGGCAGTCATGTTCCACAAGCTGCAGCATACTGCCAGGTTTGCTTCAGCAATGAAGAGGGAGAGGATGATGAGGGCACTGACTCCACATGGGTGCCTGGTAGGAGGAGGAGGCACATCTCCAACAATGCAGGATGCCCTCCGGGGGCCGGCTTAGGGGCAGCACACTGACTGAATCACACCGCAGAGCTCCGCCTGTGCAGGGCGCTGCCTCTGTGCGTTATTCTTAAAGTTCTTTGGTGTGGGCCTTTTTTGAGACCGGTGCATCAGATCGCACCGCTGCTATTTGCAACATATGTCTCAAGCGTATCTCGCATGGCCAAAACATCAGCTGCTTGGGCACCACATGCTTTACCAGACATATGTTGACCTGCCATGCAGCTCGTTGGCAAGTGTACCTCAAAGACCCACACCAAAGAACAAAGCGGACCTCTCCTTGCTCCTCATCAGCTGGGATCTCCAACCCCACTAGACCTTCAGTCCTCTCTGAAACCTGCACTGAGAGGAATGAAGGTGTAGAATTAGGTGTGTCACAGCCAAGTGCTTGCGGGTACTCTGCTAGCAGTACACCGACGTCCGATTACAGCAGGCAAATGTCCCTGCCCCAGCTGCTGGACCGGCGGAAGAAGTTCACTCCCAGCCATCCACATGCCCAGCGGTTGAATGCTAGCTTGGCTAAATTGCTAGCACTTCAACTGCTGCCTTTTCAGTTGGTAGACTCGGCCCCCTTCTGTGAGTTTGTGCAATGTGCGGTTCCTCAGTGGCAGGTCCCCAAACGCCACTTTTTTTTTTATCACGGAAGGCGATTCCGGCTCTCTACCGGCATGTGGAAGGCAATGTCCTTGCTTCGCTGGAATGGGTGGTCAGTGGTAAGGTGCATATTACCGCTGACTCATGGTCCAGCAGGCATGGACAGGGATGTTACCTGTCTTTCACGGCCCATTGGGTCACTCTTCTGGCAGCTGGGAAGGAAGCAGGACAAGGTGCAGTAGTGTTGGAGGTTGTTCCGCCACCACGCCTCCAAAATGCTACTACTGGTTGTAACACACCTCTCTCTTCTTCTTCCTCCATGGCCTCTTCCAGTGCTCTGTCCTCGCAACCAGTGGTGCTCCGTAGGCGTTCAAGGGGCTATGCAGGTAAAACGATGCCATGCCGAGCTTGCGCTGGTTTGTTTGGGGGGACAGGAGCCACACTGGGGCAGATATTTTGTCAGCACTGCAGGGGCAGGCCGAGAGGTGGTTGACACCACGCCAGCTTAAGCCAGGATTGGTGGTTTGCAACAATGGCACCAACCACCTCTCCGCCCTCCGACAGGGACAACTGACCCATGTGCCATGTGTGGCTCACGTCCTTAACCTGGTGGTGCAGCGGTTCTTGGGCAAGTACCCGGGCTTACAGGATGTCCTGAAGCAGGCCAGGAAAGTCTGTGTGCATTTCCGCCAATCATTTAATGCCAGTGTTTGGCTGGCTGAGCTCCAAAAGGAGTTGAACCTGCCCAAGAACCGTCTTATATGTGACATGCCCACCAGGTGGAACTCCACGTTGGCCATGCTGCAGCGGCTGCACACGCAGCAGAGGGCCATAAATGAGTACCTGTGCGACTACGGCACCAGGACAGGGTCACGGGAGCTCGGTTTTTTTCTCACCACGCCAGTGGGACATGATCAGGCCTGCATGCAATGTCCTGTCACCGTTTGAGGAGGCCCCAAGGATGGTGACAGTGCATGCATCAGTGACACTTTACCTCTTGTCCACCTATTGGAGCATACGCTGCGTTGAATAATGGACAGGGCACTTGAGGCAGGAAGAGGAGGACTTCCTTGCCTCTCAAGGCCCCCTTTATCCAGACAGTGTTCCTGCTGTCCCACCCATCACGGAGGAGGAGGAGGCTGGCACTCAGCAGCAGCAGTCTTGTAGGGATGATTTACATTCCCAAGAAACCTGTGGACTTGTACATGGCTGGAAGGAGGTAGCTGCAGATCATGTTATCCTTAGTGACCCAGAGGACTCTGGACTGAATGCCTCAGCTAACCTACACTGCAGGCCCTCCCTGTTCCTGCAAAGCCTGCGGAAGGATCCTCATATTCTTCAGCTCAAGGAGAGGGGGACCATTACTGGCTGGCCACTCTCCTTGATCCACGGTACAAGGGTAAGGTTGCCGCCCTTATCTTGCCATCGCAGAGGGAGCAGAGGGTGAGACATCTCCGAGAGGCCTTGCAGAAATGTCTGTGCAACGCGTTCCCAGAGACTGGGAGGTTACAAACTCCTGGTCCTGGACAATGTGTTGCTGAGGCATCGGTCAGAAGGAGCGGTGGAGAAGGTGGCCGTCTGGCCGATGCGTTCAGAAATTTTTTTAGTCCGCAGCCCCAAGGTATGATCAGTTCCAGCAACCACCGCCAGCGTCTGATTTACATGGTGCAAGAATACCTATGGGCAAGGTCAGACTTGGACACCTTTCCCACCGAAAATCCTCTGGCTTACTGGGTCTTGAGGATGGATCACTGGCCAGAGCTTGCACAGTATGCAATTGAGCTACTGGCCTGTCCTGCATCCAGCTTTCTTTCAGAACGCACCTTCAGTGCTGCTGGTGGCTTTGTAACCGATCACAGGGTGCACCTGTCCACCGACTCGGTTGATTGACTGACCTTCATAAAGATGAATCAGTCTTGGATCACCCACAGCTACCAAACACCTGAAGCTGATGTAACGAATATTTTTTTTGAAATATCACATCCCTTCAAGACTGCCTATGCTGAGTGACTGTCCTGTTATGTTGATTGTCTATCCTCTTCCTCCTCTGCTGATATGTTGGAAGAACATTTTTGGTTCCGGGTGATGCCACCAGCCCAATTTTTCTGCCCCTGTTTAACAGGGGCGTTTAATTACAATTTTTGATGCAATGCTTTGCAGCAGGGCTCATTCCTGCACTACAACTAGAGTATATGGGAGAGGTTGCAGTGCCGTGGCACCAGTGCCTAAGGCCCAATTTTTCAGCCCCTGTTTAACAGGGGCATGTAATTACAATTCTTGATATAATATTTCACAGCAGGGCCCATTCCTGTGCCCACCCAGAGTAACTGTGAGGACTTACTGTATACTGCTGTTCTGAGTATATAGTGCCTGGGGGCACCACGTCTTTCCTTAATATCCGTACAAGACCCAAAGGGGCTGGTAATGGGTGGGGGGGGGGGGCTACCCATGCCATTTTTCTCAATGATTTTCATCCATATTGCTGGAACCAGATATTACATTAAAACCGCAAGCAGTTTTAAATGACTTTTTTCCCGTTAGATGTCATTTTGTGCAGGGACTGTTCTAAACACGGGAAACACGTGGCACTTCACAGGCATACTATAGACACCCCCAGGCACGATATTTAAAGGAATATTTCACATTTTTTTCACTTTAATTGTCATTAAAATCAGTGCTCCCGAAAAAACGGCTGTTTTTAAAAACATTTTTGGCATTGACCCATGTCCCCTGGGGCAGGAGCCAGGTCCCCAAACCCTTTTTAGGACATCTTGCATATTAGCCATTGAAATTAGCACTTTTTATTTCGAACGTTCGAGTCCCATAGACTTCAATGGGGTTCTAAAGTTCGCACGAATTTGCGGTCCGTTCGAAAGTTCTGGTGCGATCCGAACCGGGGGGTGTTTGGCTCATCCCTAGTGGTGATGAGGATCTTTAGCAGAGTGACCGTCTCTCTAAATACAGGTCCTTTTCAAAAAATTAGCATATTGTGATAAAGTTCATTATTTTCTGTAATGTACTGATAAACATTAGACTTTCATATATTTTAGATTCATTACACACAACTGAAGTAGTTCAAGCCTTTTCTTGTTTTAATATTGATGATTTTGGCATACAGCTCCTGAAAACCCAAAAATCCTATCTCAAAAAATTAGCATATTTCATCCGACCAATAAAAGAAAAGTGTTTTTAATACAAAAAAAGTCAACCTTCAAATAATTATGTTCAGTTATGCACTCAATACTTGGTCGGGAATCCTTTTGCAGAAATGACTGCTTCAATGCGGCGTGGCATGGAGGCAACCAGCCTGTGGCACTGCTGAGGTGTTATGGAGGCCCAGGATGCTTCGATAGTGGCCTTAAGCTCATCCAGAGTGTTGGGTCTTGCGTCTCTCAACTTTCTCTTCCCAATATCCCACAGATTCTCTATGGGGTTCAGGTCAGGAGAGTTGGCAGGCCAATTGAGCACAGTAATACCATGGTCAGTAAACCATTTACCAGTGGTTATGGCACTGTGAGCAGGTGCCAGGTCATGCTGAAAAATGAAATCTTCATCTCCATAAAGCTTTTCAGCAGATGGAAGCATGAAGTGCTCCAAAATCTCCTGATAGCTAGCTGCATTGACCCTGCCCTTGATAAAACACAGAGGACCAACACCAGCAGCTGACATGGCACCCCAGACCATCACTGAATGTGGGTACTTGACACTGGACCTCAGGCATTTTGGCATTTCCCTCTCCCCAGTCTTCCTCCAGACTCTGGCACCTTGATTTCCGAATGACATGCAAAATTTGCTTTCATCCGAAAAAAGTACTTTGGACCACTGAGCAACAGTCCAGTGCTGCTTCTCTGTAGCCCAGGTCAGGCGCTTCTGCCGCTGTTTCTGGTTCAAAAGTGGCTTGACCTGGGGAATGCGGCACCTGTAGCCCATTTCCTGCACACGCCTGTTCACGGTGGCTCTGGATGTTTCTACTCCAGACTCAGTCCACTGCTTCCGCAGGTCCTCCAAGGTCTGGAATCGGTCCTTCTCCACAATCTTCTTCAGGGTCCGGTCACCTCTTCTCGTTGTGCAGCGTTTTCTGCCACACTTTTTCCTTCCCACAGACTTCCCACTGAGGTGCCTTGATACAGCACTCTGGGAACAGCCTATTCGTTCAGAAATTTCTTTCTGTGTCTTACCCTCTTGCTTGAGGGTGTCAATGATGGCCTTGTGGACAGCAGTCAGGTCGGCAGTCTTACCCATGATTGCGGTTTTGAGTAATGAACCAGGCTGGGAGTTTTTAAAAGCCTCAGGAATCTTTTGCAGGTGTTTAGAGTTAATTAGTTGATTCAGATGATTAGGTTAATAGCTTGTTTAGAGAACCTTTTCATGATATGCTAATTTTTTGAGATAGGAATTTTGGGTTTTCATGAGCTGTATGCCAAAATCATCAATATTAAAACAAGAAAAGGCTTGAACTACTTCAGTTGTGTGTAATGAATCTAAAATATATGAAAGTCTAATGTTTATCAGTACACTACAGAAAATAATGAACTTTATCACAATATGCTAATTTTTTGAGAAGGACCTGTACATGAGCAAGATTGTTCTCCACACACGGCTGGAATAGGTCCACAGCACCATTATACTTCCTGAACTCTTCTGCGGTAGATGGGACCAAGCTCTGTCTTTAACTTATTCTTATGAAGCAGTGGACAGGCCTTCAAAGTCTCCCTCAGTGCATCCTCCGGAAACTCCATTGTGTACCGTTCAAACCTATCTGCTTGAATCAAGGTGGCACTAACAAGGTGGTTTGTGAAGGAGAAACGTTCCATGGTGTGTGATAGTATGGTGCCACAGACCTATAGAGTGAAGGATAAAAAACAAAAATTAGGTAGACCATCAGAAGTGCATGAAACTTGACGTATTAACTAAGAATGTCTTGTCCATGTGTATGGAGTTCTGATAAATTATGGATTCAAAAACACTGAAACTGATCTCCCTTCAGAACCTAAAACTGGTCATTTTAAAATGTTCAGTTTTAAGTTATAAAGGGAGATCAGTTTCAATGGTTTTGAATCCATAATTTTCTCAGAACTCCATACACATGTATAAGACATTCGTCAAGTTTCATGCATTTCTGATGCTCAGGCAGCTAACGCTGATGAAGGCTGTAATACTAATCATTTTCCACTAGAGGGAATAACAAATGCTTTTAGATCACATCATTTTTATATAAATATTGTAAGAAAAATATTTTTCTTTGCAATCTTCATATCTATAAGGGAGCTATCAAAAGGACAAATATTGCAACAAATAAAAACTCACCTCGGCTGCAATGCGTTTATGGTCTCCTGGATTCCGTGAACCCCGCCTCTTCGGTTGAGAACCATCTTGACTGCTTTGGTCCACCAGGGATGGAATAGAATCTCTGCAAAATGTATGAGGAATATTAATAAAAGATAATAACAACATAACGCAACAATAACTTCTATATGTCCCGCTGGAACTGCTGGATGCTCCCCTTAATGTGGACTGAATCTACAGTGGTGTGAAAAAGTGTTTGCCCCCTTCCTCATTTCCTGTTCCTTTGCATGTTTGTCACACTTAAGTGTTTCGGAACATCAAACCAATTTAAACAATAGTCAAGGACAACACAAGTAAACACAAAATGCAATTTGTAAATGAAGGTGTTTATTATTAAAGGTGAAAAAAAATCCAAACCATCATGGCCCTGTGTGAAAAAGTGATTGCCCCCCTTGTTAAAACATACTATAACTGTGGTTGTCCACACCTGAGTTCAATTTCTCAAGCCACACCCAGGCCTGATTATTGCCACACCTGTTCACAATCAAGGCATCACTTAAATAGGAGCTGCTTGACACAGTAAGGTCCACCAGAAGATCCTTAAAAGCTACACATCATGCCGAGACCCAAAGAAATTCAGGAACAATTGAGAAAAAAAGTAATTGAGATCTATCAGTCTGGAAAGGGTTATAAAGCCATTTCCAAAGCTTTGGGAATCCAGCGAACCACAGTGAGAGCCATTATCCACAAATGGCGAAGACATGGAACAGTGGTGAACCTTCCCAGGAGTGGCCGGCCTCCCAAAATTACCCCAAGAGCGCAGCGACGACTCATCCAAGAGGTCACAAAAGACCCCACAACAACGTCCAAGGAACTGCAGGCCTCACTTGCCTCAGTTAAGGTCAGCGTTCATGCCTCCACCATCAGGAAAAGACTGGGCAAAAATGGCCTGCATGGCAGAGTTCCAAGGAGAAAACCACTGCTGAGCAAAAAGAACATCAAAGCTCGTCTCAATTTCTCCACAACATATCTTGATGATCCCCAAGACTTTTGGGACAACATTCTGTGGAGCGATGAGACAAAAGTGGAACTCTTTGGAAGGTGTGTGTCCAAGTATATCTGGCGTAGAAGGAACACTGCATTTCATAAAAAGAACATTATACCAACAGTAAAATATGGTGGTAGTAGTGGGATGGTCTGGGGCTGTTTTGCTGCTTCAGGACCTGGAAGACTTGCCGTGATAAAAGGAACTATGAATTCTGCTGTCTACCAAGAGATCCTGAAGGAGAATGTCCGACCATCTGTTCGTGTACTCAAGCTGAAACGAACTTGGGTTCTGCAGCAGGACAATGATCCTAAACACACCAGCAAGTCCACCACCGAATGGCTGAAGAAAAACAAAATGAAGACTTTGGAGTGGCCTAGCCAAAGTCCTGACCTGAATCCTATTGAGATGTTGTGGTATGACCTTAAAAAGGCCGTTCATGCTCGAAAACCCTCTAATGTAACTGAATTAGGACATATCTGCAAAGATGAGTGGGCCAAAATTCCTCCAGGATGCTGTAAAAGCCTCATTGCACGTTATCGCAAACGCTTGGTTGCAGTTGTTGCTGCTAAGGGTGGCCCAACCAGTTATTAGGTTTAGGGGGCAATCACTTTTTCACACAGGGCCATGATGGTTTGGATTTTTTTTCACCTTTAATAATAAACACCTTCATTTACAAATTGCATTTTGTGTTTACTTGTGTTGTCCTTGACTATTGTTTAAATTGGTTTGATGTTCCGAAACACTTAAGTGTGACAAACATGCAAAGGAACAGGAAATGAGGAAGGGGGCAAACACTTTTTCACACCACTGTATGTCCTTCTTCTGGAGTTTGGCATAGAGGAGGTCCACATGCAGCATGATGTTGTGGAAAAGTGTCAGAAAATATTTAAAATCCGGATCCTCCAGCAGCACAGCAAGGCCTGCTGCCTCTCTCATGGTAAGAGGGTCAGAGTCACCTGAGTCTCGCATGGTTTCAAAACAGCGGTTGAGGTCCTCTCTGCGCTCAAAAACTATATTGACGGCATGGCTGTGGAAGTTCCATCTTACACTGCTTGATGTCGGTAGTCTATGGGCATTAAAGGGAAAACACTGCGCTATAGCTAAGGTGAAGATTAGCAGCTAACACTCAAACAAACAAAGTTCAGTGAAAGTGGGGAAACAAATAGTGTAGCGCTGGTGAGTGAATAAGAAAATTGAATATTGAGGAGTATTAGTAGTGAAACTAGTACTATACCACATACAAGTGACAAAATATAAGAAAATGCGTGAACCAAAATACAAATATTAGTTCGCTAAATACACAACATATGTATAAGGGCACGCAACTATTGGTGAATATCAGTGGTTAAAATGTAAGTCCCAGCAAAAACAGTCCACATGTGGAAAGGAAAATTACGGTAAGTATTTTGATAGGAATTTTCCTGACAGACTCCATGGCAGCAACGTGTGGGAAATAACTCTCCAAACACACCCGGGTGGGCAAAAATGCTGAACAAAAGATTTACTTAATGCTGTCAGCCGACAGAACTTTCAAACCAAAATCAACAGAGGATAAGGATGCTGACTCAACACAATAGTGAGACATGTATGAATTGAAGACCAGAAAGCCGCTCTGCAGATCACTTCAGATGCAACATAACGAGAAGCTGCCCATGAGGTTGAGAGACTTCTGGTAGAGTGAGCTGTAACCGCTTCAGGAGGAGCCAAGCCCTTCTCTCTATAAGCCCATTGGATTGCCTGGACCACCCAAGCAGCGTTGGATCTGATGGAGGCCTTAGAGCCTCTATTTTTCCCGTTAAACAACACAAAGAGAAAGTCAGTTTGACGAAAAGAAGCTGTAACATCCAGATATTGCTTTAGAGTAACTCCCAAATCAAGTGGATGTGGATCCGGACTTCCAGTAGAATTGAAGGTAGGAAGAGTGATTTCCTGGTTTTCATAGAAAACAGAGGTAATCTTGGGATTTGTCCCCAACATCGGGATTAGGACTACCCTATCTGGAAAGAAGGTGAGAAAAGGTTCCTTTGCACCTAGAGACTGAATTTCGGAGGTCCTCTTCGCTGAAATTATGGCTACCAGGAAGGAGGACCAAAGGATGATTGGCCCATGCGACTCCAGAAAAAGCAGAAATTGCTGATACCTGGACACGGAGAGAACTAACTGAAAGAGAGATATCCAATCCTGATTGTAAGAAGCTTAAAACGTCCCAAACTGTCAGGGTATTACAGGAACTGGACCTTGAAGACAAGTGACTTGTAAACCTCACCCAAATTCTCTCATATTCCCGGTTGGTACTACTTCTTCGTGCACTAAGAAGCATGGGAATGACTTTTTCAGGACAGCCTAACGCCTCCAACCGTCCCCTTTCAAAAGCCAAGCCTTTAGGTGCAGGTGATCCGGGCAAGGATGTAATCTCGACCAGTGTCGTGGCACCAGCACCAATGCCTAAGGCCCAATTTTTCAGTTCCTGTTTAACAGGGGCATGTAATTACAATTTTTGATATAATATTTCACAGCAGGGCCCCTTCCTGTGCCCACCCAAAGTAACTGTGAGGACTTAGTGTTGTGGCACCAGCACCACAACCACCAAAGGCCCAATTTTTCTACCACTGTTCAACAATGGCATGTAATTACAATTCTTGATATAATCGTTCACAGCAGGGCGTTCCAACGCCCACCAAGAGTCACTTTGAGGGCTTACAATGTTGTGGAAACACCAACACCTTGTTCCGCCATTTCTGCAGAGCATATAGGGCAGGCCCCTACTTTCAAACATCCAACTTACAAACGTCTCCTACTTGCAAACGGAAGTAGACAACAGGAAGTGAGATGAAAAAAGACAGACGGCAAAACAAATTATACAGGGGGGGGGATAACCCTTCCCTATGTTTTCCAAAAAGCTTAAAAATAGATTTTTTGACTGGAGCTACACTTTATAAATGTACCAGTTCAAAATGACAATCAGATTCTACTTAACACAACAAATCTACACAGTCCCTGTCTTGTTTGCACCGCCTGTATACTGCTGTTCTGAGTATATAGGGCCTGGGGGCCCCACGTATTTCCTTTTTTTAATATGGGTACGGGGTTCCCCTTAATATCCGTACAAGACCCAAAGGGGCTGGTAATGGGCAGGGGGGTTACCCATGCCATTTTTCTCAATGATTTTCATCCATATTGCCGGAACCAGATATTACATTAAAAACGCAAGCAGTTTTAAATGACTTTTTTTCCGTTAAATGTCATTTTGTGCAGGGACTGTTCTAAACATGGGAAACACGTGGCACTTCACAGGCATACTATAGACACCCCAAAGGCATGATATTTAAAGGAATATTTAACTTTTTTTTTCACTTTAATCGTATTAAAATCAGTGCTCCCGCCAAAACGGCCATTTTTAAAAACATTTCAGGCATTGACCCATGTCCCCTGGGGCAGGAGGCAGGTCCCCAAACCCTTTTTAGGACAGTATCTTACATATTAGCCATTAAAATTAGCACTTTTTATTTCGAACGTTCGAGTCCCATAAACTTCAATGGGGTTCTAACGTTCGTACGAATTTGCGGTCCGTTCGAAAGTTCTGATGCGAACCGAACCGGGGGGGGGGGGGGGGGATGTTCGGCTCATCCCTATCCATCATATGCTTGGCAGATGAATTTATGTTTCTGATCCCCTGGAAGGATGACATCAAGACGCTCTTGTAGTGCTGTAGCAAAGGAATCCGCATTAGTGGAATGTAGAGGAATAAAGTAAAAAAACCTCTCCTGTACGTTATTTTTGGCATCAATGAAGTGCAGTACAATCACAAGTTGGCACTGAGTGGCAATATCAGTGGTCTCATCGGCCTGGATTGAGATAAAATCACTGCTCCGTGCTTCGTGGATAATGTGCTCCTTCACAACAGACAACATACAGTCCAACAGCTCGTTCTGCACAGCATTTGAAGTTCCCTTAAAAACGGTGGCATTCTCAAGGTGCTCTTTCAAAACTCCATCAAGAGAAGCAACAAAATCTACCAAGCCACGGAATATCCCAGGACTATCGGAGCTCTCACTCTCATCATGGCCACGCAAAGCCAGCTCGAATGCACCACCACATTTCTCACAGTCTATTATTCTAGACAGGATGTGTCGATTTTTTGTGACCTCTTCATTGTGTCTTCTAATGGCAATTCTGTAGCCTGCATCTATCTATTCACCACCAATGCCACGCTTCCCAAAAAACTCGAGCCTCATAACATTGTCAAGATGGCTTTGGGTAGTTTCATGCCGCTTGCACTTTTCAGTGAGATGCTTTAGGTCGTTAACCCCGGTTGATATCCACAGCGTGTCGGTGCCATGACTGTGGAATAGCAAATAGCTGAATTTGAAATTTGGGTTGATGTGCTCCAAGCTCCTTTATCCTCTTTTTTTTTTCATCTGAACGCCTTGTGAAGGGAAATAGTTTCAAAGATGGAACCAAATTTTCACTCATTTTGAAAAAAAAATCCACAATGATCAATACCTATGAGTCAAATGAAAATATAGGCACGTTTAAAAAGGGAGATGGGTATGGTGCTGCCAAATGAAAAAGTGTCTATTTCATCAAATGCAGCCTCACTGTGCCCACCAATTGCAGCCTCACTGTGCCCACAATGAGGGGTTCCCACCATGCCTGTGCTGAGTTCCCTGGTCTGTACAGCTGCTGTGCCCACAATGAGGGGTTCCCACCATGCCTGTGCTGAGTTCCTGGCTGTTTTTTATACTGTGGCAATAGACTTCAGAGGACAAGTGTACAGGGTACATTATGTAGGTTCAATCTGATCACCAGATTTTTCCAGCTGTTCTGGATGCATGTTTATTCAATATTTCCATGTGAAAAATACAATTTATGGCTGTAAGTTTATCTTGGAAAAAAAATAGCCATCAGTTGTTATTTTGGGGTATTTCCCTTTAGATTGCACACTTGAAAGGCAGTATAGACTAGCCCAGCCACACTCCTTGTTCACCAGAGAAAAAAAACAGGAAACACAAAAAAAAGGTGCTCAGGAAACAGCAATAGGCAGAAGTCACCGCAGACAATGAAGTATATATATACCACACATAGTCTTGCCATTGCCTGTACTTATTGCAATCTTGGCATGCATACAGTTGTGTTTTAAAATGTGAATACGAAAAATAAAAAGTAAAAATCCTGCAAAAGAAGTGCCACATCTGCAATCTCATAATTGCATTGACCTGGCGCTTCCCATAGTGCACTGCATCCGGCGCCCGAACACAGTGCACTTTGTTAAAGGACTTTTTTTTTTCTTAAAGGGGGCGTTTAAAAAAAAAATTGCGATTACAGGAGGGGGCGGTGCCCCAGGCCCCCCACTATGGACTGGCCGTCACTGGTTAGGATGCTTGGGCCATGGGAGCAGTGATATGAAGTGCGAGGATGTTGTCATTATGGCATGTATAATACATTAAATTAAACTTATCATTCTCAACTTCTCAACTTCCTCATAACATTGTCAAGATGGCTTTGGGTAGTTTCATGCCGCTTGCACTTTTCAGTGAGATGCTTTAGGTCGTTAACCCCGGTTGATATCCACAGCGTGTCGGTGCCATGACTGTGGAATAGCAAATAGCTGAATTTGAAATTTGGGTTGATGTGCTCCAAGCTCCTTTATCCTCTTTTTTTTTTCATCTGAACGCCTTGTGAAGGGAAATAGTTTCAAAGATGGAACCAAATTTTCACTCATTTTGAAAAAAAAATCCACAATGATCAATACCTATGAGTCAAATGAAAATATAGGCACGTTTAAAAAGGGAGATGGGTATGGTGCTGCCAAATGAAAAAGTGTCTATTTCATCAAATGCAGCCTCACTGTGCCCACCAATTGCAGCCTCACTGTGCCCACAATGAGGGGTTCCCACCATGCCTGTGCTGAGTTCCCTGGTCTGTACAGCTGCTGTGCCCACAATGAGGGGTTCCCACCATGCCTGTGCTGAGTTCCTGGCTGTTTTTTATACTGTGGCAATAGACTTCAGAGGACAAGTGTACAGGGTACATTATGTAGGTTCAATCTGATCACCAGATTTTTCCAGCTGTTCTGGATGCATGTTTATTCAATATTTCCATGTGAAAAATACAATTTATGGTTATGAAGAGTCCCTCCTCACTTTTCTGTGAGAGAATTTCCTCTCCATTAACCAATGCATTAATATTCTACTGAAATGTGTGAAATTCACAAAAGCCTTTTCAAGCCCTCCCTTTCCTTCTATTCCTGTTCTGGGATAGAAGGTCCCCTCCCATGCCCAACCATCCATGACTGGTCAATAATTCATAAAATTGAAGTTACACATTATAAAATATATCTATGGTCTGTCATGCATTTCCCAATCAAGCCTTTATTTTCCTTTCTTATTTTAAACAACCCTTTTGAATGTATACAACCAAAGATAGGGATATGGTTGGGTATCAAAGCTTAAGTAAATTGACAAATTCACGTGTAAGGCATCTGTTTGATTAGTAAATATTAAACATTTTTTTCTTTTTTCTTTCAGCTTTTTTCCTCCTGGATTCCTTGGTTCCCGCTGTCCATCCTTCACCCATGGGAAGCGTTGCCGTGGGCCGTGTACAGGGCCATTTTTAAGGCAGGGCAAAAGGGACAGCTGCCCTGGGCCCTGTCATTGTTGTGGGGCCCAAAGCAGCTGCCTCATACTTGCCAAATATCCTGGTTTAAATTCCCCTGTCCCTTGAGGTTTTAGTCCTGTGCTGTGTCTCAATATCTCAGTGTGAAGTGCTGCTACTAATGCTGCCCAGCTCTGCCCTATTGTGTTGTACAGATGATTTACATGTAAATTACCAGAATTCATATGTAAATAGTGGTAGCATTCATATGTAAATAGCGGCGGCATTGATATGTATATCATGCCCCCCTGAGGTCATATACACAGTAATCTCTAGCAACTAATCAACAAGCAGAAATCATGTGCTGTACCTCTAGCAACTAATCAGTGAGCCGTAATGTGTGCTGTACCTTTGGCGACCAGTCAGTGAGCGGTAATGATACACTGTAACCACTGGCAACCAATTGCAATCGCTGCCTGATCTGATTTTGTAAACTGAATTTGAGTCTAGTTGCTATTTATTGTATGTCTCAGAGCAGGTGGAGAGCGAAACTGCATGAGGGGGAAAACTTTTGCCCAGGGTCCAATCAATATTAAAGACGGCCCTGGCCGTGTAGGCTTCCCGGCACGGGAAGGGAGACTTGCTTAGCACATGTCTCCCATACATAGCCCCATGCAGTTTCAACATCACACTCAGTGGGGAGCCTTTCTCGTGCCGGCGGCGTTCTGTGATCGCTGCCGGACGAGTGGTTTACGAGGCGCGCATGCGCGGTGCGATTGCCTCACTGGTGGTGGGTCTGGGCCTGGTCATTGTATTGCACAGTGGCCACCTTTTCACTCTCCTCTTCACTATCCCTTTCCTCACTTTTTATTTATTTTATTTGTGTTGTGTGAGTCACGTTTGTCACTTCACGTTTTGATTAGTAGGGTGTCGGTCCTCGGACCAATCCTGAACGTCTTGTGGGAGGGCGGACATATGCCTTCTGGCTTGGTCCAACCTCCATTGAGGGGCCTACCTTCGGGGGAAGCCCCATAGTACCAAGTACCTAGGAGGTTCTGTTTCGGCAGTCCTCCCGGCGAATGGAGGTCTCCCGGCTTCGGCTGGGAGACCACTGATGAGCCTGGTACCTCAGTCCCTGTCTGGAGCCTAATGCCCCGGGGGATCAGGGTATGGTCCTTCCTTGTGGAGGACATCAGACACCCGTCTGCACTTTTTAGTGTTTCACTCTTTATGTGTGTGCACTTTTTTTTTTATGCACCAGGTGGAAGTTTTTTGGGTGTGTTTTGCACGCCATGGGCTTTTTCAATCAAAAACTGGTGGTGGGTCTGTCCTTGCTGCGCATGCACGTCACCTCTTACCCTCTATGTCACGCAATTGCGTCGGAGGCGACGGAGGCTTCCGGGACACACAGTGACTTCCGGAACACCGAGGTGGTCACGGAAGGGCCACTCTTAGAGACTCAATGGCCCCCCTCCCTTGGAACACCGTAGGGCGGAGTTTTTCCACACCTGTTGGTAATCTTCAAATAAAGTAAGATATAGAAGTTAGTCCTCATGCCGGGATCTTTCAGGTGATCCCTGGTGTGAGCTCATTGAACTATATACTATGGATGGGTAAGGATGCCGCCCTAATAAGGGCTCTATCATGTTGAAATAACTAAGTTACTATAATTGATTACCTTTATTGCATACTCTTGTTATTTAGATGCAGTTTTCCTTTCCGTTTGAAATGACCACATAGACACGGCACATCCTGTCTGGTTCTTATAGTGAACGAACAACAACATACTATCAGCTATTTATTGATGGTCATCCTTCCCACCGACCATCCTTTTATTTCATTTTCACACCTTTTACATTTTTCAATCTTAGTAGTAAAGGTTACAGCCATACACTACGATTCCTCATCACTTTTTACATGAACACTTTCTATTCACTTTTATGTTATTTTTGAGGTCTCACTATTTGATTGATGGTCACTTCAATTAAAAATTCAATTGTTTTTATTTTTTTCTTATGAATGAATTATTTATGACTTATTAAATAGTTTACAAGTAGGGATGAGCCCAACACCCCCCATGTTCGGTTTGCACCAGAACCTGCTGCGAACGGACTGAAAATTCATGCAAACTTTAGAACCCTATTAAAAAGTCTATGGGACTTGAACGTTTGAAATCAAAAGTGCTAGTTTTAAAGGCTAATATGCAAGTAATTGTGCTAAAAAGTCTTTGGGGACCCGGGTCCTGGCCCAGGGGACATGGATCAATGCAAAAAAAAAGTTTTAAAAATGGCCATTTTTTCGGGAGCAGTGATTTTAATGATAGTAAAACAGTATTTTGTTGCGATAGAGATATCAAATATGAGCAAGGCTGTATTATATGTGGGACGAGGAGGGAGGGGTTACAATTGTCCAGGAGTGGGACACAAATGAAACAATATGGCAGCAGTAAGTCAATGGAAACTTGTTCAATACATGTGTATAGTGACTCCTGATGTGAGCTAAAATTATGGGAAGAATGGAATCTGTAGCCTGGGTGTATAACCACAGGGAAATGGAAGTGGCACAGACAGGAGGCGGCACGCTGAAGGGTAGAAACACATTTAGAAGAAATACAAAAAACGGAGAACAAGCAGCGCCAACCTGAGTGCAGTAGTTCAACACATGCTTTTAATTGTAGTAGAAAATGCACTCATCCGGCGGCTTGGGCCAGGAAGGGAGTCACAAAGCTACGACAGGTAATGCCACGAGGCGAGATAGCGACGTCTAGGGAACTGCAACAGGCCCACCACCTACCCGGGAAATTCTTATTTAGATATTGGCAGCTCCAGCATGCCCTCCGAGCCCAATTCCCCTCCCGACCCACGCTAGAATCTGATCCAATCGAAAGCCTGCTAATATCGGAGGGACTGGAGAAACCTCTCTCCTCCCTGTATCTCCACCTGACTGTAGCCAATGATGTCAAGACTTGTAGGTCCAGGCTTAAATGGCAGGGGGACATTCGCTCCTTGGGGGAGGAAGAATGGGAGGAGTGCCTGGCCACCTATATCCCCTCTATGATTGCGGCTAGGGATAGAGTCATACAGCTAAAATTTATACACAGGGCCTATTATACGCCACAAAGACTTGCAAATATTTACCCTGGTCTTAGCCATAACTGTACTAGGTGTAACTCGGAGGTGGGAACGTTTTTCCATATGGTCTGGTCGTGCCCGCGGCTGCACCAGTTCTGGAGTGCGGTGGCGGATACCCTGGGAGAGGTGTGTGGGATGCCGATACCAATAGACCCCTTGACATTCTTACTCAGTCACTTGGATGATATAGAGGGAGACCGTTATGTTAAACTGTGCCTGGCCTACGCTTTATTCTATGCGAGAAGGGAGATATTGCTCAGGTGGAAACAAGCAGAATCACCATCTAGAGAGTCATGGCGAAAGACGATAAACAGTGTACTGCCGCTATACCGCATTACATACGAAAGCAGAAATTGTCCGCAAAAATACGACAAGATCTGGTCAAACTGGATTGACGCATGCGGCTGACCCTCCTTAGAAGGGGTGGGCCTCATGCGGAACTAATTTTTTACATGGTGCCTGGTCTCATAGCCTGGTCAGCCTGTGCCGGAGGTGGATTTCCTCCCCCCTTTCCCAGCAGTCATTTGGCTGCGGGTTTGAGACTAACCCCCAAGTGCTGTGCCTTCTGAGTCAGTAAGCTCCTCCCAGTTATGATTTTTGAGCGCCCCCCCGGGCTGAGATCGCTCATGCCTTATAAAACGAGGACAAGAGATCCCGCTGCTCCTCACTGTGGGTGAGGGGTTGTTATGGCTGGGTATTACTGTATGTTATTGTTTATATGCTTAGTGTCCCTTCTTGTATTCATGTTCTGAGATACATGCTTTCGGATCCTTTTGTACATAAATGTTATGCAAGTACTGTCTTGATTTGTTATCACCATGCAAACATAGTAAAAAAAATAAAAAACCTTTCTGGTAAAAAAAAAAAAGAAAATGCACTCACTACTAAGATGTAAGCAGGCACATCAGAGAAATCCAAATGGACAACAGGATGGACAGCGGGGCTTCAGAGGAGACCGTCCTCTCGGGCTGTGTACACTTGTCTGGCAACGCTGATGGCTTCCAGTGTCCCAGATCAAAGTAAATGGGGCGCAGAGGAGATCGTCAGTCCCGGGTCACGATCGGATGATGCTAGTGGCGTGCACGCGTTCGAAACATGCGTGCTCCTTCTTTAGGCATCTCAGATGACCGACAAAGGAGCATGCATGCTGTCCATTTGGATTTCTCTTTGGGTCTTGTATGTATATTAAGGGGAACCCCGCACCCAAATAAAAAAAAAAGGAAAAATCGGGCCCCCAGACCCTATATACTCTGAACAGCAGTATACAGGCGGTGTAAACAAGACAGGGACTGTGTAGGTTTGTTGTTAAGTAGAATCTGTTTGTAATATAGAACTGGTACATTTTTAAAGTGTAGCTCCAGTCAAAAAATCTATTATCTTGGAAAACATATGGAAGGGTTATCACCCCTGTAACATTTTTTTTTTGCTGTCTGTGCACCTCTTCAGAAGATTTCACCTCACTTTCTGTCCCAATAACAAATGTTTTTTGAAAATTTGTTTTTTTTAGTAAGCTCTTACAGGAGAGAATTTCCCTTCCTAGGTGTAGATTTCATCTCACTTGCTGTTGTCTCCTTCCGTTTGTAAGTAGGAGACGTTTGCAAGTTGGATGTTTGAAAGTAGGGGCCTGCCCTATATGCTCTGCAGAAATTTGGGCCTAAGGTGTTGGTGTTGCCACAACACTGTAAGGCCTCACAGTTACTCTTGGTGGGCGCTGGAGCACCCTGCTGTGAAATATTATATCAAGAATTGTAATTACATGTCCCTGTTGAACAGGGGCGCAAAAATTGGGCCTTTAGTGGTGGTGTTGCCACAACACTATAAGTTCTCACAGTTACTCTCGGTGGGCGCAGGAATGGGCCCTGCTGGGAAATACTAGATCAAGAATTGTAATTACATGTCCCTGTTGAACACGGGCAGAAAAATTGGGCCTTAGGCAGGGTTGTTGGTGCCACAACACGGCAAGCCCTCACAGATACTCTAGTTGGAGCGCAGGAATGAGCCCTGCTTCAAAATGTTGCATCAAAAATTGTAATTACACGCCCCTGTTAAACAGGGGATCAAAAATTGGGCCTTAGCCACTGGTGGCGGTGCCCAGAACCAAAAATTTTCTTACAAGCTATCAGCATGATCATTGAGGAGGAAGAGGATAGTCCCTCAGCATAACAGGATAGTCACTCAGCATCAGCATAGGCAGTCTTGAAGGGATCTGACATTTAAAAAAAATGATTCGGTTACATCAGCTTCAGGTGCTTGGTAGCTGGTGGTGATCCAAGACTGATTCATCTTTATGAAGGTCAGTCGGTCAACCGAGTTGGTGAACAGGCGCACCCTGTGATCGGTTACAAAGCCTCCAGCAGCACTGAATGTGTGTTCCAAAAGAATGCTGGATGCAGGACAGGCCAGTAGCTCAATTGCATACTGTGCAAGCTCTGGCCAGTGATCCATCCCAGAGGATTTTTGGTCGGAAAGGTGTCCAATTCTGATCTTGCCCCTAGGTATTCCTGCACCATGTAAAGCAGACGCTGGCGATGGTTGCTTGAACCGATCATACCTTGGGGCTGCAGACTAACAAATTGTCTGAACGCATCGATCAGACGGCCACCTTCTCCACCGCTCCTTCTGTGACTGACTGAAGCCTCAGCAGCACTTGTCCAGGACCAGGAATTTGTAACCTCCCAGTCTCTGGAAACACGTTGCACAGACCTTTCTGTAAGGCCTCCCAAAGATGTCTCATCCTCTGCTCCCTTTGCCAGGGCAAGATAAGCTCAGCAACCTTACCCTTGTAACGTGGATCAAGGAGGGTTGCCAGCCAGTAATGATCCCTCTCCTTGATCCGACGAATACAAGGATCCTGCCGCAGGCTTTGCAGGATCAGGGAGGCCATGCAGTGTAGGTTAGCTAAGGCATTCGGTCCGGAGTCCTCTGGGTCACAAAGGAAGACATGATCAGCAGCCACCTCCTCCCAGCCACGTACAAGTCCATGGGTTTCTTGGGACTATAAATGATCCCTAAAAGACTGCTGCTGATGCTGAGTGCTAGGCCCCACCTCCATGCTGACACAATCCTCCTCCTCATCCTCTTCCTGTGTAATCGGCGGGCCAGCAAGAACACAGTCCGGATAAAGGGGACCTTGAGAGCTAAGGAAGTCCTCCTCTTCCTGCCTCTGTTCTGCCTCAAGTGCCCTGTCCATTATTCCACGCAGCGTATGCTCCAACAGGTGGACAAGAG
Source organism: Lithobates pipiens (assembly GCF_037356315.1). Lineage (NCBI taxonomy): Eukaryota > Metazoa > Chordata > Amphibia > Anura > Ranidae > Lithobates > Lithobates pipiens. The sequence continues at coordinate 6,221,954 of NW_027507748.1, read as the reverse complement.
GGACAGTGTCACTGATGCATGCACTGTCACTGCTCACTATTCTCGTGGCCTCCTCAAATGGTGACAGGACAGTGCATGCATCCCTGATCATGGCCCACTGGCGTGGGGAAAAAAAACAAGTTCCCCTGACCCTGTCCTGATGCCATAGTCGCACAGGTACTCATTGATGGCCCTCTACTGTGTGTTCCTTGCATTATATGATGCACTCATCTCAAAAAAGGCCCACACCAAAGAACTTTTGGAATAACACGCCGAGACAGCAGCGCCCTGCCCTTGCGGAACTCTGTGGTGTGAGGCAGTTGGTGTGCTGCCCTTAACCACTTCAGGACCGCCGTATTGCCATTGTACGTCAGCACAATGGCACAGGCAGGCAGAATCACGTACATCTACGTGATTGCCTTCCAGCGGGTGGGGGGTCCCATCGGACCCCCTCCCGCTGGATACGGCGGTCCGATTCGGTCCAGGAGCGCTCCGTGAAGAGGGGATGGCCGTTCGTTTTCGGCCACCCCCTCTGGATCGCTCCTGGCCAATGAGAAGCTTCCTCCCCTGTGTATTGTTTACACAGGAAGGAGGAAGTGATGTCATTCTCCTCGGGGCGGTCTTTTTGACCGGACTACGAGGAGAAGAGTAAAAGTGAGTCTGCACGAACACTACACTGACATGTAGGTACACACAGGCACACAAACCCCCCCCGATCCCCCCCCCGATCGCCCCCCGATCCCCCCCCCGCCCCCCCTCCCCCCCAGTCACAGTGTCACTGATTGCATTGATCATTTCTTTACTGATCAATGCATTCAGTGTCAGTTGTGACAGTAAAAACTGTCAGGACAGTTAGTGTTAGGTCCAGGGTAGCCCCCTATCACCCCCCAATAAAGATTTAACCCCCTGATTGCCCCTAGAGTTAACCCTTTCACCCCCTTTTGCCAGTGTCACTAAGCGATCATTTTTCTGATCGCTGCATGTGTCGCTAGGTAGCTAGTTATTTTTTTAGGTTCACCGCCAGGTTTTTATATCGCTAGGTACCCCGATATACTACCCAATAATGTTTTTAACCCCCTGATTGCCGCTAGTTAACCCTTTCACCCCCTTTTGCCAGTGTCACTAAGCGATCGTTTTTCTGATCGCTGCATTAGTGTCGCTACAGTCGCTAGGTAGCTAGTTATTTTTTTAGGTTCACCGCCAGGTTTTTATAGCGCTAGGTACCCCGATATACTACCCAATAATGTTTTTAACCCCCTGATTGCCGCTAGTTAACCCTTTCACCCCCTTTTGCCAGTGTCACTAAGCGATCATTTTTCTGATCGCTGCATGTGTCGCTAGGTAGCTAGTTATTTTTTTAGGTTCACCGCCAGGTTTTTTATATCGCTAGGTACCCCGATATACTACCCAATAATGTTTTTAACCCCCTGATTGCCGCTAGTTAACCCTTTCACCCCCTTTTGCCAGTGTCACTAAGCGATCGTTTTTCTGATCGCTGCATTAGTGTCGCTACAGTCGCTAGGTAGCTAGTTATTTTTTTAGGTTCACCGCCAGGTTTTTATAGCGCTAGGTACCCCGATATACTACCCAATAATGTTTTTAACCCCCTGATTGCCGCTAGTTAACCCTTTCACCCCCTTTTGCCAGTGTCACTAAGCGATAATTTTTCTGAACGCTGCATCAGTGTCGCTAGTGTCGCTAGGTAGCTAGTTAACTAGGCTCCCAAAAAGTCCCCCACATGTGGTATCCCCGTACTCGGGAGAAGCAGCAGAATTTATTTTGGGGTGTAATTTGACTTCTGCCCATAGCATGTGTGAGCAATATATCATTTAGTGACAACTTTGTGCAAAAAAAAAAAAAGTTTGTAATATTCCCGCAACTTTTGGCAAAATATAAAATATTCCATGGACTCAACATGCCTCTCAGTAAATAGCTTGGGGTGTCTACTTTCCAAAATGGGGTCATTTGGGGGGGTTTTGTGCTATTTTGGCATTTTATGGCCTTCGAAACTATGATAGGTAGTGAGGAGTTAAATCAAAAATTTGCACCCTTAGAAATCCTGAAGGTGGTGATTGGTTTTCGGGGTGTCGTGCGCGACTAGACTCCCAAAAAGTCCCACACATGTGGTATCCCCGTACTCGGGAGAAGCAGCAGAATGTATTTTGGGGTGTCATTTCACATATAACCATGGCATGTGTGAGCAATATATCATTTAGTGACAACTTTTTGTAAAAAAATTTTTTTATTTTTTTTTTTTGTCATTATTCAATCCCTTAGGACAAAAAAAATAAATATTCAATGGGCTCAACATACCCATCAGCAATTTCCTTGGGGTGTCTACTTTCCAAAATGGGGTCATTTGGGGGGGATTTGTACTGCCCTGCCATTTTAGCACCTCAAGAAATGAGATCGGCAGTCATAAATTAAAAGCTGTGTAAATTCCAGAAAATGTACTCTAGTTTGTAGACGCTATAACTTTTGCGCAAACCAAAAAATATACGCTTATTGACATTTTTTTTACTAAAGACATGTGGCTGAATAAATTTTGCCCTCAATGTATGACTAAAATTTAGTTTATTCGATTTTTCTTATAACAAAAAGAAGAAAATATCTTTTTTTTTCAAAATTTTCGCTCTTTTTTCATTTATATCGCAAAAAAAAAAAATCGCAGAGGCAATCAAATACCATCAAAAGAAAGCTCTATTTGTGGGAAGAAAAGGACGCAAATTTCGTTTGGGTGCAATATTGCATGACCGCGCAATTACCAGTTAAAGCAGCGCAGTGCGAAATTGCAAAAAGACCTCTGGTCCTTAAGGTGTTTATTGGTCCGGAACTGAAGTGGTTAAGCTGGCCCCTGGAGGGCATCATGCCTTGTTGGAGATGTGCCTCCTGCTCCTCCTCTTCTCTCCTATCAGGCACCCATGTGGAGTCAGTGACCTCATCACCCCCTCCCTCCTCATCACTGGAGCAAACCTGGCGGTATGCTGCAGCTGGGGGAACATGACTGCCAGATTGCTGTCCTTCTTGGGCACCCCTCTCTCTAGGCTCACGTTACTGCCTTCCTCTAGCTGGGTATCATCATCAGAACCTTCAAAATGCTGGGCATCCTCCTGGAGCATGTACCTGGGGGGACTGCTCAGGAAGACATGGTGGGGTTAGGGAAGGAGTGACTGATGCCATTGAGTCGAGGGAAGAAGCCACATTGGCAGCTGCTTTGCTAGTAACCTGAGCCTTTTATTGGCTCATGACTGCCTCTCCTTGTTGGCCTTCCAGACATACTAATGGCCTGAAGTGAGATGTAGCTGCACAAAGCTGGGACGTATATACTGATTATACTGCAGCTAGCAGAATCAACTGGCTGCCTGTAGTATTATAAGTATGAGAACACCAGCAATTGGGGTAGCTTTAGGTGCACACTGTGCAGATGACACAATACACCAACTGCAATTGCTACAGCTGCCTGCGATATAGGATCAGCAGAACACCAGCAATTGGGGTAGCTTTACGTGCACACTGCAAAGGACACAGTACACAGGAATGAATCTAGCTAAACTGACTACAGTGATATATATATATATATATATATATATATATATATATATACACACACACACACACACACACAATACATTGACTGCAGCTAACTGATTAGCCTCCTGCCTGCTCTATCTAACTCAAATGACATCAAGTGACACTATCTCTCTGTCTATCTCTCTCTGCTGCCGCAACACACTACATAAGGCCGCCACGCAGGCGGCCTTATATAGTGTGGGGAGTGTACTAAACCACCTGAGCCATAATTGGCCAAAGCAACCCTGGCTTTAGCCATTTATGGCTCTCTGTACAGACGGCACTGTGATTGGCCAAGCATGTGGGTGCATGGTTGTCCAATCATCAGCAAGCAATGCACTGCGGCATTATGGACTGTGGCCCGCCACTCAAATTTGGCGCGAACGGCCCATAATGTTCGGAATTTGCCGAATGGACGAACAGATGATGTTCGAGTCAAACATGGGTTTGACTCAAACATGAAGCTCATCCCTATTTACAAGTATAATAAGAACCTGATTATGGGGCCCCTAGCATAGGTATACTCATACCCCAACCCCTAGTGTGGCATCTTAAAATATAAATAAAATAATATTGAATATGCAAAACAAAAAAAACCTAAGCTTAGATATTCATTTTTCCTGATAGGAACAAGAGGGGGACCGTCTTCATTTATGGTGTACCCTCTTTCCTTTTTTCCTGTTTCCCTCCTAGGCATTCCCATAAAAGTCTGCCCCTGTCTCCCTCCTTCGTCAGTTTCTCCGACACATTAATAGCTCATAACCATTATTTCCAGGTGCATCCACCCACGTGTTTCCTTTTCTGTGGGGGTCACATGACTCTGTGATGACCTGTAAGCCTCGCGTTCCTGTGGTCGCCCCTATGGGGGTAGGTGTAGGACAACTCTGCAGCGGAGTCCGGGATCATCTTTGAGGAAATCTGCTGGTTTTTTAAAGAAAGTCTCTGGTCTAATCGAACTTGTTTGGTGGATAGAGTAAATATATGGTACATAGACATAACATAGAGGTGTACAAACAGGTGGGACGGGCCCTCGGTGTCCCTTTCCTCTCCAGGCTGGGTTATGCTGAGTGGGTGTATGGAGCATTCAATACTGGTGGGGTTTTTTGTTTGGATACACTTTTTCTAGTTAGCCTAGTAGTCCGTTATTTCACCTGGAATGCACGGTGTCAGGTCAGCATTCGGCATAAAATCCTTCCTGTTGAGGTGGTGGTGTATGACATTCTGCATGAGGTGGAGAAGATTCGGGTGCTTGAGAGAGACAAGCGGAGTCAGGGGGCTTGGTTGAAGGTGTGGAGGGGTTTCAAGCCTCCCTGACTGCCAGGAGTCTCTTTCCCGGGTGTGGCTGTCTGTCTCTTATCACCTGAGATTTTATAACTTATCATTAGTGATGGACGAACTTCCGACGGGATGTTTCGCGAACGCGGACCGCAAACGCGGCCGATAGTTCGCGAACCGGAACGTTCACGGCGGGCCCCATTGACTTCAATGGGAGGCGAACTTCGCAAACCTACAGGTCAAATTTGCAGCCACAAAATAATTAATAGCTGTGCACACATAGTCCCACCACATGGCCAATGACATAACACATGTATGAGGTGAATCTGGGATCGACAACTACAAGCATTCTTTTTTTATATGGGAAATTGTTGTGACAATTCAGGACTGTGGAGCGCATGAAGGAAATGGAGGAGAGGGAAGGTCAGGGACCAGGGTAGGCAAAGAAGAGGGTGCAGGAGATGATCACCAGCAGCGTGACATACAGCAATGACACCTGCACCGTGATAGAGTCACCTGACACCAGCACCGTGATAGAGAGCACTGACATCAGCAGCGTGACATAAAGCACTCACACCAGCACCGTGATATACAGCACTGACAGCAGCACCGTGATAGAGAGCACTGACATCGGCAGCGTGACATAAAGCACTCACACCAGCACCGTGATATACAGCACTGACAGCAGCACCGTGATAGAGAGCACTGACATCAGCAGCGTGACATAAAGCACTCACACCAGCACCGTAATATACAGCACTGACAGCAGCACCGTGATATACAGCACTGACAGCAGCACCGTGACAGAGAGCACTGACATCAGCACCGTAATATACAGCACTGACACCTGCACCGTAAGCAGCCCCAGGAGGAAGTCAGCATAGCACAGGGATAGTGGGAACCCCTCATAATGAGCATAGCACAGGGATGGTGGGAGCCCCTCATAATGAGCATAGCACAGGGATGGTGGGAGCCCCTCATAATGAGCATAGCACAGGGATGGTGGGAGCCCCTCATAATAAGCAGCCACAGGAGGATGTCAGCATAGCACAGGGATGGTGGGAGCCCCTCATAATAAGCAGCCTCAGGAGGATGTAAGCATAGCACAGGGATGGTGGGAGCCCCTCATAATAAGCAGCCCCAGGAGGATGTCAGCATAGCACAGGGATGGTGGGAGCCCCTCATAATAAGCAGCCCCAGGAGTAAGTCAGCACAGCACAGGGATGGTGGGAGCCCCTCATAATGAGCATAGCACAGGGATGGTGGAAGCACCTCAAAATATGCACAGCAGAGGCACAGCCCCAGGAGGAAGTCAGCACAGCACAGGGATGGTGGGAGCCCCTCATAATAAGCAGCCCCAGTAGAAATATGACACCGCTCAACCTCTTCAAAGAGGAGGGTACAGGCATATAGTACGGTGTGCTTTTTTTGGACAAGGAAGTGAGCCAAATGAAGAAAGAAGGTCTTTGTGCTCGATTAAAAAAATTGTTTATAGACATATACATGGTCTACTGGTCACATGTGTTGAATTCCTCCGAGATCCATGCCTCATTCATTTTTAGAAATGTGAGGTAGTCAACACTGTCGTGAGCTAGGCGAGTACGCTTATCGGTCACGATCCCCCCTGCTGCGCTGAACGTCCTTTTGGACAGGACATTGGATGAGGGGCAAGCGAACAGTTCCATTGCAAATTGGGCAAGCTCTGGCCAGAGGTCAAGCCTGCCCACCCAGTAGTCCAGGGGTTCATCACTCCTCAGAGCGTCCACATCGGCCGTTAACCCGATGTAGTCGGACACCTGACGGTCTAGGCGTTCCCTGATGCTGGATCCGGATGACACCTGTCGATGGGTCGGCTGAAAGAATGACCTCATATCCAAAGTCACCAACACATCTTCAAACCGGCCTCTTCTTGCAGGCGCTGTTGGATTGGTACCCGCAACTCCTTCTCTGGGAGTGGGAATTGCTCCTCTGCCAGCGCACGCAAAAGCAGAATGCAGCATTTCTCGAAGCAAGGCCTGGAAGTGCTGCATTCTGACAGCCCTCTGTGACGGCGGTAACATTTCCGCCATTTTGTGTTTGTACCGGGGGTCTAAGTACGTTGCCACCCAGTACTGGTCCTTGAACCTTATGCTTTTTATACGGGGGTCCCTATTAAAACACTGGAGCATGAAGGCCCCCATTTGCACTAAAGTGGAAGCGGTGTGGTGGCCTGGCTCCTGCTCATCATCCAGAATAATGTCGTCCTCTTCATTCTCCTCTCCCCATCCACGCACAACAGGGATCCCAGAAAGGTTTAAAGCATGCTCTTCTTGTTCCTCCTCATCCGCCCCGGCACCATCCTCCTCTGACTCCTCTTCAGACTCCTGTTGTTGACTTGTCTCAGATAGAGTAGCCCCCCCTGGGAATTCATCCAGCATTGCGACTTCCTCATCTTCCCGCTCCTGCTCCTCCACAGCTTGATCAATGACACGACGCAATGCACGCTCCATAAAGAAGGCATAAGGTACCATGTCACTGATGGCGCCATGGCTGCGACTGACCAGTTTGGTGATCTCCTCAAATGGGCGCAGAAGTCTGCATGCGTCGCAAATGAGCAGCCACTGGCGCGGTGAAAAACCCCCCAGCTCCCCAGAACCGGTTCTGCCGCAGAGTTCATACAGGTAGACGTTAACTGCACGTTTCTGCTGGAGCAGCCTATCAAGCATATAGAAGGCTGAGTTCCATCGCGTCGGGCAATCGCAAATAAGACGTCTGACCGGCAGATTGTGTCGCCGCTGAATGTCAGCAAGGCGAGCCATGGCCGTGTAAGATCTTCTGAAATGGGCCGAGATTTTCCTTGCCTGCCGCAAGATTCCTGGACCCCAGGGTATTTGACAACGAATCGCTGCACGACCAAGTTTAAGACGTGTGCCATGCATGGCACGTGCGTGATTTTGCCCTGTTTAAATGCGCTAAGCAGATTGGCACCATTGTCACACACCACTTTACCAACTGTCAAATTGAGCGGTGTTAGCCACTGATCTGCCTGTGAACGCAAAGCTGAAAGGAGTGCCGGGCCAGTGTGGCTCTTGGCTTCCAGGCACAACAGACGCAGCACGGCATGGCAACGTCTCACCTGGCAAGTATTGGAAAGAACACACTGCTGACAAGAGCAAGAAGGGTGCTGCTCACCCCTATAAATCAGAAAATCAAAACGAATTCCCCCACCAACGGGATTTTTAGGCAGCAATAAACAATAAGCATAGCATACTATATAAAAAAGATTACTTTATTGTGTGGTAAAAACATGAGCTTCACCCAGGTATTTAAAATAAAAAGATATAACTAGAACCAAGCTTGTACATACAAAAATTACAATGACAATTGGGCATACACTAAGCAGACCTAACTATAAATATACTGTATAAGATTAGTAACAGCAAAAATAAATTTATAGTTCTAACGCGTTTCAACCACTAGGGTCTTCTTCAGAGATAGTCTGTTGATAGAGAGACAAGATACAACTTAATAAATCTATCGAATAGGATTAGTATTAAACATATTCCAGATTTGTTAGTGTAATTACCCAGTATGGTATTGCCGAGAGGTTCATACAAATTATAGTGCTTAATGGTGGAGTTTACCCAGGTTCACGCTTAGGCGTCCTTCACAAGTTACAGAAGATATATGGTCCATGCATCTCGCCACAGAATCCAGCAGTGGGGTGAGGGTCGGAAGCCCAAAGGCGCGGCTCACGAGCGGTCACACGACAAAACCCTATGCCCCACAAAAATTGTAGGGAATAGGTGCAAGCGTAGGCAGCCTGCCTGTATGGTAAGTCACGCCTGTGATGAAAATCCCAACATAATCGCAATTAGACATATATATTTTTATATTTGTTTTTTATATTCTATATTATATATATATAGACCCACATATGGGGTATGGAGATATCTTATATAAGTTTTGTGTGCATATAAAGGGAATATCCCCAGATATCTATATTCACATCAAAAAAAAAAAAAAAAAAAAAAAAAAAAAAAAAAAAGGGGGAAGGAGGGGGGGAAAAAAGGGAAGGGAATGGGGGGAAAGAAAAACAAAACTCAAAAACCAAACACGTATTAAAAAGAAGAAACAGAAACAACAAACGTGGTTGGGAATCAAAAGAAAACAAACGTGAGAAGACCTGTGGTAGGAATAGTGTGTGGGATGACAACCCGATATTGGGTAACTGAAGTGAATGAGTGAGTGAATGATGTGCAGGTGAAGTGAATAATGAGGTGAAAGGTGTGGGTGTGGGTGTTATGAAGAGAATTAAAGGGATAACATATTAAGAAATCAGAGTGACAATGGAAAGAGTGCATGGGGGTGCTAGTGACGGATAGAGATAAAGATGAAAATGCATAAAAATGCTGATGTTGAACTAGTGAGAGGTGACAAAAAAAAAAAAAAAAAAAAAAAAACATTTAGATGTGATAAATCATGTTTATACTGAGAGTGATAACAGTTACCTGGATAGCTGGGCTGAACAAAAGATTCCCAAAATGGAAAAGGGGAGACAGCAGCTGGGAAACTATCCCGGGAAGAGTGCCAGATACGGTCAATAACTCCTAGTCCATAGGGGCACCCCCATCTAAGAATGAATAGAATGATAAGAGGAGCTAGCTGTTAGAAAAGCTAGTTTTTCAGAAGTTTATTTAAGTAAAATGGGGGCATGTCAGCCAGGTTAGCAAATAGTCAAACTTGCCAACCAGGGATTCAAAGATACGAGAGTCCTTGTTTGTGTACAGGAGCTGATGTTTGCTGCCAAGTATACTGTGTTATATAGAGCCCCGGGATTGCATCACAGGCATGGCCGCCCACCCATTGGCTGGTACCGCCTATTATTGCTTGGCCGCCTAAACAGGTCGACCTCGTGTGAACGCCCCGGCGTCCCGGAAGGTCGTAAAGCGACCCCGAAACGACGTCACTTCCGACGCAAATGCACGACGTGATTGCGTCACGTCCGTCCGTACGAAGGGACAGACGAACGTGAGGCACGTCCGGAAGTGTTCAGGGACGCCGCCGACAAGGAAATACGTGTCTCCAATGGCTGGGCGGGACCAGCCCGCACCAGTCATATAGGGAGACATCTGTGGAGAGAGCCCTGCATGTGCACAGACAGGGGTCCCTCCTACCCTTGTCGGGGAGTCGCGCGAAAAAGGCAAACAGCCCCCCACACATCACCTCCTCCACATAAAAGCGGAAGGGCATTGGAAACAATGTGCGGAGGGACCATAAAAGTGGGGGACAAGCGTAAACCCGGGTCAGGTCAATGTGGGGATATGTCGCTACTGTCCAATACCTCCCCTGGCCCCCAGAACAGGGATGGGGTGAAGGTGTGTGGGTAGAGAGCAGGGAGGGGAGAAAAAAAAAAAAAAAAAAAAAAAAAAAAAAGCGGGGGGGGGGGGGGGGGGAGAGGGACAGGCGACCGATCCCAACACACCATTAGCTAAAAGAAGCCATTTGCTTAACCAAAGATAAGAATAAAATAACATCTTTTTCAGATTATTACATATACACATATAGTATGCATGTCCCGACGTGCAAACGCACGTCTTTATTCAAGGACAGACCGAGTAAATATATAGCTAAGAGAATATATACAAACAGCAAAAATAAATAAAGTGATAACATAATTATACAGTGAATCACAGAAGAATATGATGTTCAGCTGCGAACACTGTACCATGGTACCCTGTTTAGTTGTAATCATAATAATTAGAGATTATCAATAATTTATGAGAGGGGCATGGTCAGGGGGTGTTCCTAGACACTTACTAAAGAGTTAGAGAGGAGAAAAAGAGGAAACATGAAGGAGAACGGGCTCACAAAGAAAAGGGGCAGGTACACCCGGTTTCTACTGTGTCCTCCCTGAGGAGAACCCCTTTAGGAAGGGAGCGAAAGAGACCGATTCATTCAGGCCTGGGAAAGAGGTGGCATCCAATTTATGTATCCACCTCTGTTCCCGTTGTAATAGGGTCTTATTCCAGTCGCCCCCCCGAGCAGGTATGTGTATACGGTCCAGGGCAGTAAATGTAAACTTAGGCATTCTATAGTTGTGTATTTGCACAACGTGACGTCCAATCGGCAGGTAATAGTTGCCAATTTCCATGCTGTACACATGTTTAGACATTCGGCGATGGAATTCCTGTTTTGTTTTGCCTACGTAGTACGCCCCACACTCGCATTCTAAAAAGTAAACCACACCCCGTGTCTGACAATTCACGAAGTGTGTAGGTCGAAAGTTGGCACCGTTTGGTAGACGGAAGGTTTTATCACGTCTAATATGTTTACAACATGAGCAGTGATTGCAAGGGAAGGAGCCGAAAACTGAGCAGTGTTTGGACCTTTTGTTCTCATTCCTATATTCGCTCTGCACCAGTTTATCGTATAGTGAAGAGGCCCTTTTGAAAGAGATAAGGGGGCGTGCTGGAACCAGACAGCCGATCTTAGGATCGTCTTTTAAGATCGACCAATATTTTTGGATAATACCCAAAATGATATTGTGTTGTTTACTGAAGCGCATAATGATCCTCAGTGGGTCCGCTGTAGGGTCATTGCGTTCCTTTTTAGAGAACAAGAGGTCCCTGCGTGGTAACACTGCAACTTTGTTGTAGGCCCTGCGAAGGCAGGAGCGACTATATCCTCGCGCAAGGAATCTAGTCTGAAGTTTCTGTGCCTCTTCTTTAAAGAGACTGTCATTAGAACAGTTTCTGCGGAGGCGGAGATATTGGCCGTAGGGTATAGACCGTTTTAGGGCCACAGGGTGGAAGCTATCTGCGTGCAATACCGTGTTGCCGGCAGTGCTTTTTCGGTATAGAGAGGTGAAAATGGAATTATCTGGGGTGCGTCCTATAGTGACATCTAAGAACGTAATGCTCTGAGTGTCATATATCACAGTAAACTTGAGGTTATATGTGTTTATATTCATGCAAGACATAAATTCCAACAGGGCAGCCTCCGATCCCTCCCAGATGACGAGGACGTCATCGATATACCGCCGCCACATAGCAATGTGGCGCGTGTATTCGAGGAGGCCCTCGTCATCCAGGAGGGACTTTTCCCACTCCCCCAGGTACAGGTTGGCGTAGGCCGGGGCACAACAAGTGCCCATGGCCACGCCCTGCACCTGGAGGTAGTGGGAGTCATTAAATAGGAAGAAGTTGTGATGTAAGATGTAATCAAGTCCGTCCACTATAAATTCGTTGACTTCGAATTTATATCTCCCACTTAGTTGGAGTAGATTTTGTATAGCCTTGATCCCCTTTTCATGTGGGATCGAGCTATACAGTGCCTCCACATCAATTGCCACTAAGATGGAGTTAGCAGTTAAGGTGTGGTTCTCAATGGTTTGTAGTAGATGCGTTGTATCCTTCACATATGAGGGCATACTCAAAACAAATGGCTGTAGAAATGAATCAATAACTTTACTGAGATTTTCAGTTATTCCCCCTTTCCCTGAAACGATCGGCCGGCCAGGAGGTCTTGTTTGGCATTTATGGATCTTTGGTAAACTATAAAAGGTGGCAGCCTTAGGGTATTTAATTCCAATAAAGGCATGTTGGTCCTTTGTAATGCCACCCTGAGCCAAGGCTGCATCTATTAACTTGTAGAATTTGTTGTAAAAAGTCTGTATTAATGTACTCGGGATAGTCCTATACCATTCTTTATTATCTAGAATCTCTTGGCACATGCGTACATAATTTGAGTTGTCCATAAGGACAACATTGCCCCCCTTGTCGGAGGGTTTTATTGTGATGTTGATGTTGTTTGTCAGCATGTGAAGAGCTTTTATTTCTTCTACATTTAGGTTGTTAGGGTGAGATTTCCTAGATGGCAATTTGCGGATATCCCTAGATACTTGTTTCACAAATGTATCAATATTTGAGTTTAGACTTAGAGGTGGAAATTTACCTGAGGGTTTTTTTACCATAGACCCAGGGGTGTTGGGGGGTTCATTCGTTGTATCCAATAGCATATCCAGATCTATCTGGTCTATGAGGTCCAGAGTATTGTTTTCCTCGTATAGAAGTGTCAGATCTCTCAAGGCCTTAAATTCTCTCATACTGAGTTTAGGGTAATCAGTGGCATTGATATCAGTAGCATTCCTAGTGTGCAGGCTCTTTAGCAGCAGCCTGCGTGCAAAGAGTTGTATGTCTGTGATGGTCCCAAAGGGATCACAGTTTTCTTGTGGGCAAAATGTTAAACCACGCGCCAGAACCGCAGTTTCCACTGGTGATAGCGCGTAGGACGAAAGATTGATCACACTGAAGGATTCGCTTGGATCCGTGTGACAAATGCGTCCAAGTTTCCTACTCCCTTGTTTAGTCGGGGTGAGGGAAATCCCCGCTTCGAGTTTAAAGAGTTCTGACCAGTTTCCAAATCGGATACATGGTTTTCCTTATTCTTGCCACTGTTTGTCCCATTAGTATTGGTGACGTCAGCCTTCTGGCTAACTTCCATAGATGATAGCATGATTTCCCTTCCTCTCTCACTGCATGTCCCATTGCTGCGGACGGGGTCGGCCATCTCATCAAAATATGTGTATGGGGGATCTAATGGTGCCAACACGGCATGTGATGTAGCTTGCAATTCCTTATATGTACTTGAACTTTCTGTTGGAATGTTGTCAGTGATACGTTTTTTGCTATTTCCTTCCGGGGAATCCTTATTGCTTCTATTTCTTTTAAATTTGCCCCGAGGTTTCTGCATAGATTTAGCTCCTTCATTGGAGTTGGGCATGGCTTTAAATTTAGTGGTATTTCTTGTAGCGGGATGCACTTTCCCACTAGTATTATTATGAGCTGGTATATTCGTATTCCATTTGTATGCCCGACCTTCTGAGAAGGCAAACTTGTCCCTCCAATATTTGGCCTCCTTCTTGCCCAAAATGCTCTTATTGTGGGAAGATAGATCAGCACGGAGTTTAGTCCGGGATTCCACAAATAGAGCATGAGAGGCAAACAGTTGTAAGGCCTTTTCTAGGATACAAATCTCCTTGTCTAGGAGTGCAATTTGCCTGGTATACTCTTTGGTGAGGATAACCATCATTTGCTGTGAGCAAGCATTCAAGTTTGCCTCCCATTCAGTTTTACATTCACTGCTAATTGAATCTACATTGGGAAAGATTTGGACCCGAAGGCCCAAAGGGTTAATTTTCTCCTTGTTGTATCTATCGAAAGATTTTATGTGCCAGAACAGTGCTGATTTTTTCTCAAGTAATTTCATCAATTTAAAAGTGAGAGTGGTAATCTCCGTGTCAGCTCGATCGTTCTTCTCAAACTCAGTTTCATACCCTAACATCAAAGTGTCCCATTCATGACCTTGAAACATATTCATATTCACTGTGGACATATTGTGTACATAAACAGAATATATATATATACACCTCAATCACATCAAAATACTACTAAGTCAAGCTCATGTTTAAACCCTTGAGTGTTCAATTGCGGGGGAGGGAAGATCAGGGAAAGAAAAAGGAGGATGAAAGAAGGGTGAATAAGAGAGAAAAAGAAATGGAGAAAAGAGAAGAAAAACGAGAGAAGAAAAAGGGTGTTTAACCACCTAGTTTGAATAGTATTGGAAAGAACACACTGCTGACAAGAGCAAGAAGGGTGCTGCTCACCCCTATAAATCAGAAAATCAAAACGAATTCCCCCACCAACGGGATTTTTAGGCAGCAATAAACAATAAGCATAGCATACTATATAAAAAAGATTACTTTATTGTGTGGTAAAAACATGAGCTTCACCCAGGTATTTAAAATAAAAAGATATAACTAGAACCAAGCTTGTACATACAAAAATTACAATGACAATTGGGCATACACTAAGCAGACCTAACTATAAATATACTGTATAAGATTAGTAACAGCAAAAATAAATTTATAGTTCTAACGCGTTTCAACCACTAGGGTCTTCTTCAGAGATAGTCTGTTGATAGAGAGACAAGATACAACTTAATAAATCTATCGAATAGGATTAGTATTAAACATATTCCAGATTTGTTAGTGTAATTACCCAGTATGGTATTGCCGAGAGGTTCATACAAATTATAGTGCTTAATGGTGGAGTTTACCCAGGTTCACGCTTAGGCGTCCTTCACAAGTTACAGAAGATATATGGTCCATGCATCTCGCCACAGAATCCAGCAGTGGGGTGAGGGTCGGAAGCCCAAAGGCGCGGCTCACGAGCGGTCACACGACAAAACCCTATGCCCCACAAAAATTGTAGGGAATAGGTGCAAGCGTAGGCAGCCTGCCTGTATGGTAAGTCACGCCTGTGATGAAAATCCCAACATAATCGCAATTAGACATATATATTTTTATATTTGTTTTTTATATTCTATATTATATATATATAGACCCACATATGGGGTATGGAGATATCTTATATAAGTTTTGTGTGCATATAAAGGGAATATCCCCAGATATCTATATTCACATCAAAAAAAAAAAAAAAAAAAAAAAAAAAAAAAAAAGGGGGAAGGAGGGGGGGGGAAAAAAGGGAAGGGAATGGGGGGAAAGAAAAACAAAACTCAAAAACCAAACACGTATTAAAAAGAAGAAACAGAAACAACAAACGTGGTTGGGAATCAAAAGAAAACAAACGTGAGAAGACCTGTGGTAGGAATAGTGTGTGGGATGACAACCCGATATTGGGTAACTGAAGTGAATGAGTGAGTGAATGATGTGCAGGTGAAGTGAATAATGAGGTGAAAGGTGTGGGTGTGGGTGTTATGAAGAGAATTAAAGGGATAACATATTAAGAAATCAGAGTGACAATGGAAAGAGTGCATGGGGGTGCTAGTGACGGATAGAGATAAAGATGAAAATGCATAAAAATGCTGATGTTGAACTAGTGAGAGGTGACAAAAAAAAAAAAAAAAAAAAAACATTTAGATGTGATAAATCATGTTTATACTGAGAGTGATAACAGTTACCTGGATAGCTGGGCTGAACAAAAGATTCCCAAAATGGAAAAGGGGAGACAGCAGCTGGGAAACTATCCCGGGAAGAGTGCCAGATACGGTCAATAACTCCTAGTCCATAGGGGCACCCCCATCTAAGAATGAATAGAATGATAAGAGGAGCTAGCTGTTAGAAAAGCTAGTTTTTCAGAAGTTTATTTAAGTAAAATGGGGGCATGTCAGCCAGGTTAGCAAATAGTCAAACTTACCAACCAGGGATTCAAAGATACGAGAGTCCTTGTTTGTGTACAGGAGCTGATGTTTGCTGCCAAGTATACTGTGTTATATAGAGCCCCGGGATTGCATCACAGGCATGGCCGCCCACCCATTGGCTGGTACCGCCTATTATTGCTTGGCCGCCTAAACAGGTCGACCTCGTGTGAACGCCCCGGCGTCCCGGAAGGTCGTAAAGCGACCCCGAAACGACGTCACTTCCGACGCAAATGCACGACGTGATTGCGTCACGTCCGTCCGTACGAAGGGACAGACGAACGTGAGGCACGTCCGGAAGTGTTCAGGGACGCCGCCGACAAGGAAATACGTGTCTCCAATGGCTGGGCGGGACCAGCCCGCACCAGTCATATAGGGAGACATCTGTGGAGAGAGCCCTGCATGTGCACAGACAGGGGTCCCTCCTACCCTTGTCGGGGAGTCGCGCGAAAAAGGCAAACAGCCCCCCACACATCACCTCCTCCACATAAAAGCGGAAGGGCATTGGAAACAATGTGCGGGGGGACCATAAAAGTGGGGGACAAGCGTAAACCCGGGTCAGGTCAATGTGGGGATATGTCGCTACTGTCCAATACCTCCCCTGGCCCCCAGAACAGGGATGGGGTGAAGGTGTGTGGGTAGAGAGCAGGGAGGGGAGAAAAAAAAAAAAAAAAAAAAAAAAGCGCGGGGGGGGGGGGGGGGGGGAGAGGGACAGGCGACCGATCCCAACACACCATTAGCTAAAAGAAGCCATTTGCTTAACCAAAGATAAGAATAAAATAACATCTTTTTCAGATTATTACATATACACATATAGTATGCATGTCCCGACGTGCAAACGCACGTCTTTATTCAAGGACAGACCGAGTAAATATATAGCTAAGAGAATATATACAAACAGCAAAAATAAATAAAGTGATAACATAATTATACAGTGAATCACAGAAGAATATGATGTTCAGCTGCGAACACTGTACCATGGTACCCTGTTTAGTTGTAATCATAATAATTAGAGATTATCAATAATTTATGAGAGGGGCATGGTCAGGGGGTGTTCCTAGACACTTACTAAAGAGTTAGAGAGGAGAAAAAGAGGAAACATGAAGGAGAACGGGCTCACAAAGAAAAGGGGCAGGTACACCCGGTTTCTACTGTGTCCTCCCTGAGGAGAACCCCTTTAGGAAGGGAGCGAAAGAGACCGATTCATTCAGGCCTGGGAAAGAGGTGGCATCCAATTTATGTATCCACCTCTGTTCCCGTTGTAATAGGGTCTTATTCCAGTCGCCCCCCCGAGCAGGTATGTGTATACGGTCCAGGGCAGTAAATGTAAACTTAGGCATTCTATAGTTGTGTATTTGCACAACGTGACGTCCAATCGGCAGGTAATAGTTGCCAATTTCCATGCTGTACACATGTTTAGACATTCGGCGATGGAATTCCTGTTTTGTTTTGCCTACGTAGTACGCCCCACACTCGCATTCTAAAAAGTAAACCACACCCCGTGTCTGACAATTCACGAAGTGTGTAGGTCGAAAGTTGGCACCGTTTGGTAGACGGAAGGTTTTATCACGTCTAATATGTTTACAACATGAGCAGTGATTGCAAGGGAAGGAGCCGAAAACTGAGCAGTGTTTGGACCTTTTGTTCTCATTCCTATATTCGCTCTGCACCAGTTTATCGTATAGTGAAGAGGCCCTTTTGAAAGAGATAAGGGGGCGTGCTGGAACCAGACAGCCGATCTTAGGATCGTCTTTTAAGATCGACCAATATTTTTGGATAATACCCAAAATGATATTGTGTTGTTTACTGAAGCGCATAATGATCCTCAGTGGGTCCGCTGTAGGGTCATTGCGTTCCTTTTTAGAGAACAAGAGGTCCCTGCGTGGTAACACTGCAACTTTGTTGTAGGCCCTGCGAAGGCAGGAGCGACTATATCCTCGCGCAAGGAATCTAGTCTGAAGTTTCTGTGCCTCTTCTTTAAAGAGACTGTCATTAGAACAGTTTCTGCGGAGGCGGAGATATTGGCCGTAGGGTATAGACCGTTTTAGGGCCACAGGGTGGAAGCTATCTGCGTGCAATACCGTGTTGCCGGCAGTGCTTTTTCGGTATAGAGAGGTGAAAATGGAATTATCTGGGGTGCGTCCTATAGTGACATCTAAGAACGTAATGCTCTGAGTGTCATATATCACAGTAAACTTGAGGTTATATGTGTTTATATTCATGCAAGACATAAATTCCAACAGGGCAGCCTCCGATCCCTCCCAGATGACGAGGACGTCATCGATATACCGCCGCCACATAGCAATGTGGCGCGTGTATTCGAGGAGGCCCTCGTCATCCAGGAGGGACTTTTCCCACTCCCCCAGGTACAGGTTGGCGTAGGCCGGGGCACAACAAGTGCCCATGGCCACGCCCTGCACCTGGAGGTAGTGGGAGTCATTAAATAGGAAGAAGTTGTGATGTAAGATGTAATCAAGTCCGTCCACTATAAATTCGTTGACTTCGAATTTATATCTCCCACTTAGTTGGAGTAGATTTTGTATAGCCTTGATCCCCTTTTCATGTGGGATCGAGCTATACAGTGCCTCCACATCAATTGCCACTAAGATGGAGTTAGCAGTTAAGGTGTGGTTCTCAATGGTTTGTAGTAGATGCGTTGTATCCTTCACATATGAGGGCATACTCAAAACAAATGGCTGTAGAAATGAATCAATAACTTTACTGAGATTTTCAGTTATTCCCCCTTTCCCTGAAACGATCGGCCGGCCAGGAGGTCTTGTTTGGCATTTATGGATCTTTGGTAAACTATAAAAGGTGGCAGCCTTAGGGTATTTAATTCCAATAAAGGCATGTTGGTCCTTTGTAATGCCACCCTGAGCCAAGGCTGCATCTATTAACTTGTAGAATTTGTTGTAAAAAGTCTGTATTAATGTACTCGGGATAGTCCTATACCATTCTTTATTATCTAGAATCTCTTGGCACATGCGTACATAATTTGAGTTGTCCATAAGGACAACATTGCCCCCCTTGTCGGAGGGTTTTATTGTGATGTTGATGTTGTTTGTCAGCATGTGAAGAGCTTTTATTTCTTCTACATTTAGGTTGTTAGGGTGAGATTTCCTAGATGGCAATTTGCGGATATCCCTAGATACTTGTTTCACAAATGTATCAATATTTGAGTTTAGACTTAGAGGTGGAAATTTACCTGAGGGTTTTTTTACCATAGACCCAGGGGTGTTGGGGGGTTCATTCGTTGTATCCAATAGCATATCCAGATCTATCTGGTCTATGAGGTCCAGAGTATTGTTTTCCTCGTATAGAAGTGTCAGATCTCTCAAGGCCTTAAATTCTCTCATACTGAGTTTAGGGTAATCAGTGGCATTGATATCAGTAGCATTCCTAGTGTGCAGGCTCTTTAGCAGCAGCCTGCGTGCAAAGAGTTGTATGTCTGTGATGGTCCCAAAGGGATCACAGTTTTCTTGTGGGCAAAATGTTAAACCACGCGCCAGAACCGCAGTTTCCACTGGTGATAGCGCGTAGGACGAAAGATTGATCACACTGAAGGATTCGCTTGGATCCGTGTGACAAATGCGTCCAAGTTTCCTACTCCCTTGTTTAGTCGGGGTGAGGGAAATCCCCGCTTCGAGTTTAAAGAGTTCTGACCAGTTTCCAAATCGGATACATGGTTTTCCTTATTCTTGCCACTGTTTGTCCCATTAGTATTGGTGACGTCAGCCTTCTGGCTAACTTCCATAGATGATAGCATGATTTCCCTTCCTCTCTCACTGCATGTCCCATTGCTGCGGACGGGGTCGGCCATCTCATCAAAATATGTGTATGGGGGATCTAATGGTGCCAACACGGCATGTGATGTAGCTTGCAATTCCTTATATGTACTTGAACTTTCTGTTGGAATGTTGTCAGTGATACGTTTTTTGCTATTTCCTTCCGGGGAATCCTTATTGCTTCTATTTCTTTTAAATTTGCCCCGAGGTTTCTGCATAGATTTAGCTCCTTCATTGGAGTTGGGCATGGCTTTAAATTTAGTGGTATTTCTTGTAGCGGGATGCACTTTCCCACTAGTATTATTATGAGCTGGTATATTCGTATTCCATTTGTATGCCCGACCTTCTGAGAAGGCAAACTTGTCCCTCCAATATTTGGCCTCCTTCTTGCCCAAAATGCTCTTATTGTGGGAAGATAGATCAGCACGGAGTTTAGTCCGGGATTCCACAAATAGAGCATGAGAGGCAAACGGTTGTAAGGCCTTTTCTAGGATACAAATCTCCTTGTCTAGGAGTGCAATTTGCCTGGTATACTCTTTGGTGAGGATAACCATCATTTGCTGTGAGCAAGCATTCAAGTTTGCCTCCCATTCAGTTTTACATTCACTGCTAATTGAATCTACATTGGGAAAGATTTGGACCCGAAGGCCCAAAGGGTTAATTTTCTCCTTGTTGTATCTATCGAAAGATTTTATGTGCCAGAACAGTGCTGATTTTTTCTCAAGTAATTTCATCAATTTAAAAGTGAGAGTGGTAATCTCCGTGTCAGCTCGATCGTTCTTCTCAAACTCAGTTTCATACCCTAACATCAAAGTGTCCCATTCATGACCTTGAAACATATTCATATTCACTGTGGACATATTGTGTACATAAACAGAATATATATATATACACCTCAATCACATCAAAATACTACTAAGTCAAGCTCATGTTTAAACCCTTGAGTGTTCAATTGCGGGGGAGGGAAGATCAGGGAAAGAAAAAGGAGGATGAAAGAAGGGTGAATAAGAGAGAAAAAGAAATGGAGAAAAGAGAAGAAAAACGAGAGAAGAAAAAGGGTGTTTAACCACCTAGTTTGAATAGTATTGGAAAGAACACACTGCTGACAAGAGCAAGAAGGGTGCTGCTCACCCCTATAAATCAGAAAATCAAAACGAATTCCCCCACCAACGGGATTTTTAGGCAGCAATAAACAATAAGCATAGCATACTATATAAAAAAGATTACTTTATTGTGTGGTAAAAACATGAGCTTCACCCAGGTATTTAAAATAAAAAGATATAACTAGAACCAAGCTTGTACATACAAAAATTACAATGACAATTGGGCATACACTAAGCAGACCTAACTATAAATATACTGTATAAGATTAGTAACAGCAAAAATAAATTTATAGTTCTAACGCGTTTCAACCACTAGGGTCTTCTTCAGAGATAGTCTGTTGATAGAGAGACAAGATACAACTTAATAAATCTATCGAATAGGATTAGTATTAAACATATTCCAGATTTGTTAGTGTAATTACCCAGTATGGTATTGCCGAGAGGTTCATACAAATTATAGTGCTTAATGGTGGAGTTTACCCAGGTTCACGCTTAGGCGTCCTTCACAAGTTACAGAAGATATATGGTCCATGCATCTCGCCACAGAATCCAGCAGTGGGGTGAGGGTCGGAAGCCCAAAGGCGCGGCTCACGAGCGGTCACACGACAAAACCCTATGCCCCACAAAAATTGTAGGGAATAGGTGCAAGCGTAGGCAGCCTGCCTGTATGGTAAGTCACGCCTGTGATGAAAATCCCAACATAATCGCAATTAGACATATATATTTTTATATTTGTTTTTTATATTCTATATTATATATATATAGACCCACATATGGGGTATGGAGATATCTTATATAAGTTTTGTGTGCATATAAAGGGAATATCCCCAGATATCTATATTCACATCAAAAAAAAAAAAAAAAAAAAAAAAAGGGGGAAGGAGGGGGGGGAAAAAAGGGAAGGGAATGGGGGGAAAGAAAAACAAAACTCAAAAACCAAACACGTATTAAAAAGAAGAAACAGAAACAACAAACGTGGTTGGGAATCAAAAGAAAACAAACGTGAGAAGACCTGTGGTAGGAATAGTGTGTGGGATGACAACCCGATATTGGGTAACTGAAGTGAATGAGTGAGTGAATGATGTGCAGGTGAAGTGAATAATGAGGTGAAAGGTGTGGGTGTGGGTGTTATGAAGAGAATTAAAGGGATAACATATTAAGAAATCAGAGTGACAATGGAAAGAGTGCATGGGGGTGCTAGTGACGGATAGAGATAAAGATGAAAATGCATAAAAATGCTGATGTTGAACTAGTGAGAGGTGACAAAAAAAAAAAAAAAAAAAAAAAAAACATTTAGATGTGATAAATCATGTTTATACTGAGAGTGATAACAGTTACCTGGATAGCTGGGCTGAACAAAAGATTCCCAAAATGGAAAAGGGGAGACAGCAGCTGGGAAACTATCCCGGGAAGAGTGCCAGATACGGTCAATAACTCCTAGTCCATAGGGGCACCCCCATCTAAGAATGAATAGAATGATAAGAGGAGCTAGCTGTTAGAAAAGCTAGTTTTTCAGAAGTTTATTTAAGTAAAATGGGGGCATGTCAGCCAGGTTAGCAAATAGTCAAACTTACCAACCAGGGATTCAAAGATACGAGAGTCCTTGTTTGTGTACAGGAGCTGATGTTTGCTGCCAAGTATACTGTGTTATATAGAGCCCCGGGATTGCATCACAGGCATGGCCGCCCACCCATTGGCTGGTACCGCCTATTATTGCTTGGCCGCCTAAACAGGTCGACCTCGTGTGAACGCCCCGGCGTCCCGGAAGGTCGTAAAGCGACCCCGAAACGACGTCACTTCCGACGCAAATGCACGACGTGATTGCGTCACGTCCGTCCGTACGAAGGGACAGACGAACGTGAGGCACGTCCGGAAGTGTTCAGGGACGCCGCCGACAAGGAAATACGTGTCTCCAATGGCTGGGCGGGACCAGCCCGCACCAGTCATATAGGGAGACATCTGTGGAGAGAGCCCTGCATGTGCACAGACAGGGGTCCCTCCTACCCTTGTCGGGGAGTCGCGCGAAAAAGGCAAACAGCCCCCCACACATCACCTCCTCCACATAAAAGCGGAAGGGCATTGGAAACAATGTGCGGGGGGACCATAAAAGTGGGGGACAAGCGTAAACCCGGGTCAGGTCAATGTGGGGATATGTCGCTACTGTCCAATACCTCCCCTGGCCCCCAGAACAGGGATGGGGTGAAGGTGTGTGGGTAGAGAGCAGGGAGGGGAGAAAAAAAAAAAAAAAAAAAAAAAAAAAAAAGCGGGGGGGGGGGGGGGGGGGGGGGAGAGGGACAGGCGACCGATCCCAACACACCATTAGCTAAAAGAAGCCATTTGCTTAACCAAAGATAAGAATAAAATAACATCTTTTTCAGATTATTACATATACACATATAGTATGCATGTCCCGACGTGCAAACGCACGTCTTTATTCAAGGACAGACCGAGTAAATATATAGCTAAGAGAATATATACAAACAGCAAAAATAAATAAAGTGATAACATAATTATACAGTGAATCACAGAAGAATATGATGTTCAGCTGCGAACACTGTACCATGGTACCCTGTTTAGTTGTAATCATAATAATTCGAGATTATCAATAATTTATGAGAGGGGCATGGTCAGGGGGTGTTCCTAGACACTTACTAAAGAGTTAGAGAGGAGAAAAAGAGGAAACATAAAGGAGAACGGGCTCACAAAGAAAAGGGGCAGGTACACCCGGTTTCTACTGTGTCCTCCCTGAGGAGAACCCCTTTAGGAAGGGAGCGAAAGAGACCGATTCATTCAGGCCTGGGAAAGAGGTGGCATCCAATTTATGTATCCACCTCTGTTCCCGTTGTAATAGGGTCTTATTCCAGTCGCCCCCCCGAGCAGGTATGTGTATACGGTCCAGGGCAGTAAATGTAAACTTAGGCATTCTATAGTTGTGTATTTGCACAACGTGACGTCCAATCGGCAGGTAATAGTTGCCAATTTCCATGCTGTACACATGTTTAGACATTCGGCGATGGAATTCCTGTTTTGTTTTGCCTACGTAGTACGCCCCACACTCGCATTCTAAAAAGTAAACCACACCCCGTGTCTGACAATTCACGAAGTGTGTAGGTCGAAAGTTGGCACCGTTTGGTAGACGGAAGGTTTTATCACGTCTAATATGTTTACAACATGAGCAGTGATTGCAAGGGAAGGAGCCGAAAACTGAGCAGTGTTTGGACCTTTTGTTCTCATTCCTATATTCGCTCTGCACCAGTTTATCGTATAGTGAAGAGGCCCTTTTGAAAGAGATAAGGGGGCGTGCTGGAACCAGACAGCCGATCTTAGGATCGTCTTTTAAGATCGACCAATATTTTTGGATAATACCCAAAATGATATTGTGTTGTTTACTGAAGCGCATAATGATCCTCAGTGGGTCCGCTGTAGGGTCATTGCGTTCCTTTTTAGAGAACAAGAGGTCCCTGCGTGGTAACACTGCAACTTTGTTGTAGGCCCTGCGAAGGCAGGAGCGACTATATCCTCGCGCAAGGAATCTAGTCTGAAGTTTCTGTGCCTCTTCTTTAACCACTTCAATACAGGGCACTTTCGCCCCCTTCCTTCCCAGCCCAATTTTCAGCTTTCAGCGCTCTAGCGCTTTCAGTGACAATTGCGCGGTCATGCTACACTGTACCCAAATGAAATTTTTATCATTTTGTTCGCACAAATAGAGCTTTATTTTGGTGGTATTTATTCACGACTCCGTTTTTTATTTTTTGCGATATAAGCGCAAAAAAGCGGAAATTTGGAAAAAAAAAACAATATTTTCTTTTTTCTACTTCAATAAAAATCCAATAAAATCAAATTTTGTCATAAATTTAAGCCAAAATGTATTCTGCTACATGTTTTTGGTAAAAAAAAATCCGTTAAGTGTATAATAATTGGTTTGTGTGATCACGGACATATGTACGCAAATGATCATGTACATATGTGTGCAGGTGATCACGTACATATGTGTGCAGATAATCATTGGGACATGTGATTTTAGTGGGACATATGTGGGGGACATGTTTTTATTAATAGGGACATGTGTTTTTATTATTTGGGGACATGTATGTTTTGGGGACATGTGTGGGGACATTGTGTTTATACTGTGTGATGTGTTTACTGTGTGGTGTGTTTACTGTGTACACTAGACTGGTGATCAGTGAGTAAAAAGCTGTAAAAAGCAGCTCATACTCACTGATCAGCAGCCGGCTGCAGCGATCTGCTCTCCTCTCCACAGCGATGACTTCTGTGTGAGGAGAGGAGGAGCCGATTGCCTAGCAACCGGCTGTTTGTTTACATCACATGACGGCCGTGATTGGACACGGCCGTCATGTGATCAGGAGGGCCAATCACAGAGCCCTCCTGCCGATCTGAGATGCGCCGTGTCCGGGTGACACGGGCGCATCGGGATCGCGCCGCTGCGCGGGCACGCGCACGCGCGATCCCGCTACTCCTGAATGACGTTCCTGAACGTCCTATCAGGAGTAGGCGGCTCCCACCCGGCCGTATATGTGCATTGGCCGGGTGGGAAGTGGTTAAAGAGACTGTCATTAGAACAGTTTCTGCGGAGGCGGAGATATTGGCCGTAGGGTACGTCTCACCTGGCATGTCGAATAGGTTCTGGGGAGCTTGGGTGGCGCAGCGGAAGAGACACTAGCAGCGGAAAAGGAGGAGTCAGCTGAGGAGGAGAGGGAGGAGGATGGAGTAGGAGGAGGAGGAGAAGAAGAGTCAGCCCTGCATGCAATCCATGGCGGTAAAACCAAATCTACACGGGTGCCACGGGTTACATGCTTGACGGCTGTCAGAAGGTTCACCCAGTGGGCAGTAAAAGTGATATACCTTCCCTGCCCGTGTTTGCTAGACCACGTGTCTGTGGTCAGATGTATCTTGGCACCGACACTGTGTGCCAGAGATACATTCACTTGTCGCTGAACATGGCCATATAGTTCTGGGATGCCCTTCTGTGAGAAATACTTCCTTCCTGGGACCTTCCACTGTGGTGTTCCGATGGCCACAAATTTGCGAAAGGCCTCCGAGTCCACCAGTTTATATGGCAGTAGTTGGCGGGCTATGAGTTCTGACAAGCCAGCCGTCAACCGTTGGGCAAGAGGGTTATCCGGCGTCATCATTTTTTTACGCTCGAACATTAGGCCCACGGAAGCCTGCCTTTTTGCAGAAAAACGTGAGCTTGGCGTGATGGAAGGTGGAGTGGAGGACAATTGTGAGGAGAGAGGAGAAGGAGAAGTAGAAGACGAGGCTGGACGGCGAGAGCCTGCAGTGTGGCTTTGTGTGTTCCGTTGCTCCCACTGGGCTCGGTGATGGCAGCTCATGTGCCTTCTTAAGGCGGTCGTCCCTAGGTGAGTGTTGGGCTTACCGCGACTAATGCGTTGACTGCAAAGATTGCAGATGGCAACACTATTGTCAGCAGCGGACACGTTAAAAAAAGCCCACACTGCGGAGCCATGTGCCGGTGTCCTGGGAGCGCCAGATGTGACCGTACATGGTCGATGACTCGCTCCTGATACATTTGCAGTCTGCTTTGTCCCTCCTGTGCAATGTAAGTTATTCCTGCTTCTCCTCCCTATCTGCTGGTCCATATCTCCCTCTGAACTCCCCTCCTCTTCCTCTCTTGTGGGCACCCACGTGACATCACTAGACACGTCATCATCAACGTCACCTTCCCCACCGCTATAAGTAGAGATCTCGGTGTAGGCAGCAACACCGGGGACCAACCTCCTCCTTGGGCTGATCTGGGTACTGTCGTCAGACTGCTGAATAGCGGTTGCTGCTACCTCCTCTTCCTGATCCAATACCAAGAGTGGCTGCGCATCAGAAATGTCTTGATATGGATCGGAAACTGATTCCTGTGACTCAAGCGGAAGGTATGTGGTGGTGGTGGTGGTGGTGGTGGTGGTATTGTTGGTGGTAGTGTCTTTGGGGGTGCACATAGCAGAGAGTGAAGAAGAGGGTGCAGATCGAGAGGATGAGGAGGGTGCAGAAGAGTAAGGCTGAGCGAGCCACTCAACCAAGTCTGGTGCGTCCTTTAAAGTAATTGAACGCACCTTCTGCAACTTCCCACTTTGGCTCAAGCCTGTTGCTCCTGCCCTACCCCTACCACCCCTGCGGAAGGGCCTGCCTCTTCATTTGCCTGTCATTTTTTAAATGACCCTGTGACAAAACTCTCAGTCCCTATACTGATGAAGGACTGCTGCAGTATTGGTCAGCAGTAGTGCACCTCAACCCTATGTATTGTGGACCAATACCAGTCCTTATAGAATGGCAGACTGTACCTCACTCAACCCCATGTACTGTAGCACCCTAGACAGACCAAGTTACCAGTCCTTATAAGGACTTTTGTGGACCAAGTAGGTTGTGTGTGAGTGATTAGCAGACTGTACGTCAGTCCCTATACCGATGAAGGACTGCTACAGTATAGGGCAGCGGTCAGCAGTAGTGCACCTCAACCCTATGTATTGTGGACCTATACCAGTCCTTATAGAATGGCAGACTGTACCTCACTCAACCCTATGTACTGTAGCACCCTAGACAGACCTAGTTACCAGTCCTTATAAGGAGCTTTGTGGAACAAGTAGGTTGTGAATGATTACCAGATTGCAGCAGAAGGGCAGCAGTCAAGTATAATATTCTTTCTATATTTGGAAGAAAGAATATTATACGTGTACAAGCCTATTACCGTACCACTGATACCAGTCCTGAAAAGAACCTTTGTGGACCTAATAGTAACAGCTACTGATTAAACTGACCCTCACTGCCTGACACACTGCTTCCTGCCTGTCCCTATATAAACTGACAAAACAGAGACTACTGGAACAATAATTGAAATAGCACTTTTGTGGTCCTGATAGTAACAGCTAATGGTTAAACTGACTCTCCCTGCAGCACACAGCGTCCTGTCCCTTTCTCTAAACTGACAAAAGACACTCAGACTGCTGCAACAATCACTAGCACAGCACTGCCTATCCTGAACTACACCCAACACCTATACCAGTCCTGAAAAGAACTTTTGTGTACCAAATAGCTAGCGATTTGGGTCACTGCAATCTCTCCCTGCTCCACACAACAACCTCTCCCTATAGTGACAGAAGAAAGAATGTAAAATGGCCGCCGGATCGGGTGTATTTATAAGGTAGGGGGAATGTCCAATTGTCCATGTACTGTAATGTCTCAATTGGCTGTCCTGTACCCCATGATGGATGTGTCATCATAGGTCAAAGTTCTTTTACACAATAAACACGAAAGTCCGCTGGGCGAACGGTGACAATAGTCCGCCGAACGGGTGGACCGCGAACAGCGAAATTTGCAGCGAAACGACGGCCGGGCGAACCATTCGGCCATCACTACTTATCATTCATTTTTGATAAATGGCTGCATACATAGGTGATGGGTTGTGCCTCTTAGGCCCTCTCTGCTGCTTTATGTAAATAGTTTTCTAAACATGTTTTTGTAATGGACTATGTATATATTCTGTTGAAGTTTTATACTATGGTTTTGTTTTTTACTTCTGTATGAAATTGGTCATTTGATTGTTTTTCAATAAAAGGTCAATAGTGCCCCATCATTGGTATCAGTGGAAGGAATAGTGCCCCATCATTGGTGTCAGTGGAAGGAATAGTGCCCCATCATTGGTATTAGTGGGGGGAATAGTGCCCCTTCATTGGTGTCAGTGGAATGAATAGTGCCCCATCATTGGTGTCAGTGGGAGGAATAGTGCCCCATCATTGGTATCAGTGGGGGGAATAGTGTCCCTTCATCGGTGTCAGTTGGAGAAATAGTGAAATTTCTATTGAAACAATTGTTAGAATTAATCTCAGGGAGAGAAGTGAAATCTTTTTGTAGCTGTTGTGTGATGGTGTAAATGTCTTGTCTCTCTCTATAATGCACATATAAGGTGGTGAGAGATATTCTGCCACCTCTGTGCATGACATGTGGTTGTCCTGTAGACTCGTCCCCTTAGAAATGACCCAACCACATAGCTTCCTCTCTATACATTCTCTATCTGTGTCATTTGCTGCATGAGAGCCCCATTCACCATGAGATCCCAGACCGCTCTCCTCCTGCTCTGTGTCCTCCTCCAAGACTCTTCTGGTGAGTATAGACATTCCTGGCTTTTCTAGGATTCTTAAGGGGTTGTCCAGCCCAGTCTTATATACATTGTATACTTTTATTGATCTGGGCTGTATATCACGGCTGTAACCATGGAGAATATTCTATATAACTGAACCAGCCTGGGGAAGTATTTTATAGCAAATAGAAAGTTTGGAGTTTACATAAAACCATCATCATTGGCCGGCGCATGATGACATCACTCCAATGGAAACCATCATCATTGGCCAGCGCATGATGACATCACTCCAAAGGCATTGTATTGCAGAGCAGACATTGCGCAGTGCCAGCTCTTTGTTACAATGGAACTTCTGGTCCGCTTTAGAACCAGAGCAGCAAACAAAATCTCTGTCCCTGTTCAGACCACAGTCTGGAGTTTGGATTTGTCTATAGATTGTCATTCCACCTCTTTTTCTGTGATTTGAAGTTCCCCATCAGTGATATGATCCTGAGATCATTGTGTCCTCTGCTGCAGAAATGTGCCACTACAGAAACATCTGTTGGTAGTTGTGAATCTATGATGGACCTCTGATAACAAACCTCCTCTTATCCCAACCCTACAAAATGTGTGAAGCGCGTTTGGGTGCCATACATTCATAACCATAATCATTAATAATTGATTACATTAACACTGAAAGAAAGCACAGAGCACTGGGAGGACAGAAGGAGTAGGCATATTTATTGCACAGCTGGGTTGGAGGTCTGATCAATAATGGGTTGCATGTAGGATGGGTTGGGGGTCTGATCAGTGATGGGTTGGGTGTAGGATGGGTTGGGGGTCTGATCAATGATGGGTTGAGTGTAGGATGGGTTGGTGGTCTGATCAATGATGGGTTGAGTGTAGGATGGGTTGGGGGTCTGATCAATGATGGGTTGGGTGTAGGATGGGTTGGGGGTCTGATCAGTGATGGGTTGCGTGTAGGATGGGTTGGGGGTCTGATGGGTTGGGTGTAGGGTGGGTTGGGGGTCTGATCAATGATGGGTTGCTTGTAGGATGGGTTGGGGTCTGATCAATGATGGGTTGCGTGTAGGATGGGTTGGGGTCTGATCAGTGAGGGGTTGTGTGTAGGATGGGTTGGGGGTCTGATCAGTGATGGGTTGAGTGTAGGATGGGTTGGGGGTCTGATCACTGATAGGTTGGGTGTAGGATGGGTTGGGGGTCTGATCAATGATTGGTTACGTGTAGGATGGGTTGGGGGTCTGATCAGTGATGGGTTGGGTGTAGGATGGGTTGGGGGTCTGATGAGTGATGGGTTGGGTGTAGGATGGGTTGGGGTCTGATCAGTGATGGGTTGGGTTTAGGATGGGTTGGGGTCTGATCAGTGATGCGTTGCGTGTAGGATGGGTCGTTGGTCTGATGAGTGATGGGTTGGGTGTAGGATGGGTTTGGGGTCTGATCAGTGATGGGTTGGGTGTAGGATGGGTTGGGGGTCTGATCAGTGATGGGTTGGGTGTAGGATGGGTTGGAGGTCTGATCAGTGATGGGTTGGGTGTAGGATGAGTTGGGGTCTGATCAGTGATGGGTTGGGTGTAGGATGGGTTGGGGTCTGATCAGGGATGGGTTAGGTGTAGGATTGGTTGGGGTCTGATCAGTGATGGGTTGGGTGTAGGATGGGTTGGGGGTCTGATTAGTGATGGGTTGGGTGTAGGATGGGTTGGGGGTCTGATTAATGATAGGTTGGGTGTAGGATTGGTTGGGGTCTGATCAGTGATGGGTTGGGTGTAGGATGGTTTGGGGGTCTGATCAATGATGGGTTGGGTGTAGGATTGGTTGGGGTCTGATCAGTGATGGGTTGGGTGTAGGATGGGTTGGGGGTCTGATCAGTGATGGGTTGGGTGTAGGATGGTTTGGGGGTCTGATCAATGATGGGTTGGGTGTAGGATGGGTTTGGGGTCTGATCAGTGATGGGTTGGGTGTAGGATGGGTTGGGGGTCTGATCAATGATGGGTTGGGTGTAGGATGGGTTTGGGGTCTGATCAGTGATGAGTTGGGTGTAGGATGGGTTTGGGGTCTGATCAGTGATGAGTTGGGTGTAGGATGGGTTTGGGGTCTGATCAGTGATGGGTTGAGTGTAGAATGGGTCGGGGGTCTGATCAATAATGGGTTGCTATTGTCCGCGTACCAACACCAGGAAAAAAGAAAAAGTAGCTACTTTAGGTTTCAGTGAACACATAGGACATGTAATTTATATCAAAAATATTTTTATTTCTTTCTATACATAAATTAACAAACGCAGATTGAATTAAATCAATCGATCCTAGGTGTGTACACAACAATAACATCTTGGGATCATCCTTATCTGCACAGTTCATACACACTAACTACATCAAAAAAAACCAGACATACACATACATACAACAATAAAACAGATAGAGGCGCCTCCTATGGCCATACATGTGGCAATATACTGAGTAGGATCAAATTGTACCAATAGTATGCTTCTGTTTGGAAGTATGTAAGAAAAAAATCTCTCGGAAATCGGCACATGTATGGTCATCAAAGTAGCAATAATTTGCGTGGATAGTAGGCTTCCCTCTGAGTAGAAATCAAAGTATCAGCAGATTGGATTAGAACTATGGAATAACTGAATGATTGAGCATCTGAACGGACACCGATCTGAAAGGCTTCTGGTGCAGTTGATTGCAAAAGATCCTGGAGTGGATTCAGTATAACAGAGGTGGTGTAGCTTGGATAAGTGGTGAAAAATCCTAAATACACTTGTTGGACTTTTGACCGATTAAAATCGCTTGTGGAGAAAGATTGCATCCAAGTATTCAGCTTGTCTTATGAATGAACGGCCGCCTGAGAACCTTGCACATACATTGAGACAGCAAATCTGTGTGAAATCCCCAGGGTATGGCAAGCCAGTCTCTCTGACAATCACTCATTTTCGGTGTGAGACACCTTTTATGGAACTGCTGAATATATGGAACTTTTAAATAGTTATAACATCCCAGGAAAGTCAGACGAGTGTTACAAATAATGCACCTTAAACATAACTGAGGTTGGATCAACTCACCGCCACTGATTGTTACATTTTCAGTATTGACTGTCATTTATGCTGCTGTTTGCAAAGGATCAAAAGTGAAGGTTTCACATGATTAAATGTCGGGTTCAGGTTTGCTACACTCCGCTACAAGTGATTAAGTAGAAGGAGACTCAGAGTTATAATACTTGACTGAACTAACTGAGAGATCTTCATGAAACTTTTATAACCATGAGCTTGTGATATTCCTATCTCAACCAGAGAAAATAGTTATGAAGGTTTAATATTAATGAGAGATTAGGTCTGTTGATTGGTCACAAATATCCCCATTTCCAATTACTGCTACTTTGATGACCATACATGTGCCGATTTCCGAGAGATTTTATTCTTACATACTTCCAAACAGAAGCATAATATTGGTACAATTTGATCCTACTCAGTATATCGCCACATGTATGGCCATAGGAGGCGCCTCTATCTGTTTTATTGTTGTATGTATGTGTATGTCTGGTTTTGTTTGATGTAGTTAGTGTGTATGAACTGTGCAGATAAGGATGATCCCAAGATGTTATTGTTGTGTACACACCTAGGATCGATTGATTTAATTCAATCTGCGTTTGTTAATTTATGTATAGAAAGAAATAAAAATATTTTTGATATAAATGACATGTCCTATGTGTTCACCGAAACCTAAAGTAGCTACTTTTTCTATTTTCCTGGTGTTGGTACGCGGACAATAGCGGGACACAACAACAGGAAAAAAGGCATAGGCCTTTTTTCTGACTATATGTTAGCTACGGCTTCGGCCTTGTAGACTCTGAGGAGTGACATAAGGACTTATTTCTTTTAGAGGGGCCCACTGTTACTGTTTGGATTTATCCGGTAGTGACAGTGGATAGGGTCATGTAACGGTATAATAAGTGGGTGTAGGATGGGTTGGGGGTCTGATCAGTGATGGGTTGGGTGTTGGATGGGTTGGGGGTCTGATCAGTGATGGGTTGGGTGTAGGATGGGTCGGGGGTCTGATGAGTGATGGGTTGGGTGTAGGATGGGTCGGGGGTCTGATGAGTGATGGGTTGGGTGTAGGATGGGTTGGGGGTCTGATCAGTGATGGGTTGGGTGTAGGATGGGTTGGGGGTCTGATCAGTGATGGGTTGCGTGTAGGATGGGTTGGGGGTCTGATCAGTGATGGGTTGCGTGTAGGATGGGTTGGGGGTCTGATGAGTGATGGGTTGGGTGTAGGATGGGTTGGGGGTCTGATCAGTGATGGATTTGGTGTAGGATGGGTTGGGGGTCTGATCAGTGATGGGTTGGGTATAGGATGGGTTGGGGGTCTGATCAGTGATGGGTTGGGTATAGGATGGGTCAGGGGTCTGATCAGTGATGGGTTGGGTATAGGATGGGTCAGGGGTCTGATCAGTGATGGGTTGGGTGTAGGATGGGTTGGGGTCTGATCAGTGATGGGTTGGGTGTAGGATGGGTTGGGGGTCTGATGAGTGATGGGTTGGGTGTAGGATGGGTTGGGGTCTGATCAGTGATGGGTTGGGTGTAGGATGGGTTGGGGTTTGGTCAGTGATGGGTTGCGTGTAGGATGGGTTGGGGGTCTGATGAGTGATGGGTTGGGTGTAAGATGGGTCGGGGGTCTGATGAGTGATGGGTTGGGTGTAGGATGGGTTGGGGGTCTGATCAGTGATGGGTTGGGTGTAGGATGGGTTGAGGTCTGATCAGTGATGGGTTGCGTGTAGGATGGGTCGGGGGTCTGATAAGTGATGGGTTGGGTGTAGGATGGGTTGGGGGTCTGATCAGTGATGGGTTGGGTGTAGGATGGGTTGGGGGTCTGATCAGTGATGGGTTGGGTGTAGGATGGGTTGGGGGTCTGATCAGTGATGGGTTGGGTGTAGGATGGGTTGGGGGTCTGATCAGTGATGGGTTGGGTGTAGGATGGGTTGGGGTCTGATCAGTGATGGGTTGGGTGTAGGATGGGTTGGGGGTCTGATCAGTGATGGGTTGGGTGTAGGATGGGTTGGGGGTCTGATGAGTGATGGGTTGGGTGTAGGATGGGTTGATCTGTTCATAAAAAAAAACTAATATTGTTTCAATGTATTTATCAATAAAACCCACAAACACCAATGCTGCCTGTAAATAGAGATGGGCCGAACACCCTCCCTTGTTCGTTTCTCAGCAGAACTCCTGAACAGGGGAAAAGTTCTGCCCCAAACAGCAAACTCCGTTGAAGTCTATGAGAGCCGAACGTGAGAAATCAAAAGTTCCCATTTTGAAGGTTTATATATTTTTTTAAGTGATTGTTTTTTCAGCAGCAGTGAATTTAATGATGCTCAAAGTGCAACAATAAAAATTAAAAATTCTATTAAATATATTGCCAGGGGGTCCCCTTAGTCTGCCTGTAAAGTGTTGCATCTGTACCCTGTATAGAGCCTGTATAGAACCTGTATAGAGCCTGTATAGAGCCTGTATAGAGCCTGTATAGAACCTGTATAGAGCCTGTATAGAGCCTGTATAGAACCTGTATAGAGCCTGTATAGAGCCTGTATAGAGCCTGTATAGAACCTGTATAGAGCCTGTATAGAGCCTGTATAGAGCCTGTATAGAACCTGTATAGAGCCTGTATAGAACCTGTATAGAGCCTGTATAGAGCCTGTATAGAGCCTGTATAGAACCTGTATAGAGCCTGTATAGAGCCTGTATAGAACCTGTATAGAACCTGTATAGAGCCTGTATAGAGCCTGTATAGAACCTGTATAGAGCCTGTATAGAGCCTGTATAGAACCTGTATAGAACCTGTATAGAGCCTGTATAGAGCCTGTATAGAACCTGTATAGAGCCTGTATAGAGCCTGTATAGAGCCTGTATAGAGCCTGTATAGAACCTGTATAGAACCTGTATAGAGCCTGTATAGAGCCTGTATAGAGCCTGTATAGAGCCTGTATAGAACCTGTATAGAGCCTGTATAGAGCCTGTATAGAGCCTGTATAGAGCCTGTATAGAACCTGTATAGAACCTGTATAGAGCCTGTATAGAGCCTGTATAGAACCTGTATAGAGCCTGTATAGAGCCTGTATAGAACCTGCTGCAACAAAACTGACATTTATAAAGAAAATAACAAGTCAAATCACATTCAGCTTGACTCGCAGTTACAGTGGTGTGAAAAAGTGTTTGCCCCCTTCCTCATTTCCTGTTCCTTTGCATGTTTGTCACACTTAAGTGTTTCGGAACATCAAACCAATTTAAACAATAGTCAAGGACAACACAAGTAAACACAAAATGCAATTTGTAAATGAAGGTGTTTATTATTAAAGGTGAAAAAAAATCCAAACCATCATGGCCCTGTGTGAAAAAGTGATTGCCCCCTAAACCTAATAACTGGTTGGGCCACCCTTAGCAGCAACAACTGCAACCAAGCGTTTGCGATAACGTGCAATGAGGCTTTTACAGCGTCCTGGAGGAATTTTGGCCCACTCATCTTTGCAGAATTGTCCTAATTCAGTTACATTAGAGGGTTTTCGAGCATGAACGGCCTTTTTAAGGTCATACCACAACATCTCAATAGGATTCAGGTCAGGACTTTGGCTAGGCCACTCCAAAGTCTTCATTTTGTTTTTCTTCAGCCATTCGGTGGTGGACTTGCTGGTGTGTTTAGGATCATTGTCCTGCTGCAGAACCCAAGTTCGTTTCAGCTTGAGTGCAGGAACAGATGGTCGGACATTCTCCTTCAGGATCTCTTGGTAGACAGCAGAATTCATAGTTCCTTTTATCACGGCAAGTCTTCCAGGTCCTGAAGCAGCAAAACAGCCCCAGACCATCACACTACCACCACCATATTTTACGGTTGGTATAATGTTCTTTTTATGAAATGCAGTGTTCCTTCTACGCCAGATATACTTGGACACACACCTTCCAAAGAGTTCCACTTTTGTCTCATCGGTCCACAGAATGTTGTCCCAAAAGTCTTGGGGATCATCAAGATGTGTTGTGGAGAAATTGAGACGAGCTTTGATGTTCTTTTTGCTCAGCAGTGGTTTTCTCCTTGGAACTCTGCCATGCAGGCCATTTTTGCCCAGTCTTTTCCTGATGGTGGAGGCATGAACGCTGACCTTAACTGAGGCAAGTGAGGCCTGCAGTTCCTTGGATGTTGTTGTGGGGTCTTTTGTGACCTCTTGGATGAGTCGTCGCTGCGCTCTTGGGGTAATTTTGGGTGGCCGGCCACTCCTGGGAAGGTTCACCACTGTTCCATGTCTTCGCCATTTGTGGATAATGGCTCTCACTGTGGTTCGCTGGATTCCCAAAGCGTTGGAAATGGCTTTATAACCCTTTCCAGACTGATAGATCTCAATTACTTTCTTTCTCAATTGTTCCTGAATTTCTTTGGGTCTCGGCATGATGTGTAGCTTTTAAGGATCTTCTGGTGGACCTTACTGTGTCAAGCAGCTCCTATTTAAGTGATGCCTTGATTGTGAACAGGTGTGGCAATAATCAGGCCTGGGTGTGGCTAGAGAAATTGAACTCAGGTGTGGACAACCACAGTTATAGTATGTTTTAACAAGGGGGGGAATCACTTTTTCACACAGGGCCATGATGGTTTGGATTTTTTTTCACCTTTAATAATAAACACCTTCATTTACAAATTGCATTTTGTGTTTACTTGTGTTGTCCTTGACTATTGTTTAAATTGGTTTGATGTTCCGAAACACTTAAGTGTGACAAACATGCAAAGGAACAGGAAATGAGGAAGGGGGCAAACACTTTTTCACACCACTGTATAATTGCCGGCACCCGGCTATTAAAAAAATGGCTTGGGCCCCCCCCCAAAATCCATACCAGACCCTTATCCATGTTGATGGGGACAAGGGTCTCTTCCCCACAACCCTGGGCTGTGATTGTGCAGGTCTGCCAAGTGGCCCCACCCTTACCTGCCCCAAAGCACCCACCCCCCCATGTCGTGGCCCCCATGTGACCTGGTATGATTCGGGGGGCCGCTAACTTGCCCCCCCCCCTTTTCTAACCTGCCAGGCTGCATTCTTGGATAAGGGATAGGTATGGACTGGGGGGACCCCATGCCGTTTTTTTTTTACAATTTTTTTACCGGTAAATGTTTTTTAAAACTGTATCAGTCAGTGTGGAAGTCCATATTCACCCAGATTCCAAAGACCAGGTGCTAAGAAGAATGGGGCGTCCCCGTGGGTGCCGGACATCCACCGCAAGCACAGACCACACTGTCCTGTTACAGTGAAACACAATGATGACATCATTTACAGAATAAAACAATACGATGCCTGAACAAATTCAATACCGGGCACTTTACCCCCCTTTCTGCCCAGGCCAATTTTCAGTTTTCAGCGCTCTCACACTTTGAATGACAATGACGCAGTCATATAACACATAGTTGCCAACATTAATAAAAAATTTATAGGGACACTGTTTTGTCTGCAGGTGGAGTCTTGCTTTAATTAGGGGGCGGGACATTCGTTTTAAGGCGGGACGTATCGAGAAAAGGAAAAATGAAAAATGGGCTTGATTTAAGTGAGAATGGGCAAGGGATGGCGAAAGAAAACAGAAGAAAGAAAGAAAAGCAGGTCCAGATCCTACCCCACTATAGAAATATGTGTATTCCAGAAAGTTTAACAATCAGCAGATAAAGATACTCCAAACACCTGGTGTTAGAGCTTCAATCATCCCGGCGCCATGATTGTTATGGTGTCAGGATGATTGAAAAGTATTATTTCTATTATTACATTGTATTATAAAATTAAATAGTTCAACTGACCATAATGCAGAATCAGTGGGAGCCCTGAACGTGTCACTTGTCACATCGCCTGCCACCAGGTGTCCCCAGCAGAGTCCCTCCTTACACCAGGTATCTCCAGCAGAGTCCCCCCTTACACCAGGTGCCCCCAGCAGAGTCCCCCCTTACACCAGGTGCCCCCAGCAGAGTCCGCCCTTACACCAGGTGTCCCCACCAGAGTCACCCCTTACATCAGGTGTCCCCAGCAGAGTCCCTCCTTACACCAGATATCCCCAGCAGAGTCCCTTCCTACATCAGGTGTCCCCAGCAGAGTCCCCCCTTACACCAAGTGTCCCCAGCAGAGTCACCCCTTACATCAGGTGTCCCCAGCAGAGTCCCCCCTTACACCAAGTGTCCCCAGCAGAGTCACCCCTTACACCAGGTATCCCCAGCAGAGTCCCTTCTTACATCAGGTGCACCCAGCAGAGTCCCCCCTTACACCAGGTGTCCCCAGCAGCAGAGTCACCCCTTACATCAGGTGTCCCCAGCAGAGTCCCTCCTTACCCCAGGTATCCCCAGCAGAGTCCCCTCCTATATCACGTGTCCCTAGCAGAGTCCCCCCTTACACCAGGTGTCCCCAGCAGAATCCCCCCTTACACCAGGTGTCCCCAGCAGAGTCCCCCCTTACACCAGGTGTCCCCAGCAGAGTCCCCCCTTACACCAGGTGTCCCCAGCAGAGTCCCCCCTTACACCAGGTGTCCCCAACAGAGTCACCCCTTACACCAGGTGTCCCCAACAGAGTCACCCCTTACACCAGGTGTCCCCAGCAGAGTCCCCCCTTACACCAAGTGTCCCCAGCAGAGTCACCCCTTACACCAGGTATCCCCAGCAGAGTCCCTTCTTACATCAGGTGCACCCAGCAGAGTCCCCCCTTACACCAGGTGTCCCCAGCAGCAGAGTCACCCCTTACATCAGGTGTCCCCAGCAGAGTCCCTCCTTACACCAGGTATCCCCAGCAGAGTCCCCTCCTACATCACGTGTCCCTAGCAGAGTCCCCCCTTACACCAGGTGTCCCCAGCAGAGTCCCCCCTTACACCAGGTGTCCCCAGCAGAGTCCCCCTTACACCAGGTGTCCCCAGCAGAGTCCCCCCTTACACCAGGTGTCCCCAGCAGAGTCCCCCCTTACACCAGGTGTCCCCAGCAGAGTCCCCCCTTACACCAGGTGTCCCCAGCAGAGTCCCCCCTTACACCAGGTGTCCCCAGCAGAGTCCCCCCTTACACCAGGTGTCCCCAGCAGAGTCCCCCCTTACACCAGGTGTCCCCAGCAGAGTCCCCCCTTACACCAGGTGTCCCCAACAGAGTCCCCCCTTACACCAGGTGTCCCCAACAGAGTCCCCCCTTACACCAGGTGTCCCCAAGAGAGTCACCCCTTACACCAGGTGTCCCCAACAGAGTCACCCCTTACACCAGGTGTCCCCAGCAGAGTCCCCCCTTACGCCAGGTGTCCCCAGCAGAGTCCCCCCTTATACCAGGTGTCCCCAGTTACCAGTGGCATTACTAGGAATGGTGTCACCCC
Organism: Lithobates pipiens; assembly: GCF_037356315.1. Classification (NCBI taxonomy): domain Eukaryota; kingdom Metazoa; phylum Chordata; class Amphibia; order Anura; family Ranidae; genus Lithobates; species Lithobates pipiens. The sequence continues at coordinate 6,182,592 of NW_027507748.1, read as the reverse complement.
GTGTGAAAAAACAGTGTTAAGTGAAGACCCCCTTCCTCGGTACAGATCCCCCTCAGGATAAAACACCCCCCTCCATCAGTAGAGACCCCCCTGGACAAACCACCCCCCATCAGTACAGACCCCCCAGGATAACCCACCTCCCATATGTACAGACCCCAAGGACAACCCTCCCATATGTACAGACCCCCAGGACAACACTCCCATATGTACAGATCCCCCAAGGACAACTCCCCATGTACAGACCCCCAGGACAAACCCCCTCATATGTACAGACCCTCCCAGGATAACCCACCCCCCTATATGTAAAGACCCCCCAGGACAACCAACCCCCCCATATGTACAGACCCTTCCAGGACAGCCCACCCCCTATATGTACAAACCCTCCCAGGACAACCCACCCCCTATATGTACAGACGCCCCCCAGGACAACCCATCCCACATATGTACAGACCCTCCCAGGACAACCCACCCCCTATATATACAGATGCCCCAGGACAACCTACCCCCCATATGTACAGACCTACCAGGACAACCAACTCTCCCATGACAGCCCACCCTCTATATGTACAGACCTTCCCAGTACAACCCACCCCCTATATGAACAGACCCCTCAGGACAACCCACCCCCTATATGTACAAACCCTCCCAGGACAACCCACCCCCCTATATGTATAGATGGCCCCAGGACAACTCACCCCCCATATGTACAGACCCTCCCAGGACAACCCATCCCTATATATATACAGATGCCCCAGGACAACCTACCCCCCATATGTACAGACCTCCCAGGACAGCCCACCCTCTATATGTACAGACCTTCCCAGTACAATCCACCCCCCTATAGGTACAGACCTTCCAAGACAACCCACCCCCTATATGTACAGACCCCCCAGGACAACCCACCCCCTATATGTACAGACCCTCCAATACAACCCACCCCTATATGTACAGACACTCCCAGGACAACCCACCCCCTATATATACAGATGTCCCCAGGACAACCCACCCCCTATATGTACAGACCCTCCCAGGACAACCCACCCCCCATGACAACCTACCCCCATGTGTACAGACCCTCCCAGGTCAACCAACTCTCCCAGGACTACCAACCCCCATATGTACAGACCCTCAGGACAACCCACCCCCTCTATGTACAGACCCCCAGTACAACCCACCCCCCCATATGTACAGACCCCCCAGGACAACCCACCCCCATATGTACAGATCCTCCCAGGACAACCCACCCCTATATATACAGATGCCCCCAGGACAACCTACCCCCCATACATACAGACACCCAGGACAGCCCACCCTCTATATGTACAGAGCCTCCCAGTACAACCCACCCCCTATATGTACAGACCCCCGGGACAACCCGCCCCCTATATGTACAGATGCCCCCAGGACAGCCCACCCCCCATATGTACAGACCCCCCAGGACAACCAACTCCCCTATATTTACAGACAACCTACCCCCCATAAGTGCAGACCCCCCAGGAAAAAACACTCTCCCAGGACAGCCCACCCCCTATATGTAAAGATCCTCCCAGGACAACCAACTCCACTATATGTACAGACCCTCCCAGTACAATCCACCCCCCCTATATGTACAAACCCTCCAAGACAACCCACCCCCTATATGTACAGACCCCCAGGACAACCCACCCCCTATATGTACAGACACTCCCAGGACAACCTACCCCCTATATATACACAGATGCCCCAGGACAACCTACCCCCCATATGTACAGACCTCCCAGGACAAACAACTCTCCCAGGACAGCCCACCCCCTATATGTACAGACCCTCCTAGTACAATCCACCCCCCTATATGTACAGACCCTCCAAGACAACCCATCCCCTTTATGTACAGACCCTCCAGGACAACCCACCCCCTATATGTACAGATGCTCCCAGGACAACCCACACCACATATGTACAGACCCTCCCAGGACAACCCACCCCCCTATATATACAGATGCCCCCAGGACAACCAACTCTCCCAGGACAACCCACCCCTATATGTACAGACCCCTCAGGACAACCAAACCCCATATGTACAGACCCTCAGGACAACCCACCCCCTATATGTACAGACCCCCAGGACAACCCACACACCCCATATGTACAGACCCCCCAGGACAAGCCATCCCCCATATGTACAGATCCTCCGAGGACAACCCACCCCCTATATATACAGATGCCCCCAGGACAACCTACCCCCCATACGTACAGACACCCAGGACAGCCCACCCTCTATATGTACAGACCCTCCCAGTACAACCCACCTCCCTATATGTACAGACCCCCCAGGACAACCCGCCTCCTATATATACAGATGCCCCCAGGACAACCCACCCCCCATATGTACAGACCACCCAGGACAACCAACTCCCCTATATGTACAGACAACCTACTCCCCCTTAAGTACAGACCCCCCCAGGAAAAAACACTCTTCCAGGACAGCCCACCCCCTATATGTACAGACCCTACCAGGACGACCCACCCTCCCATATATACAGACCCCCCCAGGACAACCCACCCTCCCATATATACAGACCCCCCCAGGACAACCCACCCCCTATATGTACAGACCCCCAGGACAACCAATCCCCCTATATGTACAGACCAGCCCAGGACAACCCACCCCCCTATATATACAGATGCCCCAGGACAACCCACCCTCCCATATGTACAGAACCTCCAGGACAAACCACCCCCCATATGTACAGATGCTCCCAGGACAACCCACCCCCCCCCGTATTTACAGACCCCCAGGACAATCCACCCTCCCATGACAACCCACCCCCCATATGTACAGACCCCCCAGGACAAACCACCCCCATTAGTACAGACCCCCTCCAGGACGAAATCATGGAGCTGGTGGATGTTGGAGACCTTGCGCTCCTCCACCTTCTGTTTGAGGATGTCCCACAGATGCTCAACAGGGTTTAGGTCTGGAGACATGCTTGGCCAGTTCATCTCCTTTACCCTCAGCTTCTTTAGCAAGGCAGTGGTGGTGTTGGAGGTGTGTTTGGGGTGGTTATCATGTTGGAATACTGCCCTGCGGTCCAGTCTCTGAAGGGAGGGGATCATGCTCGGCTTCAGTATGTCACAGTACATGTTGGCATTCATGGTTCCTTCAATGATCTGTAGCCCCCCCAGTGCCGGCAGCACTCATGCAGCCCCAGACCATGACACCCCCACCACCATGCCTGACTGTAGACAAGACACACTTGTCTTTGTCCTCTTCACCTGGTTGCCCCCACACACGCTTGTCACCATCTGACACCAAATACGTTTATCTTGGTCTCATCAGACCATAGGGCATGGTTCCAGTAATCCATGTCCTTAGTATTGTCTTCAAACTGTTTGTGGTCTTTCTTGTGCATCATCTTTAGAAGAGGCTTCTTTCTGTGATGACAGCCATGCAGACCAATTTGATGCAGTGTGCGGCGTATGGTCTGAACACTGACAGGCTGACCCCCCCCACCCCTACAACCTCTGCAGCAATGCTGGCAGCACTCATATGTCTATTTCCCAAAGACAACCTCTGTAAATGATGCTGAGCACGTGACCTCAACTTCTTTGGTGGAGGGGAAGAGGACTCCAGCGGCAACCTGTGAAGTTCTGATGAACTCCATGCCTAAGAGGGTGAAGGCAGTGCTGGAAAATAATGGTGACCACACAAATTATTAACACTTTGATCCCAATTTGGACATTTTCACTTAGGGGTGTATTCACTTTTGTTGCCAGCAGTTTAGTTTAATGGCTGTGTGTTGAGTTATTTGGAGGGGACAGAAAATTTACACTGTTATACAAGCTGTACACTCACTACTTTACATTGTAGACAAGTGTCGTTTCTTCAGTGTTGGTGTACACAGTACCGTGCACCCCTAGTGCAGTTGCTACTACTTTCCTAGTGGTGTACACAGTACACAATGCAGTGTAGTGTTTTTTTGCTAAAGAAAATTTACAGCATGTCCAGAAGGCAACCAAGGAGAGGCAAACGCTCACAGGCCACTAAAAGAGGGCAAGCAGGCTCTGTGTCTACAGTCGACAGTACTGGTCGTGGACACGGTGCATCCTCAGCACGTGGCCGTGGGGCACGTTTGTCTTTTTTCCTGCAGCTGGCCATCTTATTGAGCCACAACATGTTGAAGAGTTGGTGGAATGGATAACAAAGCCATCCTAACCCTCCTCATCCTCTGTCACCCAGGCTCAGAGTGGTTTGCATACCAATGCAGCTGCCAAAGTGACCTCTTCTTTCAGCTACATGTCAACAGTCACACCTTCCCTAGCCCTACCATCATTTATGGAGGAGTCCCCTGAACTATTAGACCACAGTGTCGGGTGCATGCTGCAGGAGGATGCGCAGAGATTTCAAGGCTCCGATGATGTTACCCAGGTTGAGGAAGGGAGTAACACCAGCCTAGAGAGAGGGAGTGCCCAAGAAGGTCAAGAAACTGGCAGTCATGTTCCCACAGCTGTAGCATACTGCCAAGTTTGCTCCAGTGACGAGGAGGGAGGGGATGATGAGGTCACTGACTCAACTTGGGTGCCTGATAGAAGAAAGGAGGAGGAGAAGGAGGAGGAGGCACATCTCCAATGAGGTAGGATGGCCTCTAGGGGGCAGCTTAGGGGCAGCCACCCTATTGTATCACACCGCAGAGCTAAGCAAGTGCAGGGCACTGCTGACTCCCAGCATATTTTCAAAAGTTCTTTGGTGTGGGCCTTTTTTGACACATGTGTAGCAGATCGCACCGTTTGCAACATATGTCTGAAGCATATCAAGCGTGGCCAAAACAGCAGCCGCTTGGGCACCACATGCTTGACCAGACATATGACGACCTCCCATGCAGTCCGTGCAATAGCACTTAAAAGACCGACATCAAAGAACAAGGTGGACCTCTCCTTGCTCCTCATCGGCTGGGATCTCCAACCCCGGTACACCAACATTGGATTTTAGCAGTCAAATTTCCCTACCCAAGTTGCTAAACCGTGTAAAGAAATTCAGTCCCAGCCATCCACATGATCAGAGTCTGAATGCTAGCTTGGCCAAATTGCTAGCACGGCAACTGCTGCCTTTTCAGCTAGTAGACTCTGCCCCCTTTTGTGAATTTGTGGAATGTGCGGTACCTCAGTGGCAGGTTCCCAAAAGCCATTTATTTTCACGGAAGGCCATTCCGGCTCTCTACCATCATGTGGAAGGCAATGTCTTGGCCTCGTTGGGCATGGCGGTCTGCGGTAAGGTGCATATTGCTGCTGACTCATGGTCCAGCAGGCATGGACAGGGAGGTTACCTTTCTTTCACGGTGCACTGGGTAACTCTGCTGGCAGCTGGAAGGATGCAGGACAGGGTTCAGTATTGTTGGAGCTTTTTCCACCACCACTCTCTCCTCCACCCCCTCCTCTGCTTCTTCCTCTATGGCCTCATCTGCAGATTTGTCCTCTGAACCAGCGGTGCTCCATAAGCGCTCAAGGGCCTGTGCAAGCACTCAGTGAAAAAGATGCCATGCGGTGCTTGAGTTGGTCTGCTTAGGGGACAGGAGCCACACTGGGGCAGAGATTCTGTCAGCTCTGCAGGGGCAGGCTCAGAGGTGGTTGACGCCATGCCAGCTTCAGCCAGAAATGGTTGTATGCGACATTGGCACCAACTTCCTCTCCGCCCTCCGACAGGGACACTTGACCCATATTCCCTGTTTGGCTCACGACCTGAATTTGGTGGTGCAGTGGTTCTTGAGCAGGTACCCAGGCTTACAGGATCTCCTGAGGCAGGGCAGAAAAGTCTGTGGTCATTTCCGCTGATCATATAATGCCAGTGCTCAGCTGGCTGACATTCAAAGAGAATGCAACCTTCCCAAGAACCGCCTCATGCCCACCAGGTGGAACTCAATGTTGGCAATACTGCAGAGGCTGCACACGCAGTAGAGGGCCATCAACGAGTACCTGTGTGAGTATGGCACCAGGACAGGTTCAGGGGAGCTTGGCTTTTTTTTTGCCACACTAGTAGCTACTGATCAAAGATGCATGCACTGTCCTGTCAGCATTTGAGAAGGCCACAAGGATGGTGAGCAGTGACAGTGCACACATCAGTGATACTGTCCCTCTTGTCTTCCTGTTGGAGCACATGCTTCATGGAATAATGGACAAGGCACTTGAGGCAGAACAGCGGGAGGAAGAGGAAGACTTACCTCTCAAGGCCCCCTTTATCAAGATACTAGTACTCCTGCAGGCCCGCCGATCACATAGGAAGAAGAAGAAGAGAAGGAGGATTGTGTCAGCATGTAGGTGTAGGGTAACACTCAGCATCAGCAGCAGTCTTCAAGGAATTGTTTGCAGTCCCCAGAAACCCATGGAGTTGTACGTGGCTGGGAGGAGGTGGTTGAGGATCATGTGATCCTTAGTGACCCAGATGACGCAGGATAGAATGCCTCTGCAAACTTACGCTGCATTGTCTCCCTGATCCTGCAAAGCCTGCTAAAGGACCTTAGGATTCATGGTATCAAGGAGAGGGATCATTACTGGCAGGGAACCCTTCTTGATCCACGTTATAAGGGTAAGGTTGCAGAACTTATCTAGGCTTTGCAGAGGGAGCAGAGGATGAAACATCTTCGGGAGGCCTTGCAGAAAGGTTTGTGCAATGTGTTTCCAGAGCCTGGGAGGTTAAAATTTCCTGGTGCTGGACAATGTGTTGCTTCGTTCAGTCACAGAAAGAGCGGTGGAGTAGGTGGCCGGCTGACCGATGCCTTCAGACAATTCTTCAGTCCTCAGTGCCCAGGTCTGATCAGTTCCAGCAACCATTGCCAGTGTCTGATTTACATGGTGCAGAAATATCTAGGGGCAAGATCAGACCTGGAGACCTTTCCACCAGAACATCCACTGGGTTACTGGGTCTTGAGGATGGACCACTGGCCAGCACTTGCTCAATATGTAATTGAGCCACTGGCCTGTCCTGCATCCAGTGTTCTTCCTGAACGCACATTCAGTGCAGCTGGAGGCTGTGTAAACGATCACAGAGTGCGCCTGTCCACAGACTCTGTTGATCGGCTCACATTCATAAAAATGAATAAGTCTTGGATCACCAGCTACCAAGCACCTGATGTTGATGTAACCAATTGATTTATCTATGGATGTGGGGTCCCTTGAAGACTGCATATGCTGAGTGACTATCCTATTATGCTGAGTGACTATCCTATTCCTCCTTAATTTTCATGATGATAGCTTCTAAGAATATTTTTGGTTCAGGGTACCACCACCACTACCTAAGGCCCAATTTTTCTGCCCCTGTTTAACAGGGGCATGTAATTACAATTCTTGATATAATAGTTCACAGCAAGGCCCATTGCTGCACCCACCAAGAGTAACTGTGGTACCTTAGGTGTCCGTACCACCGACACCTGAGGCCCAATTTTCCACAGAGTACATAGGGCAGGCCGTATAGTATATACAGGCGGTCACCTATTTTCAAACATCCGACTTACAAATGATTCCTACTTAGAAACAGACGGAGACAACAGGAAGTGAGAGGAAATCTACCCCTAGGAAGGGAAATTTTCCCCTGTAAGAGTTAATATGGGAAAATGGTGTCTTCACTGATGCTTTATTACCAATCCTTGTTTCCCTAAGCCCTTGTACACACAGTCGGACATTCCGAAGGAAAATGTCGGATCGGACCGTGTTGTCGGATAATCCGACTGTGTGTGGGCTCCATCGCACTGTTTCCAACGGACAAAGTTTTATAGCTGAGCTATAAAACATTCCGACAACATGGTCCGATCGGACTTTGTCCGATTGTGTGTAGAGAATTCCGATCGGACAAAGTGCCACGCATGCTCAGATCAAATTCCTAGACCAAAGCTATTGGCTACTAGCGTGGAAGTAGTCCCGTCGTAATGAAATAACGTCATCTCGTTCTGAACGATCGGATTTTCCGACAACTTTGTCCGACCGTGTGTATGCAACAGTTTCGGACAAAATCCAACGGATTTGGTTGTCAGAATGTATGACCCGTATGTACAAGGGCTTATATATAACCTCATTGGGACAGAAAGTGAGGTGAAATCTTCTGAACAGGGACACAGACAGCAAAACAAATGTTACAGGGGTGATATGTTCCCTATTCCCTTCCCTATGTTATCAAAAAAGCTTAAAAGTAGATTTTTTGTCTGTAGCTACACTTACAAAATGTAACTGTTCCAAATTACAAACCGATTTAACTTAACAACAAACCTACAGTTCATATCTTGTTTGTAACCCGGGGACCGCCTGTATAGTGCTGGGTAGTGATGGCCGAACGGTTCGCCCGGCGGTCGTTTCGCGGCGAATTTCCGACTTTCGCCGTCCGCGGGTTCGAACGCCTTTTTCCGTCGTTCGCCCCGGCGGACTTACGTGTTTAATGTATACAAGAACTTTAACCTTTCGTGACACGTTTATCATGTGTTACAGGACAACCAATTGAGACATGACAGCTCATGGACACTTGGACATTCCCCCTAACCTATAAATACACCCGATCCGGTGGCCATTTTACATTCTTTCTTCTGTCACTGTAGGGAAAGGATCCTGTGTGGAGTAGGGACAGAGAAAACGCTAGCTATTTGGTACACAAAAGTTCTTTTCAGGACTGGTATAGGTGTTAGGTCAGCAGCCTGAGTTTCTTTTGTCAGTTTAGATAAAGGGACAGAGCGCTGTATGCTGCTATTTTAGGGACAGCTCAGCCAGATTAGTCTTTCTTCATCATCATCATCATCATCATCATTAGCTGTTACTATCAGGTCCACAAAAGAGCTGTTCCAGCTAATCGTTCCAGCCTACTCTTTTTTGCCAATTTGTATAGGGACAGGCAGGAAGCAGTGTGTCAGGCAGTGAGGATAATTTTAAAGACTTGCTGTTACTATTAGTTCCACAAAGGTTCTTTTCAGGACTGGTATCAGTGGTACGGTAATAGGCTTGTACACGTATAATATTCTTTCTTCCAAATATAGAAAGAATATTATACTTGACTGCTGCCCTTCTGCTGCAGTCTGCTAATCATTCACAACTCACTTGTTCCACAAAAGTTCTTATAAGGACTGGTAACTTGGTCTGTCTAGGGTGCTACGGTACATAGGCTTGGGTGCGGTACAGTCTGCTGTTCTGTAAGGACCGCTATCGGTCCACAATAGATAGGGTTGCCGTGCACTACTGCTGACCGCTGCCCTATACTGCAGCAGTCCTTCAGCGGTATAGGGACTGACGCACAGTCTGCTAAACACTAATACACAACCTGCTTGGTCCACAAAAGTTCTTATAAGGACTGGTAACTTGGTATAGGGTGCTACGGTACATAGGCCTGAGTGCGTTACAGTCTGCTGTTCTGTAAGGACCGCTATCGGTCCACAATACATAGGGTTGACGTGCACTACTGCTGACCGCTGCCCTATACTGCAGCAGTCCTTCAGCGGTATAGGGACTGACGCACAGTCTGCTAAACACTAACACACAACCTGCTTGGTCCACAAAAGTTCTTATAAGGACTGGTAACTTGGTATAGGGTGCTACGGTACATAGGCCTGAGTGCGTTACAGTCTGCTGTTCTGTAAGGACCGCTATCGGTCCACAATACATAGGGTTGCCGTGCACTACTGCTGACCGCTGCCCTATACTGCAGCAGTCCTTCATTGGTATAGGGACTGACGTACAGTCTGCTAATCACTAACACACAACCTGCTTGGTCCACAAAAGTTCTTATAAGGACTGGTAACTTGGTATAGGGTGCTACGGTACATAGGCCTGAGTGCGTTACAGTCTGCTGTTCTGTAAGGACCGCTATCGGTCCACAATACATAGGGTTGCCGTGCACTACTGCTGACCGCTGCCCTATACTGCAGCAGTCCTTCAGCGGTATAGGGACTGACGCACAGTCTGCTAAACACTAACACACAACCTGCTTGGTCCACAAAAGTTCTTATAAGGACTGGTAACTTGGTATAGGGTGCTACGGTACATAGGCCTGAGTGCAGTACAGTCTGCTGTTCTGTAAGGACCGCTATCGGTCCACAATACATAGGGTTGCCGTGCACTACTGCTGACCGCTGCCCTATACTGCAGCAGTCCTTCATTGGTATAGGGACTGACGTACAGTCTGCTAATCACTAACACACAACCTGCTTGGTCCACAAAAGTTCTTATAAGGACTGGTAACTTGGTATAGGGTGCTACGGTACATAGGCCTGAGTGCGTTACAGTCTGCTGTTCTGTAAGGACCGCTATCGGTCCACAATACATAGGGTTGCCGTGCACTACTGCTGACCGCTGCCCTATACTGCAGCAGTCCTTCATTGGTATAGGGACTGACGTACAGTCTGCTAATCACTAACACACAACCTGCTTGGTCCACAAAAGTTCTTATAAGGACTGGTAACTTGGTATAGGGTGCTACGGTACATAGGCCTGAGTGCGTTACAGTCTGCTGTTCTGTAAGGACCGCTATCGGTCCACAATACATAGGGTTGCCGTGCACTACTGCTGACCGCTGCCCTATACTGCAGCAGTCCTTCAGCGGTATAGGGACTGACGCACAGTCTGCTAAACACTAACACACAACCTGCTTGGTCCACACAAGTTCTTATAAGGACTGGTAACTTGGTATAGGGTGCTACGGTACATAGGCCTGAGTGCAGTACAGTCTGCTGTTCTGTAAGGACCGCTATCGGTCCACAATACATAGGGTTGCCGTGCACTACTGCTGACCGCTGCCCTATACTGCAGCAGTCCTTCAGCGGTATAGGGACTGACGCACAGTCTGCTAAACACTAACACACAACCTGCTTGGTCCACAAAAGTTCTTATAAGGACTGGTAACTTGGTATAGGCTGCTACGGTACATAGGCCTGAGTGCAGTACAGTCTGCTGTTCTGTAAGGACCGCTATCGGTCCACAATACATAGGGTTGCCGTGCACTACTGCTGACCGCTGCCCTATACTGCAGCAGTCCTTCAGCGGTATAGGGACTGACGCACAGTCTGCTAAACACTAACACACAACCTGCTTGGTCCACAAAAGTTCTTATAAGGACTGGTAACTTGGTATAGGGTGCTACGGTACATAGGCCTGAGTGCGTTACAGTCTGCTGTTCTGTAAGGACCGCTATCGGTCCACAATACATAGGGTTGCCGTGCACTACTGCTGACCGCTGCCCTATACTGCAGCAGTCCTTCATTGGTATAGGGACTGACGTACAGTCTGCTAATCACTAACACACAACCTGCTTGGTCCACAAAAGTTCTTATAAGGACTGGTAACTTGGTATAGGGTGCTACGGTACATAGGCCTGAGTGCGTTACAGTCTGCTGTTCTGTAAGGACCGCTATCGGTCCACAATACATAGGGTTGCCGTGCACTACTGCTGACCGCTGCCCTATACTGCAGCAGTCCTTCATTGGTATAGGGACTGACGTACAGTCTGCTAATCACTAACACACAACCTGCTTGGTCCACAAAAGTTCTTATAAGGACTGGTAACTTGGTATAGGGTGCTACGGTACATAGGCCTGAGTGCGTTACAGTCTGCTGTTCTGTAAGGACCGCTATCGGTCCACAATACATAGGGTTGCCGTGCACTACTGCTGACCGCTGCCCTATACTGCAGCAGTCCTTCAGCGGTATAGGGACTGACGCACAGTCTGCTAAACACTAACACACAACCTGCTTGGTCCACAAAAGTTCTTATAAGGACTGGTAACTTGGTATAGGGTGCTACGGTACATAGGCCTGAGTGCAGTACAGTCTGCTGTTCTGTAAGGACCGCTATCGGTCCACAATACATAGGGTTGCCGTGCACTACTGCTGACCGCTGCCCTATACTGCAGCAGTCCTTCATTGGTATAGGGACTGACGTACAGTCTGCTAATCACTAACACACAACCTGCTTGGTCCACAAAAGTTCTTATAAGGACTGGTAACTTGGTATAGGGTGCTACGGTACATAGGCCTGAGTGCGTTACAGTCTGCTGTTCTGTAAGGACCGCTATCGGTCCACAATACATAGGGTTGCCGTGCACTACTGCTGACCGCTGCCCTATACTGCAGCAGTCCTTCATTGGTATAGGGACTGACGTACAGTCTCACAAAAGTTTTTATAAGGACTGGTAACTTGGTATAGGGTGCTACGGTACATAGGCCTGAGTGCAGTACAGTCTGCTGTTCTGTAAGGACCGCTATCGGTCCACAATACATAGGGTTGACGTGCACTACTGCTGACCGCTGCCCTATACTGCAGCAGTCCTTCATTGGTATAGGGACTGACGTACAGTCTGCTAATCACTAACACACAACCTGCTTGGTCCACAAAAGTTCTTATAAGGACTGGTAACTTGGTATAGGGTGCTACGGTACATAGGCCTGAGTGCAGTACAGTCTGCTGTTCTGTAAGGACCGCTATCGGTCCACAATACATAGGGTTGACGTGCACTACTGCTGACCGCTGCCCTATACTGCAGCAGTCCTTCATTGGTATAGGGACTGACGTACAGTCTGCTAATCACTAACACACAACCTGCTTGGTCCACAAAAGTTCTTATAAGGACTGGTAACTTGGTATAGGGTGCTACGGTACATAGGCCTGAGTGCAGTACAGTCTGCTGTTCTGTAAGGACCGCTATCGGTCCACAATACATAGGGTTGCCGTGCACTACTGCTGACCGCTGCCCTATACTGCAGCAGTCCTTCATTGGTATAGGGACTGACGTACAGTCTGCTAATCACTAACACACAACCTGCTTGGTCCACAAAAGTTTTTATAAGGACTGGTAACTTGGTATAGGGTGCTACGGTACATAGGCCTGAGTGCAGTACAGTCTGCTGTTCTGTAAGGACCGCTATCGGTCCACAATACATAGGGTTGACGTGCACTACTGCTGACCGCTGCCCTATACTGCAGCAGTCCTTCAGCGGTATAGGGACTAAGAGTTTTGTCACAGGGTGATTTAAAAAATGACAGGCAGAGGAAGAGGCAGGCCCTTCCGCAGGGGTGGTAGGGGTAGGGCAGGAGCAACAGCCTTGAGCCAAAGTGGGAAGTTGCAGAAGGTGCGTTCAATTACTTTAAAGGACGCACCAGACTTGGTTGAGTGGCTCACTCAGCCTTATTCTTCTGCACCCTCCTCATCCTCTCGATCTGCACCCTCTTCTTCACTCTCTGCTATGTGCACCCCCAAAGACACTACCACCAACAACACCACCACCACCACATACCTTCCGCTTGAGTGCAAATGGGGGCCTTCATGCTCCAGTGTTTTAATAGGGACCCCCGTATAAAAAGCATGAGGGTCAAGGACCAGTACTGGGTGGCAACGTACTTAGACCCCCGGTACAAACACAAAATGGCGGAAATGTTACCGCCGTCGCAGAGGGCTGTCAGAATGCAGCACTTCCAGGCCTTGCTTCGAGAAATGCTGCATTCTGCTTTTGCGTGCGCTGGCAGAGGAGCAATTCCCACTCCCAGAGAAGGATTTGCGGGTACCAATCCAACAGCGCCTGCAAGAAGAGGCCGGTTTGAAGATGTGTTGGTGACTTCGGATATGAGGTCATTCTTTCAGCCGACCCATCGACAGGTGTCATCCGGATCCAGCATCAGGGAACGCCTAGACCGTCAGGTGTCCGACTACATTGGGTTAACGGCCGATGTGGACGCTCTGAGGAGTGATGAACCCCTAGACTACTGGGTGGGCAGGCTTGACCTCTGGCCAGAGCTTGCCCAATTTGCAATCGAACTGTTGGCTTGCCCCTCATCCAGTGTCCTGTCCGAAAGGACGTTCAGCGCAGCAGGGGGGATTGTGACCGATAAGCGTACTCGCCTAGCTCACGACAGTGTTAACTACCTCACATTTCTAAAAATGAATGAGGCATGGATCTCGGAGGAATTCAACACATGTGATCAGTAGACCATGTATATGTCTATAAACAATTTTTGGAATCAAGCACACAGACCTTCTTAATTCATTTGGCTCACTTCCCTGACCCAAAAAAGCACACCGTACTATATGCCCCTACCCTCCTCTTTGAAGAGGTTGAGCGGTGTCATATTTCTACTGGGGCTGCTTATTATGAGGGGTTCCCACCATCCCTGTGCTGTGCTGACTTCCTCCTGGGTGTTCTTATTATGAGGGGCTCCCACCATCCCTGTGCTGTGCTGACTTCCTCCTGGGGGTTCTTATTATGAGGGGCTCCCACCATCCCTGTGCTGTGCTGACTTCCTCCTGGGGGTTCTTATTATGAGGGGATCACACCATCCCTGTGCTGTGCTGACTTCCTCCTGGGGCTGCTTACGGTGCTGCTGTCAGCGCTGTATGTCACGGAGCTGCTGTCAGCGCTGTATGTCACGGAGCTGCTGTCAGCGCTGTATGTCACGGAGCTGCTGTCAGCGCTGTATGTCACGGAGCTGCTGTCAGCGCTGTATGTCACGGAGCTGCTGTCAGCGCTGTATGTCACGGAGCTGCTGTCAGCGCTGTATGTCACGGAGCTGCTGTCAGCGCTGTATGTCACGGTGCTGCTGTCAGCGCTGTATGTCACGGAGCTGCTGTCAGCGCTGTATGTCACGGAGCTGCTGTCAGTGCTGTATGTCACGGAGCTGCTGTCAGCGCTGTATGTCACGGAGCTGCTGTCAGCGCTGTATGTCACGGAGCTGCTGTCAGCGCTGTATGTCACGGTGCTGCTGTCAGCGCTGTATGTCACGGAGCTGCTGTCAGCGCTGTATGTCACGGAGCTGCTGTCAGTGCTGTATGTCACGGAGCTGCTGTCAGCGCTGTATGTCACGGAGCTGCTGTCAGCGCTGTATGTCACGGAGCTGCTGTCAGCGCTGTATGTCACGGTGCTGCTGTCAGCGCTGTATGTCACGGAGCTGCTGTCAGCGCTGTATGTCACGGAGCTGCTGTCAGCGCTGTATGTCACGGAGCTGCTGTCAGCGCTGTATGTCACGGAGCTGCTGTCAGCGCTGTATGTCACGGAGCTGCTGTCAGCGCTGTATGTCACGGTGCTGATGTCAGTGCTCTGTATTACGGTGCTGCTGTCAGTGCTCTGTATCTCCTGCACCCTCTTGTTTGCCTACCCTGGTCCCTGACCTTCCCTCTCCTCCATTGCCTTCATTAGCTCCATAGTCCTGAATTGTCAGAACAATTTCCCAAATAAAAAAAAAATGCTTGTAGTTATCGATCCCAAATTCACCTCATACATGTATTATGCTATTGTCCAGGTGGTGGGACTACGTGCTACCCCCTAATAATTACCCCGTGGCCGCAAATTCGACCTAAAGGTTTGCGAAATTCGCCTCCCATTGAAGTCAATGGAGCCCGCGGCGAACGGTCGTTTTCGCGAACGTTTGTGCCCGTTCGCGTTTCGCGTTCGCGAAACGTCCCGTCGGAAGTTCGTCCATCACTAGTGCTGGGCAGAGTATATAGGGCCCGGGGACCCCACACTTTTTTTTTTTATTTGGGTGCGGGGTTCACCTTAATATCCATACCAGACCCAAAGGGCCTGGTAATGAGCTGGGGGGGGGGGGGGGGGGTCAACATTACATTACAGCTGCAAGCAGTTTTAAATGCATTTTATTCCTTTAGAAAAGTCATTTTGCTCTGGGAAAAAAGGAACTTTATGGGCATACTATAGACACCCCCCAGGTATGATATTTAAAGGAATATTTCACTTTTATTGTTTCACTTTAAGAATTATTAAAATCACTGCTCCCAAAAAAAGGCAATTTTTAAAACTTTTTTGATACATGTCCCCTGGAGCAGGACCCGGGTCCCCAAACACTCTTTATGACAATAACTTGTATATTAGCCTTTAAAATTAGCACTTTAGATTTTTCACGTTCGGGTCCCATAGACTTTAATGGGGTTCACACAAATTTTTTGCCTGTTGGCATGTTCTGCTGCAAACCGAACCGGGTGGGGGGGGGGGGGTGTTTGGCTCATCCCTAGTGCTAAGTGCCAAATAACGTCTCCAAAGCGATCTATAAGAGGAATGAATGTAGATGAGTGTGACCAATCAGATGTTGCCACCTCAGAGCGATAGATAGAGCTCATACCCTTCAGGAATGGAGGAAAAGCAGAAGATGTGAGTTGGAGAATGTCGCCTCGTGTCATCAGAAGGTGAAGCGAGAGCACTGAGAGTTCCATGGAGAATGACCTCTCTCCAAAAGAAGGAGGAAATAGAATGAGAGATGTGAATGAATGAAAAGTGAATCCCCTTCTGGTACTACGTGATCCCATCACCCCAGTATGGAATACAAGACCATCCAATAGTGCAGCAGGGAAGACTATCTGCCCCATGTGGGGATGTATATATGACCCCGACGTGTCCCCCGGGTAGACATGGGCCGTTCCTTTCATTCCGGATTTAAATTCAGATTTTGGAAATTCTAAATTTAAATTTTTTTGAAATTCTGATGTATCTGAATTACAATAGTACCAAATTTAACCACTTAACCGCTTCAGCCCTGGAAGATTTTACCCCCTTCCTGACCAGACCACTTTTTGTGATTCGGCACTGCATCGCTTTAACTGACAATCGCGCGGTTGTGGCGACGTTACTCCCAAACAAAACTGACGTCATTTTTTTCCCCACAAATAGAGATTTCTTTTGGCGGTATTTGATCTCCTCTGCGGTTTTTATTTTTTGCGCTGTATTTACTTTTTGTTATAATAAATATCCCCCAAAAATATATAAAAAAACATTTTTTCCCTCAGTTTAGGCCGATACGTATTCTTCTTCTTCTACAGATTTTTGATAAAAACAAATCGCAATAAGCGTTTATTGATTGGTTTGCACAATAATTATGGCGTCTACAAACTAGAGGATAGTTTTATGGCATTTTCAATATAATTTTGTTTTTACTAGAAATGGAGGTGATCTTTTTATTGGGACTGCGACATTGCGGCGGACACAGCGGACACTTTTGACACTTTTTTGGGACAGATGACATTGATACAGCGATCAGAGCTAAAAATAGCCTCTGATTACTGTATAAATTTCACTGGCAGGGAAGGGGTTAACACCAGGGCGCAATCAAGGGGTTAAGTGTGTCCTAGGGAGTGATTCTAACTGTGGGGGGATGGGGATGACTGGGGGAGGAGACCAATCGTTGTTCATACTAAGTATAAACAACAACAGATCTGTCTCCTCTCTCCTGACAGAACGGAGATCTGTCCGTTTACATTGACAGATTTATGTTCTCTCTCTCAGGAGAGATTGCGGGTGCCCTGTGGACAATGCAACCGCGGGGCACCACTGTTGCGCTGCGGGTGTGTATGCACCCCCTAGTGGTCTTAAAGTGTCCAACATATAACTACGCCGATTTGCCCAAGAGAGCAAACCTGCTGTAGTATAACTGCGCGGCTGGTCCTCTAGTGGTTAAATGAATCTGAAATAACAAAAACAAGATTCAAATTCGAATAATTTTCAAATTTAAATAGTTTTCCAAAGAGAATAAAATAGAATAGAAAAAAAATTTAATAGAAAATAATATAACAGGAATTAAAAGAATATAATATAATAGTGTAAAACAAAACAGAATAGAAAATAAAAGAACAGAATAAACTAGAATATAATATAAAAAATAAAATAAGATAACATAGAATATAACCATCTTCTGAAATTTGAATTTCAAATAGAATAAATGGAAATTTGAATACATAAGAGAAGAATAGAATATAAAAAAAATGGAATAGAAGAAAGAATAGGATAGACTATAATAGAATAAAAAATAAAAGAAAAAAATAAACAATAGAATAGAAAGAATATAACCATTTCCGTAAATTCAAATAGAATCAATTGTGAATTTGAATAGAAAAGAATAGATTAGAATATAAAAAAAAAAAACAGAATAGTATAGAAAAAACATCAGAATAGAATGAATATAACCATCTAGCAAAATTTGAATTTCGAATAGAATTTGAATAGAAAATAAAATAGAATAGAATAGAAAATAATAGAATAGAATAAACAAATAGAAAAAGAATACAATTAAAAAAAATATTAGAATTGAAAGAATATAACTATTTCCCAAAATTTAAATAGAATCAATTCGGATTTGAAACAGAATAGAAAATAATAGATTACAAAAGGAAGATGGTTATATTCATTCTATTATATTCTATTCTATGATTTTCTTTTTTCGAGATTATTTTCTATTTTATTCTACTCTATTCTTTTCTATTCTATTCAAATTCAAATTGATTCTATTTGTATTTTGGAAAATGGTTATATTATTTTCTATTCAATTTTTTTAAAATTCTATTCTTTTCTATTCGAATTTCAGAAGATGATTATAATCTTTCTATTTAATTCTATTCTTTATTTATTCTACTCCATTCTGTTCTTTTATTTTCTATCCTATTTTGTTCTGTTTTACTCTAATATATTCTATTATTTTATCTTCTATTCTATTTTATTTTCTTTGGAAATTGGAAAACAATTTAAATTCGAAAACTGTTTGAAATTGAATTGAAAATAATTTGAATTGATCCGAATTAGAATATTTGAATCGATTTGAATATAAACAAAGCAAATTCTGAAAAATGAAAACATTTTTGTTCTTCACACGTCTCCTCCCCGGGTCTCTCCTGACGTCACGCTGGAATGATAAATAGTGGGAGGAGTCCGCCGCCAAGAAATTGGAGCCAAAAACCGCCCCCCACACATGAATCAGCCAAGATGGTGGAAAGCACGCCAGCACAGTGACGCAGAAGAATGACATCACACGTGCGCCTCATGTGCGGACACCAGCCTGCCCAATCCCCCACCCCCAGAGGACGGACAAAGAGGAATAGGGGGCGGGGCCTGGTGCCCATCGCAGCTCCCGGTTACTAGACAACAAGCCCCTCCCACTGATCCAGATGTCGGATTTTTTATTCATTAGTCTCACGAGATTCCAGATGGTTCTACATCAATGTGTGTTATATGAGGGGGAGGGGAGTACACTGTGACCTGACTGGGATCTGTATTCTGTCTGTACAGGAAATGTCCCGGAAGAAATATTCACCCGGCCGGGATCTGACCTTCTCCTCCCCATCAGACGTCATCTCACCCTCAACCATACAGATACATGGAGATGTGACCAGATTTATTGGTATTATAAAGACCCAACCGGACATTATTACATCACAATACAGGAACATGAGGGATGTACACTGTGGATATTTGAGCACAAATTCTTCTCCAATACAAGATTATCAGAGAATGGAAGTCTCATCATATCCAATGTGACTCCGGAGAATGACGGGAGATACCATGTGCATATACACAACTCTGCAGGACGACTTATACAGAGAGATTATTACACCGTCCATGTAGAAGGTAAGTCCATCCAACCCCCACCCCCAGTCCTAGCAGTGTCCTCCCCGCTCCGTGTCTTTATATACACCCTCCATGTAGAAGGTAAGTCCACCCAACCCCCACCCCCAGTCCTAGCAGTGTCCTCCCCGCTCCATGTCTTTATATACACCGTCCATGTAGAAGGTAAGTCCACCCAACCCCCACCCCCAGTCCTAGCAGTGTCCTCCCCGCTCCGTGTCTTTATATACACCGTCCATGTAGAAGGTAAGTCCACCCAACCCCCACCCCCAGTCCTAGCAGTGTCCTCCCCGCTCCATGTCTTTATATACACCGTCCATGTAGAAGGTAAGTCCACCCAACCCCCACCCCCAGTCCTAGCAGTGTCCTCCCCGCTCCATGTCTTTATATACACCGTCCATGTAGAAGGTAAGTCCACCCAACCCCCACCCCCAGTCCTAGCAGTGTCCTCCCCGCTCCGTGTCTTTATATACACCGTCCATGTAGAAGGTAAGTCCATCCAACTCCCACCTCCAGTCCTAGCAGTGTCCTCCCCGCTCCGTGTCTTTATATACACCATCCATGTAGAAGGTAAGTCCACCCAACCCCCACCCCCAGTCCTAGCAGTGTCCTCCCCGCTCCGTGTCTTTATATACACCGTCCATGTAGAAGGTAAGTCCACCCAACCCCCACTCCCAGTCCTAGCAGTGTCCTCCCCGCTCCGTGTCTTTATATACACCGTCCATGTAGAAGGTAAGTCCACCCAACCCCCACCCCCAGTCCTAGCAGTGTCCTCCCCGCTCCGTGTCTTTATATACACCGTCCATGTAGAAGGTAAGTCCACCCAACCCCCACCCCCAGTCCTAGCAGTGTCCTCCCCGCTCCGTGTCTTTATATACACCGTCCATGTAGAAGGTAAGTCCATCCAACCCCCACCCCCAGTCCTAGCAGTGTCCTCCCCGCTCTGTGTCTTTATATACACCGTCCATGTAGAAGGTAAGTCCATCCAACCCCCACCCCCAGTCCTAGCAGTGTCCTCCCAGCTCCGTGTCTTTATATACACCGTCCATGTAGAAGGTAAGTCCATCCAACCCCCACCCCCAGTCCTAGCAGTGTCCTCCCCGCTCCGTGTCTTTATATACACCGTCCATGTAGAAGGTAAGTCCATCCAACCCCCACCCCCAGTCCTAGCAGTGTCCTCCCCGCTCCGTGTCTTTATATACACCGTCCATGTAGAAGGTAAGTCCATCCAACCCCCACCCCCAGTCCTAGCAGTGTCCTCCCCGCTCTGTGTCTTTATATACACCGTCCATGTAGAAGGTAAGTCCATCCAACCCCCACCCCCAGTCCTAGCAGTGTCCTCCCAGCTCCGTGTCTTTATATACACCGTCCATGTAGAAGGTAAGTCCATCCAACCCCCACCCCCAGTCCTAGCAGTGTCCTCCCCGCTCCGTGTCTTTATATACACCGTCCATGTAGAAGGTAAGTCCATCCAACCCCCACCCCCAGTCCTAGCAGTGTCCTCCCCGCTCCGTGTCTTTATATACACCGTCCATGTAGAAGGTAAGTCCATCCAACCCCCACCCCCAGTCCTAGCAGTGTCCTCCCCGCTCCGTGTCTTTATATACACCGTCCATGTAGAAGGTAAGTCCATCCAACCCCCACCCCCAGTCCTAGCAGTGTCCTCCCCGCTCCGTGTCTTTATATCCATACATTATATAGTAGAAGATCTAGGAGAGACGTATGTACAATGTCCTCTGATTACTGCCCCATCCTCACCATTCCCTGTGGAGTCACATCTGCAGTGCTCAGCCCTCCTGAAGTTGCTGTGATCTGAACTGTGCTGTGCCTTCTGCTCGGGGTCCCCATGTGGTAGATGTGACCATTGATGGGGGGGTGACAGATCCCCAATGGAGGGCGGAGCTTCTGCCAACACCAACCAATCAGCTTTCACCTCTTAGGGCCGGTTCACACAGCGGGCGATGCGAGGCGACACCGACTTGCCTCGCTGCGACCTGCTGCGACCTCAGCGGCGACTTGCAAATGACTTCTGTAAAGAAGTCAATGCAAGTCGCCCCGAGGTCGCTCGAAAGTAGTACAGGAACCTTTTTTCTGAGTCGGAGCATCTCGAGTCGCTCCTCTCAGAACGGTTCCATTGTACAGAACGGGGGCGACTTGTCAGGTCGCGGCAAAGCAGGTCGTGTCGCCTCGCATCGCCCGCAGTGTGAACCGGCCCTTAGGAAAGAGTCGTCTCTAATAGGAGTTTCTGTCATATTTCAGGTTGTCAGTAATATAATGAGCTTCTTCTGTAGATTCTAAATAAGTAAATAAAAGTGTGGGGGTGACAACCCTGATGGGGGTCACATGACTGAAGAAAATGGGTGTCATGTTAGTGGGGGGATTTAGTGTTGGGGGAGGGGTGCACACAGACACAATCTATCTCCTCCAGTCTCCAGGAAGATGTCTGCACACCTGATTATAGGTAAGGATGGGGGAGGGGCATGCTGTGTATATATTGGACCTGATCAATGGAAATGATTGTCTCTCTCAGTTCCAGTATCGGTTCCGCTCCTCCATGTCTCATGTCTCCGGAATGGCAGCGCTGAGATCTCCTGCAGGGTGGAGGAGGGGACTAAGCCGAATACAGGCCCCAGATTTACTACCTTTGCTGCCCCAAGGCCGGGTCCTCCAATGCCGCCCTCCACACACCACCAGTCTCGTCCTTTATGCAATCATAATACAGGAGATGATCAGAGACTGCAGTTCCTATGGATGGTTGTAGATAATGGCGATCGGCCCTCTCACCTGACACAGTGACACAGTATCGGTTCCTCTGATCCGGAGTCGGCTCACTCTGAATTGCCGGTGGCGACTCCGCTGGGTTGCGCTCAGATCTGTATTCCTACAGTGACTCCATTCCTTTCTCCGCCAGGGATGGCGCTAGGCTGTATGGCTTTCCCTCTGGTGGCGCAGGACAGTGGGGTTCTCTCTCTCCCTCCATTAGTACAGACCCCCCTACATTAGTACAGACCCCCCTACATTAGTACAGCCCCCAGGACAGACCCCCCTCCATTAGTACATTCCCCCAGGACAGACCCCCACTCCATTAGTACAGACCCCCTTCAATTAGTACAGACCCCCACTCCATTAGTACAGACCCCCCTCCATTAGTACAGACCCCCCTCCATTAGTACAGACCCCCACTCCATTAGTACAGACCCCCACTCCATTAGTACAGACCCCCACTCCATTAGTACAGACCCCCACTCCATTAGTACAGAAACCCCAGGACAGACCCCCCATTAGGGTACATAAAAACAAGAGAGCAGTTGTTCACAGCAGGCAGGAGAGAGACACAGAGAGGAAGAGGAGGAGAACATGTCAGGCAAGGACCACCCCACCCCCCGTGACGTCACTGCATGGCTGCCTCTGGTCTCGCTGCACACAAAGACTCTCCGCCTCCGATCTCATCCCCGGCTGCTCTCCTTCTCTGACAGGAGGAGGGAGCGGGGAGGGGCTTGAGCAGGAAACACAGCGGCAGAGAGAGCCGCCTCTGGAAACGAACAAGAGGAGGAGGAGGAGGAGGGAAGGGAGCACTCTGGCACTTCAGCACCCCCATCTCTCTGGCACCTGGGAGCACTGCACCCCGAGCAGCCGCCTAGGATCGGCCCTGCATGCGGCGCCGCCCCTGCACCACTGCTGCCCCGAGGCCTGGCCTCGGTGGCCTTGTAGGAAATCCGGCCCTGGCCGAATATCCATCTATCTGTGATTGGAGGATCCCAGGAGAGATATTCCGCATGCGCCAATAACATTACAGCCATTGTGGAGTCACCGGAGCCCTAGAACATCACCTGTACTGTGGAGAATGGGGTTAGCCGGTCGGAGGAGAGCAGAGCCGGGGTCACCTGTCCAGGTGAGGAGACATCAGAAGTGGAGAAATGTCTGTAGATGACAATATTCAGGGTTCCTTTTTATGAGAGACTAGGTGTAGATACCCCCCTCCTTCCGAGTTACCCCTTGTCTCCACCCCCTACCCACCTCCAGACACCCTCCCTTGGTTCCACCCCCTAACTACCTCTCCGTACTCCCCCTTTTATAGAATACAGAACCATTCATTTCGGTGTGTCTTGCAATTTGTATCCCATCAACAATAGATCCCCAAGTAGCAATGTACCCCTCCCAGCAACAGTAGATTTCCCCCCAGCAATAATAGACCCCTCCTCCCAACAATAGATCCACCCCTGCAACAACAGACCTTCTGCAGCAACAACTGATCTCCCAGCAGCCAGCAACAGTAGATCTCTCCCTCACCAGTAGATCCCTCCCTGCAACAACAGATCCCCCCACAACAAAATAGCCCCCAGTAACAATAGATCTCCACCAGCAACAATTGAGCTCCCAGTGGTCAGCAACAATACACCTCTCCCTCCCAGCAACATAAGACCCCCATTAGCAACAATAAACCTCCCAGCTACAACAGACCCACCCAAAACAATAGATCCCCTGTGACAATAGATCTCCCAGCAGACAGCAACAATAGACCCTCCAGCACACCCCAACCCCCCTTCCATTACACACATTCAGTGCTGGAGGTTCCCAGAACTGCGCTCCCCCTGAATAAAATCCCTGACAATATATATTTGTCTGCAATCCAGTAAATGAGATTTATATCAATAAAAAGGTCCTTTGTATCCAATCTGGGAAATACAACCAACCCCTCCCCCGTCTCCACTCTTCATTGGAATGATGTTTTCTTTAAGTTTCAGGTCATCAAGTTATCTGTAGAGAAAGTCAATTTATAAATAATCATCTAATTCACCATCTCCATCCATAAAGGAAATTGTATTTAATTGTCTGAGATAAAGCAGTAGAGATCTATATCGATATATCAATCCTTTGGGTTCATCATATTCAATAAAGTGTCTCATTAGGTGGATTTACTAAAGAAGTTGAACATCTTCACTTTGTACAATGAATTCCACTTCTCTCAGGCCGCGTACACACGGGCGGACTGTTCGCCCAACCTTGTTCGGCAAACAGTTTCATCAAACAGTCCGCTCAAAATTTGCATGAGCGGACTTGCCCACACACGAGCGGACTGTTTGACGAACAAGGTTGGGCAAACAGTTCGCTCAACTTTTGAAATGAACGGACTCGCCCACGTAAGGAGGAGGCAAATCCGCCCATTTCGAGCGCGTGTACAGGTAGGCGGGGCCCGCGAGGGAGACGTCGCGGGCTCCGCCGCCTGGAATGGGCTTAAAGGGGAACCCCAACGCCGAAAAAAATCGGCGTGGGGGTTCCCCCCAAGTCCACACCAGACCCTTGTCCGAGCACGCTACCCGGCCGGCCAGGAAAGGGGGGCGAGCGAGCGCGCCCCCCTCCTGAGCCGTACCAGGCCGCGTGCCCTCAACATGGGGGGGGTGCCTTGGGGAAGGGGGGGCCGCGCGGCCCCCCCCCACCCCAAAGCACCTTGTCCCCATGTTGATGAGGACAAGGGCCTCTTCCCGACAACCCTGGCCGTTGGTTGTCGGGGTCTGCGGGCGGGGGGCTTATCGGAATCCGGGAGCCCCCTTTAAGAAGGGGGCCCCCGGATACCGGCCCCCCACCCTATGTGAATGAGTATGGGGTACAATGTACCCCTACCCATTCACCTGTGGAATAAAGTACAAAAAAAAACACAACACATGGAAAAAGTATTTTATTGCACAGCTCCGGGGGTCTTCCGTCTTCGGGGGTCTTCTCGCCGGACTCCTCCGCTATGTGTGTGTAGCTCTTTTACTAGCGGAGGAGTCCGGCTTTCTTCCTCCCCGCCGCCGGCCTCTTCTCCCGACTTCGGGGGTCTTGTCCCCCTCTTCGGTTCTTCTGCCGGGCCACCGCGCCTGGTCCGGTGGCCCGGTCTTCTGTCGCCGTCTTCCGTTCTTCTGTCGCCGCCTTCGGTTCTTCTGCCGGGCCACCGCGCCTTCTTGTAGCTCTTTTACAGGCGGTGGCCCGGTCTTGTCGCCGCTGTAGTCGCCGCCGCCGCCTTCCGTTCTTGTTCTTCTTGTTCTTCTTCTTGTTCTTCTCCTGGAGATGTTGACTCGACGAGCTCTCCGGCCGGAATGCCAGAGCCGCGCTGTGCGGTCACTTATATAGTGACAATGGGGCGGTGTCACATGGTATATGTCACATGGGTTGGTCACATGGTGACCCCGCCCCCTTACGATGTCATAGTCCCCATGTGACATCAACCCATGTGACCAACCCATGTGACATATACCATGTGACACCGCCCCATTGTCACTATATAAGTGGCAGCGGAGCGTGTCCCTGGCATTCCGGCCGGAGAGCTCGTCGAGTCAACATCTCCAGGAGAAGAAGAAGAAGAAGAAGAACAAGAAGAAGAAGAACAAGAACGGAAGGCGGCGGCGGCGACGGCGACAGAAGACCGGGCCACCGCCTGTAAAAGAGCTACAAGAAGGCGCGGTGGCCCGGCAGAAGAACCGAAGGCGGCGACAGAAGAACGGAAGACGGCGACAGAAGACCGGGCCACCGGACCAGGCGCGGTGGCCCGGCAGAAGAACCGAAGAGGGGGACAAGACCCCCGAAGTCGGGAGAAGAGGCCGGCGGCGGGGAGGAAGAAAGCCGGACTCCTCCGCTAGTAAAAGAGCTACACACACATAGCGGAGGAGTCCGGCGAGAAGACCCCCGAAGACGGAAGACCCCCGGAGCTGTGCAATAAAATACTTTTTCCATGTGTTGTGTTTTTTTTTGTACTTTATTCCACAGGTGAATGGGTAGGGGTACATTGTACCCCATACTCATTCACATAGGGTGGGGGGCCGGTATCCGGGGGCCCCCTTCTTAAAGGGGGCTCCCGGATTCCGATAAGCCCCCCGCCCGCAGACCCCGACAACCAACGGCCAGGGTTGTCGGGAAGAGGCCCTTGTCCTCATCAACATGGGGACAAGGTGCTTTGGGGTGGGGGGGCCGCGCGGCCCCCCCTTCCCCAAGGCACCCCCCCATGTTGAGGGCACGCGGCCTGGTACGGCTCAGGAGGGGGGGCGCGCTCGCTCGCCCCCCTTTCCTGGCCGGCCGGGTAGCGTGCTCGGACAAGGGTCTGGTGTGGACTTGGGGGGAACCCCCACGCCGATTTTTTTCGGCGTTGGGGTTCCCCTTTAAGCCCATTCCAGGCGGCGGAGCCCGCGACGTCTCCCTCGCGGGCCCCGCCTACCTGTACACGCGCTCGAAATGGGCGGACTTTCCGAGCGGGAACAGTCCGCTCATTTCAAAAGTACAGCGGACAGGCCCACACACGGGCGGACTGTTCGCTCAAACACAGTTTCAGCGGACAGTTTTTCGGAATTTCCGAAAGACTTTGTCCGTCCAACTGTCCGCTGAAACTGTCCGCTGAAAGCCCACACACGAGCGGACTGTCCGCCCAAACACTGTTCAGCGGACAAGGTTGGGCGAACAGTCCGCCCGTGTGTACGCGGCCTTAGTGATTGGGTGTAAGGAAATATCCTGTCTTTTTATTTTTTCCTTGCACATCTTTACTTCATTCGCTAAGATCATTTAAAATGTACCTTGTAGAGTGAATATTCTCTACTCCCTTACTAAATCAGCTCCTCCATGCCTCCCCCACCATGTCCCTTTTTTCATGTCCCCTCCACCCTGTTTCCCTCACCATATCTCCTCCACAATGTCCTCTCCACTGTGTTTCCTCCATCAGGTCTCCTCCACCATGTCCCCTCCACATTATCACCTCAACCATGTCCCTCCAACATATCTCCTCTACCACATCTTCTCCACTGTGTCTTCTCCTTCATGTCTCCTTCAGGTTGTCTCTTCAACCATGTTCTTCCATCGTGTCTTCTCCATTATGTCTCCTCCACCAGGTTTACTCCATCATGTCTTCGCTACAATGTTCCCTCCATCATGTCTCCTCTACAGTGTCTTCTCCACCTTGTCTCCTTCACCGTGCCCCCTACACTGCTTCTCCTCCACCATGTTCCCTCCACTATGTCTCCCCATCATGCCTCCTGCATCATGTCCTCTCCACTGTGTCGCCTCCACCACATATCCTTTACCACTATGTCTCCTCCAATGAGAAGAATCCTCCATCATGCCTCCTGCATCATGTCGTCTCCATCACATCCTTTCCCGCCATGTCTCCTCCACTGTGTCTCCTCCATCATGTCTCCTTCCACCATGTTCCAGAAATGTGTCTCTCTGCCTTTGTCTCCTCCACCATGTTCCTTTATCAGTTCTCCATCACCATGTCACCTCCACCTTGTTTCATCCACCGTGTCTCCCCCACAGTGTCCTTTTATATCAGGAACAGCTGAGCCAATCACTATCACTTACCGGACAGGGTTGTCTTAGGTGAGATTTGCTCAGTCTTAAAGGGACAGCCCTGGTACTGACATTACCCCCCTTCTTTGAGGGGGAGCTCCTGCAACCCCAGACTTACCGGGCGTTAAAAATGTAACTGCCTTTTAAGTTGGTCAGTAGGGTTGAGCTTCGTGTTCGAGTCGAACGTATCGAACATCGGCTGTTCGCCCGTTCGGCAAATACCAAACGTTATGGACCGTTCGCGCCAAATTCGTGTGGCGCTCATGGCCCACAATGCACTGCGCCATCGCAGTGCATTGCTGGCTCATGATTGGCCAAGCATGCACTGTGACCCCGCATGCTTGGCCAATCACAGCGCCGGCAGTGAGGAGAGCCATGATTGGCCACAGGCAGGAAGAGCAGGCTGTGTAGTACACACCCCAAACTATTTAAGGCCGCCAGCGTGGCGGCCTTGTGTAATGTGTTGGCATCTGTAGGAGTTAGTGGGTGTTCTCTGTGTACCTTCAACACAGTATACACTGTTCGTTATCGGCCGATTTTGCGTTCTTGCTCCTCTGTAGTGGGTGTTGTCTGCGTGCCCGGAACCGCAGTATACACCGTTATATCCACCTATATAGCTCTTCTCTAATTGAGCCATCTGCCATCTGCAGGAGTTAGAGGGTGTTGTGTGCCTCCAGCACAATATACACTACCCAATTGCTTGTTTTCCGATCTCCCTTCAGGCCATTACCATGTCTGGAAGGCCAACAAGAAGAGGCAGACAGGCGCGAGCATCATCATCATCAGTGACTCCTTCCCTAGACCCACCACGTCCTCCTGAGGAGTCTCCTGAACTCTTTGAGCACAGTGTTGGGTACATGCTCCAGGAGGATGCCCAGTGTTTTGTAGGCTCTGATGATGATGATTAGGGATGAGCTTCATGTTCGAGTCAAATGTACGATTTTCTATCTTGCTGTTGTGTAGTGGTTATTGTCTGCGTGCCCTGACCGCAGTATACACCGCTATATTCACCTCACCTATATAGCTAGTGATCTATCTTTAATAATAGAGCTTGCAGTCAGTAGTGTTAGGAGATAGTGCGTGCTGTCTGCGTGCTCTGTACCCAGTACATACCGCTATATCCACCTACATAGCTGTTCTCTATTTGAGCCCACTTGCCATCTGCAGGAGTTATTGGAAGTTGTGTGTGCCTCCAGCACAGCACAGTATACATCTGTATATACCCCTTTATCTCTGGTGTTCTATAATAAAGGCATCTGCAGGAGTTAGTGGGTGTTGTGTGCCTCCAGCACAATATACACTACCCAACTGCTGTTTTACCCAACTCCCTTCAGGCCATTACCATGTCTGGAAGGCCAGCAAGGACAGGCAGACAGGCGCGAGCCGATAAAAGAGGGCAAGCAGGCTCTGTGTCTAGAGACAAGAGTGCTGGTCGTGGACGCGGTGCATTGTCATCAGCACGTGGCCATGGGACATGCTTGTCCTTCTTTTCGGCAGCTGGACATGTTGAACCGCAACATGCCAACGACTTGGTAGAGTGGATGACCAAGCCCTCTTCATCCTCCTCATCCTCTCTCACCCAGTCTCAGGGTAGTAGCAAAGCAGCTGCCAACGCATCGTCTTCCCTCCTCTCAATGTCATCATCAGTGACTCCTTCCCTAGACCCACCACGTCCTCCTGAGGAGTCTCCTGAACTCTTTGAGCACAGTGTTGGGTACATGCTCCAGGAGGATGCCCAGTGTTTTGTGGGCTCTGATGATGACACTCAGCTAGAGGAAGGCAGTAGCGTGAGCGCAGAGAGAGGGGATGCTCAAGAAGGACAGCAATCTAGCAGTCATGTTCCACAAGCTGCAGCATACTGCCAGGTTTGCTACAGCAATGAAGAGGGAGGGGATGATGAGGGCACTGACTCCACGTGGGTGCCTGGAAGGAGGGAGGAGGAGGAGGAGGAGGAGGAGGAGGAGGAGGAGGAGGCACATGTCCAACGAGGCAGGATGCCCTCCGGGGGCCAGCACACCGACTGAATCACACCACAGAACTCCGCCTGTGCAGGGCGCTGCCTCTGTGCGTTATTCAAAAAGTTCTTTGGTGTGGCCCTTTTTTGAGACGAGTGCATCAGATCGCACCGCTGCTATTTGCAACATATGTCTCAAGCGTATCTCACGTGGCCAAAACATCAGCCGCTTGGGCACCACATGCTTGACCAGACATATGTTGACCTGCCATGCAGCTCGTTGGCAAGCGTACCTCAAAGACCCACACCAAAAAACAAAGCGGACCTCTCCTTGCTCCTCATCAGCTGGCATCTCCAACCCCACTAGACCTTCAGTCCTCTCTGAAACCTGCTCTGAGAGGAATGAAGGTGTAGAATTAGGTGTGTCACAGCCAAGTGCTTCCGGGAACTCTGCTAGCGGTACACCCACGTCCGATTATAGCAGGCAAATGTCCCTGCCCCAGCTGCTGGACCGGCGAAAGAAGTTCACTCCCAGCCATCCACATGCCCAGCGGTTGAATGCTAGCTTGGCTAAATTGCTAGCACTTTAACTGCTGCCTTTTCAGTTGGTAGACTCGGCCCCCTTCCGTGAGTTTGTACAATGTGCGGTTCCTCAGTGGCAGGTCCCCAAACGCCACTTTTTCTCACGGAAGGCGATTACGGCTCTCTACCGGCATGTGGAAGGCAATGTCCTTGCCTCGCTGGACAGGGCGGTCAGCGGTAAGGTGCATATTACCGCTGACTCATGGTCCAGCAGGCATGGACAGGGACGTTACCTGTCTTTCACGGCCCATTGGGTCACTCTTCTGGCAGCTGGGAAGGATGCAGGACAAGGTGCAGTAGTGTTGGAGGTTGTTCCGCCACCACGCCTCCAAAATGCTACTATTGGTTGTGACACACCTCTCTCCTCCACCCCCTCCTCTTCTTCTTCCTCCATGGCCTCTTCCAGTGCTCTGTCCTCAGAACCAGCGGTGCTCCGTAGGCGTTCCAGGGGCTACGCAAGTATGCAGGCAAAACGATGTCATGCCGTGCTTGCGCTGGTTTGTTTGGGGGACAGGAGCCACACTGGGGCGGATGTTTTGTCAGCTCTGCAGGGGCAGGCCGAGAGGTGGTTGACGCCACGCCAGCTTAAGCCAGGAATGGTGGTTTGCGACAATGGCACCAACCTCCTCTCCGCCCTCCGACAGGGACAACTGACCCATGTGCCCTGTGTAGCTCACGTCCTTAACCTGGTGGTGCAGCGGTTCTTGGGCAGGTACCCCCCGGGTTACAGGATGTCCTGAAGCAGGCCAGGAAAGTCTGTGTGCATTTCCGCCGATCATTTAATGCCTGTGCTCGGCTGGCTGAGCTCCAAAAGGAGTTGAACCTGCCCAAGAACCGCCTTATATGTGACATGCCCACCAGATGGAACTCAACATTGGCCATGCTGCAGCGGCTGCACACGCAGCAGAGGGCCATCAATGAGTACCTGTGCGACTACGGCACCAGGACAGGGTCAGGGGAGCTTGGTTTTTTCTCCCCACGCCAGTGGGGCATGATCAGGGATGCATGCACTGTCCTGTCACCGTTTGAGGAGGCCACAAGGATGGTGAGCAGTGACAGTGCATGCATCAGTGACACTGTACCTCTTGTTCACCTCTTGGAGCATACGCTGCGTGGAATAATGGACAGGGCACTTGAGGCAGGAAGAGGAGGACTTCCTTGCCTCTCAAGGCCCCCTTTATCCAGACAGTGTTCCTGCTGTGCCACCCATCACACAGGAAGAGGATGAGGAGGAGGAAGAGGAGGAGGAGGATGATTGTGTCAGCATGGAGGTGGAGGCTGGCACTCAGCATCAACAGCAGAAGCAGTCTTGTAGGGATGATTTACAGTCCCAAGAAACCCGTGGACTTGTACGTGGCTGGGAGGAGGCAGCTGCGGATCATGTTGTCCTTAGTGACCCAGAGGACTCCGGACCGAATGCCTCAGCTAACCTACGCTGCATGGCCTCCCTGATCCTGCAAAGCCTGCGGAAGGATCCTCATATTCTTCGGATCAAGGAGAGGGACCATTACTGGCTGGCCACTCTCCTTGATCCACGGTACAAGGGTAAGGTTGCGGACCTTATCTTGCCGTCGCAGAGGGAGCAGAGGATGAGACATCTCCGGGAGGCCTTGCAGAAAGGTCTGTGCAACACGTTCCCATAGACTGGGAGGTTACAAACTTCTGGTCCTGGACAATGTGTTGCTGAGGCATCGGTCAGAAGGAGTGGTGGAGAAGGTGGCCGTCTGACCGATGCGTTCGGATAATTTTTTAGTCCGCAACCCCAAGGTATGATCGGTTCCAGCAACCATCGCCAGCGTCTGATTTACATGGTTCAGGAATACCTAGGGGCAAGGTCAGACTTGGACACCTTTCCCACTGAAAATCCTCTGGCTTACTGGGTCTTGAGGATGGATCACTGGCCAGAGCTTGCACAGTATGCAATTGAGCTACTGGCCTGTCCTGCATCCAGCTTTCTTTCGGAACGCACCTTCAGCGCTGCTGGTGGCTTTGTTACCGATCACAGGGTGCGCCTGTCCACCGAATCAGTTGATCGACTGACCTTCATCAAGATGAATCAGTCTTGGATCACCCACAGCTACCAAGCACCTGAAGCTGATGTAACAGAATCATTTTTTTTTAAATATCACATCCCTTCAAGACTGCCTATGCTGATGGTGAGTGACTGTCCAGTTATGTTGATTGTCTATCCTCTTCCTCCTCCGCTGATATGTTGGAAGAACATTTTTGGTTCTGGGTGATTCCACCAGCCCAAATTTTCAGCCCCTGTTTAACAGGGGCGTTTAATTACAATTTTTGATGCAATGCTTTGCAGCAGGGCTCATTCTTGCACCACAACTAGAGTATATGGGAGAGGTTGCAGTGTCGTGGCACCAGCACCAGTGCCTAAGGCCCAATTTTTCAGCTCCTGTTTAACAGGGACATGTAATTACAATTCTTGATATAATATTTCACAGGAGGGCCTGTTCCTGTGCCCACCCAGAGTAACTGTGAGGACTTATAGTGTTGTGGCACCAGCACCACAACCACCAAAGGCCCAATATTTCTACCACTGTTCAACAATGGCATGTAATTACAATTCTTGATATAATCGTTCACAGCAGGGCGCTCCACCACCCACCAAGAGTCACTTTGAGGGCTTACAATGTTGTGGCAACACCAACACCTTGTTCCGCCATTTCTGCAGAGCATATAGGGCAGGCCCCTACTTTCAAGCATCCAACTTACAAACATCTCCTACTTGCAAATGGAAGGAGACAACAGGAAGTGAGATGAAAAAAGACGGGCGGCAAAACAAATTATACAGGGGTGATAACCCTTCCCTATGTTTTCCAAAAAGCTTAAAAATAGATTTTTTGACTGGAGCTACACTTTAAAAATGTACCAGTTGAAAATTACAAACAGATTCTACTTAACACAACAAATCTACACAGTCCCTGTCTTGTTTTCACCGCCTGTATACTGCTGTTCTGAGTATATAGGGCCTGGGAGCCCCACGTCTTGCCTTTTTTTAATATGGGTACGGGGTTCCCCTTAATATCCGTACAAGACCCAAAGGGGCTGGTAATGGGCAGGGAGGGCTACCCATGCCATTTTTCTCAATGATTTTCATCCATATTGCCGGAACCTTTTTTTCCGTTAAATGTCATTTTGCGCAGGGACTGTTCTAAACACGGGAAACGCGTGGCACTTAACAGGCATACTATAGACACCCTCCAGGCACGTTATTTAAAGGAATATTTCACTTTTTTTTCACTTTAATCGTCATTAAAATCAGTGCTCCCGCCAAAACGGCCATTTTTAAAAACATTTTAGGCATTGACCCATGTCCCCTGGGGCAGGAGCCGGGTCCCCAAACACTTTTTAGACATGGTGGAGGAGACATCAACTTTTTGAGATGGAAATGAGGGACACCTATTAGCAAAAGTATGTGGCCATAGGACACACCCCCTGCCACACCCTCTTAAAGGAAAATTCTAATAAAAAAATGATTAGTTAAACCCACAAGTGCTTTTTTACCACTACTATTCCTTTATATTGGCTTTTGATATTTACAAATGCAGCAATTTAGAATTTGGATGAAGGGTTTGGCTCTGAGAAACACTTTTTTAAATAATGCATTTTTATATACAATTATATAGATCAGACCAAAATGAGGGACAAATGAGGGAGACAGAGGGACATTGCTCCAAATCAGGGACAGTTGGGACCCCATGGTGCAAAGGACCGCGCTATACCACAGATAGACACCAGTGGCAAAAAGCGCCCTGAGGCGATTCAGTTCGCATAGGTAGCGCTATACAAGTCACTCATTCATTCATTATGTATACTTCATTCATTTCTGCTTTTCTTTTTTTCTTCTTTTCTAATCTTCCCATAATGTGATTTCTCCTCCCCCAGTCCCCCTCTCTGACATCACTGTGACCTCCTCCTGTCTCCCGGATGGCAGCGCAGAGGCTGAATGTTCGGTGAAAGGATCATATCAGCGTTATTCCTGGAGTTTGGATGGAAGATCCGTCTCCTCACACCGCCGGGTAACTCTTCCTCCTCCGGTCTCCGGAACCCTCCACTGTGATGTCACCAATCACATCAATAATCTAAGTAGATCCATCAACATCTCCTGTGCAGGTGAGTGAGAGAAATGTCTCCAGGCTGAATTTACTACTAAAGATTTTACTGAGAGATAAAATATTCCAGACATAAAGATTACAATCCAGGAAATACATAACATGACAGAATGATCAGCTTCCATCGGAGCCTTTTACCTCCCCATATAGATCACACCCAGAGGTGTATCATGGATGGGGCCACAGGGTTGGTTTCCCTGAGTGAAAAATTCTTAGAGGGCACAGAGAAGCTGTC
Organism: Lithobates pipiens; assembly: GCF_037356315.1. NCBI lineage: Eukaryota > Metazoa > Chordata > Amphibia > Anura > Ranidae > Lithobates > Lithobates pipiens. The sequence continues at coordinate 6,148,055 of NW_027507748.1, read as the reverse complement.
CAAGCTGATAGCCAATAATGGGCAGTGGAGGTATCCCTCGCCCCACAGCATGCCCATTGCATACATGCAGTTGCGGGGTGGGCAATGCCTCACACCTATGATTTGTTGTCAGCTTTGATGGCTTTCAGGCAGGATAGCTTGGGTGGTTTTGGACTTGTGTCACCCCTACCTAGGAGGGAACCCTGGACACTGGCAACCAACCCTTCACCACCGACCACACCACAGAACAAGTCCTAATATAAAATACAGTTTTTATGCAGAGGGACAGAGATAAAAAACCTAAACAGAGACCCAACATTCAGTAGAAGAGGTCCTACAAGTACATAATGTGAGGAGAACACCAGAATGAGCTGCTTCATAATCTCACAATTTATAATCTATTTCCCCCAATAAATCTACCAGGACATTTGTAGATGAAGCCCAATTCCAGCTAAAACTTTTTATAAACTATTATAACAGAGATAAGAAGAGTTAGAACTTCTGGCAATTTTTTTATTGCTGTCTTGCTCCATATTGGGAAGATTTCCTTTCACTTCCTGTGTGGTCACCATGATAGGAAATGGGGAGAAATCTCCCCAATGGGTAATAAGGAGGACAGGAGCAAAGGAGAAGTTTATTATGAAGATATATTTTTGCAGTATTGCCAAAACCAACATTGATCAAGGTAAAGACAAACTACAAGTATATTATACTCCCCTAGAAAGTTCCATGGTGGGGACAGGGAGCTGTCATTTGTGGTGAGCAGTTGTCAGAGGGGGGTTGTGTCATCTGTCGGGGGGGTTTCTGCTTTCAGTGAGTCAGCGGGCAACATTGTGGATCTGCATTTCTGGAGGGCATTATTAATGAAGGATTTACATTGTGGGGCTTTTATTTTTTTGAGCTTACTGATTTTTTTAAACAAAGGACATGTCAAAAGTGTCTTTATTTACTATTTTTCATATTTTTTTTAAAAATACCCAGAGGTTCTCATACATATAGAGGGGGACAGTTTTTGGTAACTTTTTTTAATTAAAGGGGGCTTCCAGATTTAAATAGACCCCCACAACCACTGTGCAAGTGTTGTGAGTAGGAGGCCATTGTCCTCATCAAGGGGAACCCCATGGCAGGGTGCCTTCCCCATACCGAGGGCATGTCTGGTATGGTTCAAGAGGGGGGGTGCACACTCTTTCTTCTTTCTGCCCTGACCTGGCAGGCTGCCTTCTCTGATAAGGGTCTTGTATGCACTCTGGTAGGACCTCCTGCAATTGTGTTATTATTTTGTGTAGGCTCCTGCTTGACATCCATACCATGAGATCCATGTATTTTGAGGAGGACCCTCACACTTTTCTTATTTTCCTTCATTAACACCTCTACCAGATTCTCTCCTAGGATAAGGGTCTGGTATAGGTGAAGGGAATCCCCGGTCATCTGTTTAGAACCTGAAGTATGCAGCCAGGAGCCGTCATTTACCAGCAATGTAACCCTCCCCTCCCCCCTCACACCCGTTCATCTATGGAGCTGAGAAATTTTTACAGTTCTGCTATAAACTTGTTTGTTCAGCAAACTCACATTGATGTCTTCTATCCTCGGGTGCCGGAAAGAAAAGGCTGTACGAGGCGAGATGACATCACTTCCTCTGCTTCTGTTTACATTTCAGAAGCAGAGGAAGCTTTTAATTTGTCAGGAGCGATCGCAAGGGGGTGACCATAAATCGGTGGCCTCCCCCTCAGCATGGATCACTCCTGGAACGATGCCGACTGCCTCGGGCACCGGGGGGTGTGATCGCGCCCCTGCCTGTGGGAGGGGAGTAATGTACCCATACGTTACTCTGCCTGCCCATGCCATTCTGTTGCAGTATATCTGCGTGAGGCGGTCGGCAAGTGGTTAATCTAAAAGATACTATCTCTCCATACAGAGATAGCGGTATGCCCCTAAATGTTATGTTATTCCTCCTGGAGCGATCCTCTAAATCAGCCACTATCACTTGGAGGAATCATATTTCTTCAGTGTGATGGACATAGACATCCACCATTTCGTTATAAACTGAGGTATGTTTTGTCACCACTTTTTCCAGGTCGGTCGTGCGTAGGCTTGTGCAATTCGTTTCATAACGAATCGAAATTCGGCCGAATCATCTTGCATCCGAATGTCCGAATAAAAAAATTACAATTGCAACGAATACGAAAGTAATATAACGAATGAATTCGAATGAATTCGACATGATTCGAAATTATTTCAACTGCATTCGAAATGATTTCAACATGATTCAACATTATTTCAACTGCATTCTAGCATTCTAGCACCAAGTGACCCCGAGATACATGGCCCTAAAGTCGGGTCACAAAATATTTTCGAATGTGGTTGAAATAATGTCGAATCATGTTGAAATCATTTCGAAACCGGTAGAAATATTTTCGAATTTCGTTGAAATATTTTCGAATGTGGCCGATTTTTCGAATTCGGTAGAAAACGAAACAAAATCCGAAAACGAATTTAAGGAAGTTAACGAATATAACTAAACGAAATTAATGAATTAACGAATTAAAACGAAACAAAACTAAACAAATTTTTTCCTTTTGCACATGTCTAGTTGTGTGTTCCTCTACCCGATAATTTCTTTTGTGTAAGGTAGAAATAGAGGAGCGTAATGTGGAAAATCCGCGCTAACCCCAATATGGATGGGTGAAAATAAGTATATATAAAAATACTAAATACTGATAAGTGATATATAAATGAAGGTGCTGAAATCTAAAAAAAACTGAATATTCAACTTTGAAGGTATGTATAAATAAAAAATAGATGCAATATTCATAAATGTAAACCCGTGCTGAACCAACACCGTACTAAAAGAAAAAAGTCAATAAGGTGTTCACAAATAGTCCAAATGGTAGATATTTAGCCTTGAGATCCAAACCTGAAGTTCTTCTCACAATACAGTCCCACCCGGTATCCACGGAATAATAAAATGCCAGATGACCGCTTACCAGAACCGTAGGATCTCTATTACAGAGACCAGACAGGTACAGACAGGAGGGATCATTCAGGCAAAAGCGGCAATTTCAAACCTCCATCTGTTTGGATCCTCTCCTCCACTGGTAGGTCCAGACTCTAATCTGTTCCATGGATGAGGATGAGGGCTCCCCTCCGGTGTTTCAGGGAGAGGGAGCTGCTGCTGGTAAGTGATGGGAACTGCTGTTTGTCCCGGGACTGAGCAGAGCTGGGTGGTTAAGCAGCCATCTTGCTCCATGGCCGGCCACGCCCTCCAGGAAGGAGTAGATTTTTATTGGCCGGTGGTCCCCTCCTGTAGAGATCAACCAAAGCCTTGGAATCCCAGTCACACAATTGGAAATCTGGAAATAAAAGTTTCTGCAGCAAAGATATTTCAGGAATTCTGTGACTTTTTATGACTGTAATGGATTGGGGTGGACGGGGTATTACAGGGGAAATCATATTTCATTATAGTACAATGTTACAGATCTCCCCATCTCTGTGTCTCTTAGTTCCGGTATCAGATCCAGTCCTGGATGTGAGGTGTCTCCAGAATGGCAGCGCTGAGATCTCCTGCTGGGTGGAGATCGGGACTGACCCCTCCATCTACCTGACTGTGAGTGGAGGATTGGAGGTAAATGATGTCACCAGCTCAGAGCGGACAGTCCGTGTCACTGTGCCTCCTGTGTCACCGCCCCATTCCTGGAATATCAGATGTTCAGCAAAGAACAACATAAGTGAGAGATCCACCAATCAGACACAAGACGCTTGTCCAGGTGAGTGACGTGTGACCTGTCCCTGCTGAGACCCATCTATTAACTCTTATTTAACCCATTATAGATTAGAAATATGTCAGATCCCAGGAATAGCTGAGATCCCATGATGTCATTGACCAAATATGGTCATATCCATCTATGGTAAATGATATCACCCAGAACACCCGCCCCTTTATATATATCAGCTGCTATCCACCAGAGCGGTCAGTACACTCTACAATGTGTTTGTTATTGAGTAGGGTATCACCCCTTACTTATTCACAAAGAGGGAGGGTGTTATCTGGGTGCCCCCCAAATTTATTGGGGGCTTCTAAATGTGAATAAGCCTATTGCCTGCAGACCTCCACAACCACTAAGCCATGGAAGAGACTGTTGTCCTCATTAACATCTTGACAATGTGCTTTACTAGGGTTGTCCCTGCTGACAAGGCACCCTCCCATGGTGAGAATGTTTTTTTTAACTATCCCCCTCCAGTGTTTACATGGTTGGGGATTCTATTCATCTTTAGCTCACATAACTGAAAATAAAGGGGCCACCAATTATGCTTTTCACTCTGGAGTCTCCGGTATCTACAAAATTGTGTAATCCAGTGGCGGCTTGTGAAGGTTTAGGATGGGGGAACGCCAGACCCTTACTTTTTGCCCCCCCCCCCACTTGGTGAAAATGGGCGGGGTTTCAGCAAAATAGTGGACATGGCTCTAGGGTGGTGGCGTCTGAGATGAACGAGGCAGAGAGGGATGGAGAGGGATGGAGGGAGAGAGGGATGGAGGGACAGCAGGCCCAGATCCTACACAACAATAGAAATGTGTATTCTAGAAAGTTTAACAATCAGCAGATAAAGATACTCCAAACAACTGGTGTTAGCACTTCAATCATCCCGGCACCATGGTTGTTATGGTGTCAGGATGATTGAAGTGCTTTATTTCCATTATTATATTGTAATATAAAAAGAAATCATTCAACTTGTCATAATGCAGAATCAGTGGGAGCCCTGAGCGTGTCGCCAGATGCCATCAGGTGCCTCAAGCGAAGTCCTTCCTTAGATGCAGCCTGTGTCCCATCAAATGCAGCCTGTGTCCCGCCAAATGCAGTGTTTGTCCCATTACACGCAGAGTGTGTCCCATTACACGCAGAGCGTGTCCCATTAAACCCTCCTTCCCGTACTTGCCTTGCTGTGTTGTCCTCTTCTGCGGTGTCTCCTTCACATAGGCATGGGCAGCGGTGATGAGGAGTCCACTCTCATACTTCCGCTTTTCTCTCTCCCGGTCGCAATGGGAGAGAAAAACAGGAAGTCACATCTAACTCAGATGCCAATCAAACCACCCGGCCATAGTAATAGATACTACGAGCACCGGGCTGAAGCTACTCGGCGCTTCGGAAATCTCCGCAAGGCGGGATAAAAGCCTGCAAATGAAGCGCCACATCTGTAATCTCGAGATTGTATAAACATGGCGCTTCCCATAAGCACACTGTGTCAGGCGTCGCACTGTGTCCGGTGTCTGAACACAGTGCACTTAAGGACCTTTTTGTTGTATTTTTTTATAGGGCCAGTTTTAAATAAATTTTGTGACTGCCTGGAGGGGGGGGTGGGGGGGGGGGGGTCGATGCCCGTGCGCCCCCTATAGACAGGCCACCACTGGTGTAATCCAAAAGAAATATGAAAACATAGCTGGACAGACTGCCACTGAGAACCTAGAGCAAAAACATATCACTTATCTAACAATAATTCTATACAATTAACACACAGCCACCTTACATAGAAAAGTAAAGGAAAGAACACACCATGGTATTAGAAAACCAATAAAACATAACCCACCATGCTGTATGTGGGACCCTGCTATGGTTTATAAGGTTTAACCCCTTGGTGCTAGCTATAGCTGGGGTTTGTTATTCTGATAGGGGGGGCAGGGCTTTTGGCCATGTAACCACTGTGATTGGCTGTCATGGTGGCCACATGATCAGAAGACTCCCGATTGCAAGGAGCGATTGGGAACTTTGTGTGTCTTCTGGTTACGGTCCCGAGAGCGTACACGACACGCGCTCTCAGCACAGCACTGCTGGTTCTATTACATGCAAATATGCGGCCGCTCGGAGCCAACTGGTTACACATAGAACAATGGCTGGTGACTCTCTCACATAGTCATGTCCTCACTCGGCCCGCTGTCATTGTGTGATGATAATCTGACCTTCTTCTATCCTCCATGTTTACTGGATGAGTTATTAAATGGCCGGCTATGTCCTTATCAAGACAACCAGAATCTCTGCCCTGTTACCAGTGTGACTGTCCTGTTATACTAACAGAGATTTGGGGGGCACACCCTAAAAGATGCATTAAAGATGGTGCAGCCCTATAATATTGTGTTCTGTCCTGTTATACTGACACTGCTGTACTGAAGATCTGACTGGATTTCATATCTAATATTTACTATTCTGTACAACTCTCTCATTGTACCCCATTATCTCCATTTAGGAGAAGTTTGGCCTGGGATACGTCACCTCCTGTCCCCCATTGCGGTCTTTGTCCTCTACACTGTTCTCCTCATCTTTATAGTCAATGACCTGAGGAAGATGAAGGATGAGAAGAATCGGAGTGAGAGGAAGACAAGGAGAAGGGATCAGATGGAGATGGAAATGGAACCAACTTACTATAATGACAGGAATTGAAACGTCTCCCCAGATTGTCAGCCTGGAAATTGTATGAGAACAAAGCACACCGTATGTAAAGAACTCCAACTGGGGAAACTTACAGGGCCCCCAACTTCTCCAATTTCAGCTGATTCAGCAGGTATTGGTAGAAATGGGAGCCATCTAGGGCCAGCTTAAGTCTCCGGCTCAAAGTTGACAAGTGACTTGAAGGATTGGTGACCATTGGTGGCTGTATCTGAATGTTTTCTGATTTTATTTGTGCTTAGTCGTATTATTCAACAGCTACTTTTTTACTTTCTATATACAATATATTATTTTTTAGATGCAGCTTTTGTTTCTTTTTATCTGACAACCACCTTAGAAGATACAGTAGATCTTTATTATTGATTAACATACGTATTATTTTTTTCTTGTGTATTCTCAATAAAATATTCTTATGCCAATAATACCGACTTCTGGTTCAGTTCCACCTCCTTTCCATCTCATTTCCTTCCCCTAGGACTCATTGGTATACCACCCTGATAATCCCCCCACCTTCCTGACAATCACTAACAAAGATGAAGAGCTTTGACTGACCTGAGGAGACCACAATCTCTACTAGGAGAAGAGAGATGAGTAAAGTATCCAAATGTTGTCCTGATTGCAACTTACAAAGACTTGTGATAGAGAGTAAAAGAACCACTCTACTCTTCTGCTACTTCAAGCTCCTCCATTTCCACCCCTCCCCCTCCTATACAAGTTTAACTATCATCAACCTCAAACTATAGGGATGAAAGTATTTCAAGGAGTGTCAGAGGTTTTCCTTACAGCACTTCTTGGGGGGGGGGGGCTCAGTATCAGTACATGAAGGGTGGGGGCAAGTATAGGCTACAGTGGCGGCCCGCCCATAGGGGGCGCCCGGGCGCCGCCCCCCTCCCCCTAGGTGTAAAAAAAAATAAAAAAAATAAATAAAAAGTAAAATAAATAAAAAAAAAAAAGTTAAAAAAAAATAATAATAATAAAAAAAAACGGGCCCTTTAAGACATTTAAAAAAAAAATGTAATTTAACAATTTAACACAGTGTACTGTGGCGCCGGTCACAGTGCACTATGAGAAGCGCCACGTTGATGCAATCACAAGATTGCATCCATGGCGCTTCATTTGCGGGTTAAAAACCCGCCTTGCGGCGCACTGCAGAACGCCGACTAGCTTCCGCCCGTAAAATCACTGTGATTCTACGGGCGGGAGCATTGTCATTCTTAGACAGGCAGGTCACTTCCGGCTTTCGGCTGCTTCACGAAACCCGGAAGTGACGTCGGCAGCTCCGTTCCTCAGCCCGAGTGGAGTGGCAATACAGTGAGGCAGGAGGTGAGTCACTGCATAAAGGCTTTCTAGTTTCTACTTTGTTGAGAATGTTCATGCATTTAGCTGAATGAGTGGAAAAAAAGCTTTCACAGCCAGAAAGGTTTCCCCAGGCCAGGCGACTTTTGCCGTGGCCAATCAGAGAATGAGCTCTGAAGGGGGAACTCCACGCCAAATTTCTGAAAAAAAATTTGACGTGGGTTCCCCCTCCGAGAGCATACCAGGCCCTTAGGTCTGGTATGGATTCCAAGGGGAACCCCCTACGCCAAAAAAACGGCGTGGGGGTCCCCCCCAGATCCACACCAGACCCTTATCCGAGCACGCTACCTGGCCGGCCAGGAGAGGGGGTGGGGACGAGCGGGCGCCCCCCCCTCCTGAGCCGTACCAGGCCGCGTGCCCTCAACATGGGGGGTGCCTTGGGGGAGGGGGGGCGTGCGGCCCCCCCACCCCAAAGCACCTTGTCCCCAAGTTGATGAGGACAAGGGCCTCTTCCCGACAACCCTGGCCATTGGTTGTCGGGGTCTGCGGGCGGGGGGCTTATCGGAATCCGGGAGCCCCCTTTAATAAGGGGGCCCCGGATACCGGCCCCCCACCCTATGTAAATGAGTGTGGGGTACAATGTACCCCTACCCATTCACCTGTGAAAAAAAGTACAAAAAAAAAAAACACAACACAGGGTTAAAATATTTTATTGCACAGCTCCGGGGGTCTTCCGTTTTCGGGGGTCTTCTCGCCGGACTCCTACGCTATCTTCTTGTAGCCCTTTTACTAGCGGAGGAGCCCGGCATTCTTCTTCGTCGCCGCAGCCTCTTCTTCCGACTTCGGGGGTCTTGTCCCCCTCTTCGGTTCTTCTGCCGGGCCACCGCGCCTTCTTATAGCTCTTTTACAGGCGGTGACCCGGTCTTCTGTCGCCTCTCCGGCCGGAATGCCAGGGACGCGCTGCGCTGCCACTTATATAGGGACAATGGGGCGGTGTCACATGGGTTGATGTCACATGGGTTGATGTCACATGGTGACCCCACCCCCTTACGATGTCACAGTCCAGGAGGATGCTGGGACTGTCGCCATGTGACATCAACCCATGTGACCAACCCATGTGACATCAACCCATGTGACACCGCCCCATTGTCCCTATATAAGTGGCAGCGCAGCGCATCCCTGGCATTCCGGCCAGAGAGAGCGTCGAGTCAACATCTCCTGGAGAAGAAGAAGAAGAACGGGCGGCGGCGGCGACAGAAGACCGGGCCACCGCCTGTAAAAGAGCTAGAAGAAGGCGCGGTGGCCCGGCAGAAGAACCGAAGAGGGGGACAAGACCCCCGAAGTCAGAAGAAGAGGCCGGCGGCGAGGAAGAAAGCCGGGCTCCTCCGCTAGCAAAAGAGCTACAAGAAGATAGCGGAGGAGTCCGGCGAGAAGACCCCCGAAGACGGAAGACCCCCGGAGCTGTGCAATAAAATATTTTAACACTGTGTTGTGTTTTTTTTGTACTTTTTTTTCACAGGTGAATGGGTAGGGGTACATTGTACCCCATACTCATTCACATAGGGTGGGGGGCCGGTATCCGGGGCCCCCTTATTAAAGGGGGCTCCCGGATTCCGATAAGCCCCCCGCCCGCAGACCCCGACAACCAACGGCCAGGGTTGTCGGGAAGAGGCCCTTGTCCTCATCAACATGGGGACAAGGTGCTTTGGGGTGGGGGGGCCGCTCGTCCCCACCCCCTTTCCTGGCCGGCCGGATAGCGTGCTCGGATAAGGGTCTGGTGTGGATCTGAGGGGGACCCCCACGCCATTTTTTCGGCGTAGGGGGTTTCCCTTGGAATCCATACCAGACCTAAGGGCCAGGTATGCTCTCGGAGGGGGGAACCCACGCCAATTTTTTTTTCAGATTACATAAGGTGCGTGGTTTATGAGAAGTGGGAGGGGCCAAAATGATGGGCGGGTCATGATGGGCGGGGTCTGGCGCCCCCCCATCCAAAAACTTCACCAGCCGCCACTGATAGGCTACAACCATGCTCAGATTCAGCCATCAATGCCCTGCCATCTCCAGTATTGGGCAGGCAGGTTTCTATGTCCCAGCTACTAGAACAAATGGAAAAGTACACCTCTAGCTAACCTCATACCCATCATCTCAATACCAGCTTGGTAAAATTGCTGGCTTTACAGCTTCTGCCATTTCATCTGGTGGATATAGACCTTTTCCATCAATTTGTGGCTTTAGTTTTACCACAGGGGCAGTTTTCCAACCCATAAGGCCATCGTTATCCTTCACCATCACATGGAAGATCATTTTTCCATGTTTCTGGATCATGTAGTCATCTGCAGGGGGTCCACATGACCACAGACAAGAACAGTCAGTAGGTAGAACATTCTCTCTCATTAATGGCCCACTGGATCACTTCTTTGAAATGTGTAGTAGGGATGAGCTGAACACATCCCCCGCTTTGGTTCGCACCAGAACTTGCAAACAGACAAAAAATTTGTGTGAACACCGTTAGTCTATGGGACACGAACATGAAAAATCCAAGTGCTCATTTCAAAGGCTTATATGCACGTTATTGCCATAAAAAGTGTTTGAGGACCCGGTACTGCCCCAGGGGACATGGATCAATGCAAAAAAAAAGTTTTTTAAAATGGCTATTTTTTCAGGAGCAGTGATTTTAAGAATGCTTACAGTGAAACAATAAAAATGAAATATTCCTTTAAATATCTTCCCATGGGGGGGAGGGGGGGGGGTGTCTTAGTCTGCTTGTAAAGTAGCACATTTTTCCCAATTAAAATTGCTCACGTCTGTAATTTATTGCCAGATCCCGGCAATATACATAAAAAATCATTTAAAAAAGCAGCGTGGATCCCCCCCAGTCATTACCAGGCCCTTCGAGCCTGATATGGATATTAAGGGGAACTCAATGCCATTTTTTTTAAATGGCGTTGGGGTCCCCCCAAAATCCATACCAGACCCAAAGGGCCTGGTATGGACGGGGGGAATCCATGCTGTTTTTTTCCTTAATTCTGTCATAGGGCTCCCCTTAACCACTGCAATACACTATATTATATATTGCACACTGCACTATATACCCTGCCTTGTATTATATATACTACACTGAAGGCACTATATACCCTGCCTTGTATTATATATACTACACTGAAGGCACTATATACCCTGCCTTGTATTATATATACTACACTGAAGGCACTATACACTCTGAACTGCAGTATATATACTATACGGACTGCACTATATACACTTCTGAAAAATTGGGCATTAGGTGTTGGTGGTGGCAGAACACAGTAACCCCTCACAGTTACTCTTGTTGGGTGCAGGAACAGTCCCTGCTGTTAAATATTATTTCAGAGGCTGCTTGTCCCCTTTTAGTGGCCTGTGAGTGTCTGCCTCTCCTTGGAGGCCTTCTGGACATGATGGGTGTTTTTTAAACACCACAATACACTGTATTATATACTGTACAACGCCAAATGCACTGTACATATAGGCTACGCTTAAAGTGGTTGTAAACCCTTACAACACACTTTGACCTACAGGTGAGCCTACATTAAGGCTTACCTGTAGGTCCAAGAAATATCTCCTAAACCTACACGGTTTAGGAGATCTTTGCCGAAAAACAGGCACCGCTGTCTACGGCGCATGCGCCGTAGACAGTGGCGAGCAGGCGCACTGAGTGCGGCACCGTCAATGGCGAATATGCCGGGTGCGGCGGCTCCCGTGCTTTGCCGAATGACAGCAGCAGAGGGGCGAGACCCACCGAGAAGATGGATGCGCCGGACTACAGGGGACAGCGGTGACTTCGCTGGCTCCTGTGTCAGGTAAGTGACACATAATGGACTACTATGCGATGCGATGCGATGCGATGCATAGTAGTCCATTATGCTTTAGCTTTGCAGGGAATGAAAGAGGAAGTAACACCCATCAGGGTTTACTTCCTCTTTAATGCAGAGTATGTGTATATATATATTTATATAGTAGGGGATCAGGGGGGTGAAGAGCCGGCTCAGAGGCAGTCCAGTAAAATAAAAGTGGCTTTTATTCAGCAAAACAGCAATAAAAACATAAGACCAGACAGACTTGTCTTATCACACGGATGTGCACATAGGTACAGCTCACAGTCCATCAGCCCACAGCAGGCCCGGATTGGCCATAGGGCAAACCGGGCAGTTGCCTGGTGGGCCGCAGCCACCGGAGCTACCATGCTGTAAGTACATGGGGGGCACAAGTCTCTTTGAGCCCGCGCCGCTCATGCAGCCTCTCCGCAGCCGCTGAGCTGGCAGTTAAACTCAGCTCATCGGCGGGGGGGATGTAAACAGAGGGGGTGGAGCTAGATGTGAAGCCTTCGGCCTCTCCGCGGCTGCCTGTATAGGTCGGCCATCAGTGGCAGCCTGCCAGGGGGCGTGACTGAAGGGGGAGGAGCCAGAGCAGACACCTGCTGCTGAATCCTGGGAGGACACCGGATAACAGATAACGTGATTTCCGCCCGTGCTCTGCGCTCACCCCCTTATAACCAGGATATGAGGAGCGGTGGGGTGGCTGCATATAGAAGAATAATTCTCTCCATCTTCCTCCTGCAGTAGCGGAATGCCTGCAAGAGGGAGAGGAGAAGCATTCAGAGACTGCAGGAGGAAGATGGAGAGAATGATTGTTCTATATGCAGCCACCCCCACCGCTCCTCATATCCTGCTTATTACTGCTGCCCCCCGCCCCCCGCCCCCCCGGCTCTTTGCACTACCCATACTCTTTGCCTCCCCCATGCTCTCTGCCACCCCCCAGTGCACTCCACTTCCCGCATGCCCTCTGCCACTCCCCAGTGTGCTCCACCTCCCCCATGCTCTCTGCCACCTCCCAGTGTGCTCCACCTCCCCATGCTCTCTGCCACCCCCCCAGTGCGCTCCACCCCCCCATGCTCTCTGCCACCCCCCAGTGTGTTCCACCTCCCCCATGCTCTCTGCCATGCCCCAGTGCGCTCCACCTCCCCCATGTTCTCTGCCACCCCCCAGTGCACTCCACCTCCCCCATGCTCTCTGCAACCCCCCCCCCAGTGCGCTCCACCTCTCCCATGCTCTCTGCCACCCCCCAGTGCACTCCACCCCCATGCTCTCCGCTGCCCTCCCTGTACTCTCCACCTTCCCCATGCTCTCTGCTACCCCTCAGTACGCTCCCGCTCCCCATGCTCTCTGCCACCCCCCCAGTGTGATCCACCTCCCCCAGTGTTCTCCACCTCACCCATGCTCTCTGCCACCCCCCCAGTGCGCTCCACCTCCCCCCTTCTCTCCACCACCCCCCAGTGCCCTCCACCCCCCCATGCTCTCTGCAGCCCCTCCAGTGCGCTCCACCTCCCCATGCTCTCTGCCACCCCCCCAGTGTGCTCCACCTTCCCCATGCCCTCTGCCACCCCCCCAGTGCGCTCCACCTCCCCCATGCCTTCTGCCACCCCCCCGTGCGTTCCACCTCCCCCATGCCCTCTGCCACCCCCCCAGTGTGTTCCATTCCCCCCATGCTTTCTGCCACCCTCCCTGTGCTCTCCACCTTCCTAATTGCTCTCTGCAACCCCCCCCCAGTGCGCTCCACCTCCCCATGCTCTCTGCCACCCCCCAGGGCACGCCACCTACTCATGCTATCTGCCACCCACAAGGCCCTCCACCTCCCCCATGCTCTCTGCCACCCCCCAGTGCGCTCCACCCCCCCATGCTCTCCGCCGCCCTCCCTGTGCTCTCCACCTTCCCTATGCTCTCTGCCACCCCCCAGTATGCTCCACCTCCCCATGCTCTCTGCCACCCCTCATCGGCGGGGGGATGTAAACAGAGGGGGTGGAGCTAGATGTGAAGCCTTCGGCCTGTCCGCGGCTGCCCGTATAGGTCAGCCATCAGTGGCAGCCTGCCAGGGGGCGTGACTGTGAAGGGGGAGGAGCCAGAGCAGACACCTGCTGCTGAATCCTGGGAGGACACCGGATAACAGAAAATGTGAGTTCCGCCCGTGCTCTGCGCTCACCCCCTTATAACCAGGATATGAGGAGCGGTGGGGGCGGCTGCATATAGAAGAATAATTCTCTCCATCTTCCTCCTGCAGTAGCGGAATGCCTGCGAGAGGGAGAGGAGAAGCATTCAGAGACTGCAGGAGGAAGATGGAGAGAATGATTGTTCTATATGCAGCCACCCCCACCGCTCCTCATATCCTGCTTATTACTGCTGCCCCCCGCCCCCCGCCCCCCGGCTCTTTGCACTACCCATACTCTTTGCCTCCCCCATGCTCTCTGCCACCCCCCAGTGCTCTCCACCTCCCGCATGCCCTCTGCCACTCCCCAGTGTGCTCCACCTCCCCCATGCTCTCTGCCACCTCCCAGTGTGCTCCACCTCCCCATGCTCTCTGCCACCCCCCCAGTGTGCTCCACCCCCCATGCTCTCTGCCACCCCCCAGTGTGTTCCACCTCCCCCATGCTCTCTGCCATGCCCCAGTGCGCTCCACCTCCCCCATGTTCTCTGCCACCCCCCAGTGCACTCCACCTCCCCCATGCCCTCTGCCACTCCCCAGTGCACTCCACCTCCCCCATGCCCTCTGCCACTCCCCAGTGCGCTCCACCTCCCCCATGCCCTCTGCCACTCCCCAGTGCGCTCCACCTCCCCCATGCCCTCTGCCACTCCCCAGTGCGCTCCACCTCCCCCATGCCTTCTGCCACCCCCAGTGTGCTCCACCTCCCCCATGCTCTCTGCACCCCCCAGTGTGCTCCACCTCCCCCATGCCCTCTGCCACCCCCCAGTGCGCTCCACCTCCCCCATGCTCTCTGCCACCCCCCAGTGCGCTCCACCTCCCCAATGCTCTCTGCCACCCCCAGTGCGCTCCACCTCCCCCATGCTCTCTGCCACCCCCCAGTGCGCTCCACTTCCCCATGCCCTCTGCCACTCCCCAGTGTGCTCCACCCCCCCATGCTCTCTGCCGCCCTCCCTGTGCTCTCCACCTTCCCTATGCTCTCTGCCACCCCCCAGTACGCTCCACCTCCCCATGCTCTCTGCCACCCCCCCAGGGCACTCCACCTCCCCCATGCTCTCTGCCACCCCCCCCCCAGTGCGATCCACCTGCCCCACAGTGCGCTCCACCTCACCCATGCTCTCAGCCACCCCCCCAGTCCACTCCACCTCCCCATGCTCTCCACCGCCCTCCCTGTGCCCTCCACCTCCCCCCATGCTCTTTGCTGCCTCTCTGCGCTCTCCATCTCCCCCGATGCTCTCCACATCCCCCCATGCTCTCCGCCACCCTCCCTGCACCCTCCACCTCCCAACATGCTCTCCGCTGCCCTCCCTGCACTCTCCACCTCCCTCCATGTGCTCTCCACCTCCCCCCATGCTCTCTGCTGCCCCCTGTCCTCTCCACCTCCCCCCGTCCTCTCCACCTCCCCCATGCTCTCCGCTGCCCCTTGTGCTCTTCTCTTCCTCCCTGTGTTCTCACCCCACCCCATGTTCTCAAGGTTCTTCCCTGTGCTCTCCATCCCCCCCATGCTCTTTCCTGGTCCCACCTCACCCCCCCCCCCCCCCCACACACACCTCTGCTGCATTCCCCCCTCCCCACTCTCAGGGGATTTGACAGGGTGGAGAGTGGGGAAGGGGCCGGTCAACATGTCATGGGCTGCTCAATCCAAAATGCTCGGGCCTATTTTTTGTCCCAGTCCAGGTCTGGTCCACAGGCTTAGAGGTAACAGTACACGGCTCCAAACAGAGATAGTCTTTTTGTGGTTTAAGCTCACCCAGCAGGTACACCTTCCAGCAATTGACATTTCCACACAGTGTGCTGCTGTGTCTCTTTCTCCTACTCAACAACTCCACACTGACACTTTCAGCACACCTGATAATAAGCAGGCCTTAAGGGGAAGTACCTGCCTTCTTCAATTAACCCCCTCTTACCCCTGCCCCAGGCTGACCCTCTACAATACATACATACACACCAGTAGACTGTGTGTGTGTGTACTCTGCATTCATTGTAGCCTATATATACAATGTAAACTTTATATTCAGTCAGTATAGGCAGTATATTTGAGATATATATATATATACACAAAATACAGTACAGTTGATACTACTGTGACGGATCTCGGATAACCCTGCTGAGCATCTCTGCCAGACCCGTGTCCGTGTGTTGCGGCAGCGGAGAGAGATGGACACAGAGACAGTGTGTTTCATTTGAAGCTGTGGCAATTACAGTCGGTGTGTTGTGCCATCTGCACAGTGTACGCCTAAAGCTTTCCCAATTGCTGGTGTTCTGCTGATCCTACCCGTAGGCAGCTGTAACAATTACAGTCGGCATATTGTGCCATCTGCACAGTGTGCACCTAAAGCTACCCCAATTGTTGGTGTTCTGCTGATCCTATCCACAGGCAGCTGTAGCAATTACAGTCAGTGTATTGTGCCATCTGCACAGTGTACACATAAAGCTACCCCAAATTGTTGGTGTTCTACTGATCCTATACTGCAGGCAGCTGTAGTAATTGCAGTCAGTATATTGTGCCATCTGCACAGTGTGCACATAAAGCTACCCCAAATTGTTGGTGTTCTACTGATCCTATACTGCAGGCAGCTGCAGTAATTGCAGTCGGTGTACTGTGTACTCTGCACAGTGTGCACATACAGCTACCCCAATTACTGGTGTTCTCATACTAATAATACTACAGGCAGGTAGTTGATTCTGCTAGCTGCAGTATATCAGTATATACGTCCCAGCTTTGTGCAGCTACATCTCCCTGCAGGCCATTAGTATGTCTGAAAGGCCAACAAGGAGAGGCAGAGATTCACAAGCCAATAAAAGAGGGTAAGCAGGCTCTGTGTCTAGAGAAAACAGCGCTGGTCGTGGACACAGTGCATCCTCATCAGCACATGGCCGTGGGAGTTGCTTGTCCTTTTTTTTGGCAGCTGGACATGTTGAGCCGCAACATGCCGAAGACTTGGTAGAGTGGATGATCAAGCCTTCCTCATCCTATCTCATCCAGGCTCAGGGTACTGGCAAAGCAGCTGCCAACGTGGCCTCTTCCCTCTGCTAAATGGCATCAGTCACTCCTTCTCTAGCCCCACCAGGTCCTCCTGAGGAGTCCCCTAAAAAGTTTGAGCACAGTGTTGGGTACATGCTCCATGAGGATGCCCAGTGTTTTGAAGGCTCTGATGATGATACCCAGCTGAAGGAAGGCAGTAAAGTGAGCCCAGAGAGAGGGGATGCCCAAGAAGGAAAGCAATCTGGCAGTCATGTTCCCCCAGCTGCAGCATACTGCCAGGTTTGCTCCAGTGATGAGGAGGGAGGGGATGATGAGGCCACTGACTCCATGTGGGTGCCTGATAGGAGAGAGGAGGAGGAGGAGGCACATCTCCAATGAGGCAGGGGCCAGCTTAAGGGAAACACACCGACTGCATCACACCGCAGAGCTCCGCATGTGCAGGATTGCCTCTGCACATTATTCCAAAAGTTCTTTGGTGTGGGCCTTTTTTGAGACGAGTGCATCAGATCGCACTGCTGCTATTTGCAAGATATGTCTCGAGCATATCATGCATGGCCAAAACATCAGCCACTTTGGCACCACATGCTTGACCAGATATATGTCGATCTGCCATGCAGTTCGAAGGCGATTCCGGATCTCTACTGGCATGTGGAAGGCAATGTCCATGCCTCGCTGGACAGCGGTAAGGTGCATATTACCGCTGACTCATGGTCCAGCTGGCATGGACTGGGATGTTACCTATCTTTCATGGCGCATTGGGTGACTCTTCTGGCAGCTGGGAAGGATGCAGGACAAGGTGCAGTAGTGTTGGAGGTTGTTCCGCCACCACGCCTCCAAAATGATACTACTGGTGATTCTGACACACCTCTCTCCTCCACCCCCTCCTCTTCTTCCTCCATGGCCTCATTCTGTGCTTTGTCCTCGGAACCAGCGGTGCTCCGTAGGCGTTCAAGGAGCTACGCAATTGCACAGGCAAAAAGATGCCACGTGGTGCTTGCACTGGTGTGCTTGGGGGACAGGAGCCACACTGGGTCAGAGATTGTCAGCTCTGCAGGGGCAGGCTGAGAGGTGGTTGATGCCATGCCAGCTTAAGCCAGAAATGGTGGTTTGTGACAATGGCACCAACCTCCTCTCCGACAGGGACAACTTACCCATGTGCCCTGTTTGGCTCAGGCCCTTGTCAGTACTAGAATCCCTTTAGGACCCAGCACAACTCACCTGACACAGCCTTTGTCTGGGAAACAGTGATTGGCCAGCTCACCTTTAAATCACCTGTATTAGCATTCAGTCAGTGTTCATGTTAGAATTTACGTTTGTGTTTGATCCAGCTTATATCTGCTCTGTGTCTTTTGTGTATGACCCGGCTTGTTTGGACCTCCTTGCTCGCTTCGGATTCTGTACCATTTGGACTATGATCTACCTGTGTATGACCCAGCTTGACTAGACTATACTTGGCCTCATTCTACTGTAGTACCTTCATCTGCAGCAGTGAACTACAAGGCCCAGCAAACATCTACCTTCATCTGCAGTGGTGAACTACAAGTCCCAGCTGACCTGCTCTGCTTAGTCCTGCTCATGGTATGTGCTCTTGTTTTTTGAACTCTTTGTATAATCAGCACACCTGAACTGTTACCTGTTATCTGCTCCTAGCCTGACAGTCCTTAACTTGGTGGTGCAGTGGTTCTTGTACAGGTACCCGGGCTTACAGGATGTCCTGAGGCAGGCCAGGAAAGTCTGTGTGTATTTCAGCTGGTCATATAATGCCAGTGCTCGGCTGGCTGACCTCCAAAAAGAATTTAACCTGCCCAAGAACCACCTAATCTGTGACATGCCCACCAGGTGGAACTCAACGTTGGTCATGCTGCAGCAGCTGCACATGCAGCAGAGGGCCATCAATGAGTACCTGTGCGACTACGGCACCAGGACAGGGTCAGGGGAGCTTGTTTTTTTCCCCACACCATGATCAGGGATGCATGCACTGTCCTGTCACCATTTGTGGAGGCCACAAGGATGGTGAGCAGTGACAGTGCATGCATCAGTGACACTGTCCCTCTTGTCCACCTGTTGGAGCATACACTGAGTGGAATAATGGACAGGGCACTTGAGTCAGAACAGAGGCAGGAAGAGGAGGACTTCCTTATCTCTCAAGGCCCCCTTTATCCAGACAGTGTTCCTGCTGGCATGCTGATCATACAGGAAGAGGAGGAGGAGGATTATGTCAGCATGGAGGTGGAGGCTGGCACTCAGCATCAGCAAAAGCAGCAGTCTTTTAGGGATCATTTACTGTCCCAAGAAACCTGTGGACTTGTATTGGGCTGGGAGGAGGTGGTTGCGGATCATGTCTTCCTTAGTGACCCAGAGGACTCCGGACTGAATGCCTCAGCTAACCTACGCTGCATGGCCTCCCTGATCCTGCAAAGCCTGCGGAACGATCCTCGCATTCTTCGGATCAAGGAGAGGGATCATTATTGGCTGGCAACTCTCCTTGATCCATGTTACAAGAGTAAGGTTGCGGACCTTATCTTGCCATCGCAGAGGGAGCAGAGGATGAGACATCTCCAGGAGGCCTTGCAGAAAGGTCTGTTCAACACATTCCCAGAGACTGGGAAGTTAGAAAATCCTGGTCCTGGACAATGTGTTGCTGAGGCTTTGGTTAGTCACAGAAGGAGCGCTGGAGAAGGTGGCCGTCTGACCAATGCGTTCAGATATTTTTTTTTTTAGCCTGCAGCCCCAATGTATGATCGGTTCCAGCAACCATCGCCAGCATCTGATTTACATGGTGCAGGAATACCTAGGGACAAGATCATACTTGGACACCTTTCCCACCAAAAATCCTCTGGCTTACTGGATCTTGAGGATGGATCACTGGCCAGAGCTTGCACAGTATGCAATTGAGCTAATGGCCTGTCCTGAATCCAGCGTTCTTTCGGAACGCACATTCAGTTCTGCTGGTGGCTTTGTAACCGATCACAGGGTGCGCCTGTCTGACTCAGTTGATCGACTGACCTTCATAAAAATGAATCAGTCTTGGATCACCAAGCTACCAAGCACCTGATGCTGATATAACCGAATAATTTTTTTTAAATGTCAGATCCCTTCAAGACTGCCTATGCTGAGTGACTATACTGTTATGCTGAGTGACTATCATCTTCCTCCTCAATGATCATGTTGATAGCTTGGAAGAACATTTTTGTTCTGGGCACCGTCATCAGTGGCCAAGATCCAATTTTTCAGCCCCTTTTTAACAGGGGCGTGTAATTAAACATTTTGATGCAATACTTTGCAGCAGGGCTCATTCCTGCACTCCAACTAGAGTATCTGGGAGGGGTTGCAGTGTTGTGGCACCAGCACCAGTGCCTAAGGCCTAATTTTTTTAGCTCCTGTTCAACAGGGACGTGTAATTACAATTTTTGATGCAATATTTTGCAGGAGGGTTCGTTGCTGCACTCAACTAAAATTTTTGTGAGTGGTTGCAGTGTTGTGGCACCAGCACCAGTGCCTAAGGCCTGATTTTTCAGCCCCTGTTCAACAGGGATGTGTAATTACAATTTTTGATGCAATATTTTGCAGCAGGGCTCAAGCTCCTCTTGCCCAGTCCTGGTGCCGTAGTCGCACAGGTACTCATTGATGACCCTCTGCTGCGTGTGTAGCCGATGCAGCATGGCCAATCTTGAGATCCACCTGGTGGGCATGTCACAGATTAGGCAGTTCTTGGGCAGGTTCAATTCCTTTTGGAGGTCAGCCAGCCAAGCACTGGCATTATATGATCAGCGGAAATGCACACAGACTTTCCTAGCCTGACTCAGGACATTCTGTAAGCCCGGGTACCTGCCCAAAACCACCACACCACCACGTTAAGGACGTGAGCCACACAAGGCACATGGGTCAGTTGTCCTTGACGAAGGGCGGAGAGGAGGTTGTCGCAAACCACCATTCCTGGCTTAAGCTGGCGTGGCATCAACCACCTCTCAGCCTGCCCCTGCAGAGTTGACAGAATCTCGGACCCAGTGTGGCTCCTGTCCCCCAAGCACACCAGCGCAAGCACGGCATGGCATCTTTTTGCCTGAATACTTGCATAGCCCCTTGAACACCTACGGAGCACCGCTGGTTCCAAGGACAATGCACAGGAAGAGGCCATGGAGGAAGAAGAAGAGAAGGGGGTGGAGGAGAGAGGTGTGTCACAATCACCAGTAGTAACATTTTGGAGGCGTGGTGGTGGAACAACCTCCAACACTACTGCACCTTGTCCTGCATCCTTCCCAGCTGCCAGAAGAGTTACCCAATGCGCCGTGAAAGATAGGTAACATCCCTGTCCATGCCCGCTGGACCATGAGTCAGCGGTAATATGCACCTTACCGCTGACCGCCCTGTCCAGTGAGGCATGGACATTGCCTTCCACATACCAGTAGAGATCCGGAATCGCCTTCGAACTGCATGGCAGATCGACATATATCTGGTCAAGCATGTGGTGCCTAAGCAGCTGATGTTTTGGCCACGCAAAATACGCTTGAAACATATCTTGCAAATGTCAGATCCCTTCAAGACTGGCTATGCTGATGCTGAGTGACTATCCTGTTATGCTGAGTGACTATCATCTTCCTCCTCAATGATCATGCTGATAGCTTGGAAGAACATTTTTGTTCTGGGCACCGTCACCAGTGGCTAAGATCCAATTTTTCAAGCCCTTTTTAACAGGGGCGTGTAATTAAAAATTTTGATGCAATACTTTGCAGCAGGGCTCATTCCT
The DNA here is from genome assembly GCF_037356315.1 of Lithobates pipiens. Lineage (NCBI taxonomy): Eukaryota > Metazoa > Chordata > Amphibia > Anura > Ranidae > Lithobates > Lithobates pipiens. Next base: position 6,126,604 of record NW_027507748.1, on the reverse strand, counting down.
GCGCTCCAACTAGAGTATCTGGGAGGGGTTGCAGTGTTGTGGCACCAGCACCAGTGCCTAAGGCCTAATTGTTCAGCTCCTGTTCAACAGGGATGTGTAATTACAATTTTTGATGCAATATTTTGCAGGAGGGTTCATTGCTGCACTCAACTAAAATTTTTGTGAGTGGTTGCAGTGTTGTGGCACCAGCACCAGTGCCTAAGGCCAAATTTTTCAGCCTCTGTTCAACAGGGATGTGTAATTACAATTTTTGATGCAATATTTTTTTTGCAGCAGGGCTCAAGCTCCCCTGACCTAGTCCTGGTGCCGTAGTCGCACAGGTACTCATTGACGACCCTCTGCTGCATGTGTAGCCGATGCAGCATGGCCAATCTTGAGATCCACCTGATGGGCATGTCACAGATTAGGCAGTTCTTGGGCAGGTTCAATTCCTTTTGGAGGTTTAGCCAGCCAAGCACTGGCATTATATGATCAGCAGAAATGCACACAGACTTTCCTAGCCTGACTCAGGACATGCTGTAAGCCCGGGTACCTGCCCAAGAACCACCACACCACCACGTTAAGGACGTAAGCCACACAGGGCACATGGGTCAGTTGTCCTTGACAAAGGGCGGAGAGGAGGTTGGTGCCATTGTCGCAAACCACTATTCCTGGCTTAAGCTGGCATGGCATCAACCACCTCTCAGCCTGCCCCTGCAGAGCTGACAGAATCTCGGACCCAGTTTGGCTCCTGTCCCCCAAGAACACCAGCGCAAGTACGGCATGGCATCTTTTTGCCTGCATACTTGCATAGCCCCTTGAACGCCTACGGAGCACCGCTGGTTCCAAGGACAATGCACATGAAGGGGCCATGGAGGAAGAAGAAGAGAAGGGGGTGGAGGAGAGAGGTATGTCACAATCACCAGTAGTAACATTTTGGAGGTGAGGTGGTGGAACAACCTTCAACACTACTGCACCTTGTCCTGCATCCTTCCCAGCTGCCAGAAGAGTCATCCAAAGCGCTATGAAAGATAGGTAACGTCCCAGTCCATGCCTGCTGGACCATGAGTCAGCAGTAATATACACCTTATCGCTGACCACCCTGTCCAGCAAGGCAAGGACATTGCCTTCCACATGCCAGTAGAGAGCCTGAATCGCCTTCCATGAGAAAAAGTGGCGTTTGGGAACCTGCCACTGAGGAACCGCACATTGCACAAACTCACGGAAGGGGGCCGAGTCTACCAACTGAAAAGGCAACAGTTGGAGTGCTAGCAATTTAGCCAAGCTAGCATTCAACCGCTGGGCATGTGGATGGCTGGGAGTGAACTTCTTTCGACGGTACAGCAGCTGGGGCAGGGAAATTTGCCTGGTACAATCGGATGACGGTGTACAGATAGCAGATTGCCTGCAAGTACTTGGCTGTGACACACCTGATGTAGGTCTTTTAGGTACGCTTGCCAACGAACTACATGCCAGGTCCACATATGTCTGGTCAAGCATGCGGTGCCCAAGCGGCTGATGTTTTGGCCACGTGAGATACGCTATAGACATATGTTGTAAATAGCAGCAGTGCGATCTGATGCACTCATCTCAAAAAAGGCCCACACCAAAGAACTTTTGGAATAACGCGCAGAGGCAGCGCCCTGCACATGTGTTGTATGTCGCCCCAAGTCGCGCTGTGATTCATACTGAAGTCATGTCCAAGTTGCCTCCCAAAGTCGTGCTGGAAGTCGTGCTGCCCCGTGTGAATGGACTGTTAATGATAAGAACTGGTAACCCGAACTGGAAGGAATTCTCCAGATGCGGCCAAAAAGTGTAAAGTGCGGCTTTACACTTGTAAAGTTTTAGATCTGTAGTTTTATCTATTGGGTAAATCCCCTTTTTATATTCTGCTGGCTTTGCTTGCTGCAGCTACACATTGCATGTAGGGATGAGCTTCGTGTTCGAGTCGAACATACGTTCGACTCAAACATCGGCTGTTCGCCCGTTCGAGGAATTCCGAACGTTATGGGCCGTTCGCGCCAAATTCGTGTGGCGCTCACGGCCCACAATGCACTTCGATGGCGCAGTGCATTGCTGGCTCATGATTGGCCAAGCATGCACTGTGACCCCGCATGCTTGGCCAATCACAGCGCCGGCAGCGAGGAGAGCCATGATTGGCCACAGGCAGGATGCCTTTGGTCAATCATAGCTCAGGCTGTGTAGTACACACCCCACACTATATAAGGTCGCCAGCGCGGCGGCCTTGTGTAGTGTGTTGGCATCTGAAGCAGTTAGTGGGTGTTCTGTGTACCTTCAACACAGTACACACCGATTGTTATCGGCCGATTTTTCGATCTTGCTCTTCTGTAGTGGTTGTTGTCTGTGTGCCCTGACCACAGTATACACCGCTATATTCACCTATATAGCTAGCGATATATCTATCTTTTATAACAGAGCTTGCAGTCAGTGTTAGGAGCTTGTGCGTGCTGTCTGCGTGCTCAGTACCCAGTACACACCGCTATATCCACCTACATAGCTCTTCTCTATTTGAGCCATCTGCAGGAGTTATTGGAAGTTGTGTGTGCCTCCAGCACAGCACAGTATACATCTGTATATACCCCTTTATCTCTGGTGTTCTATAATAAAGGCATCTGCAGGAGTTAGTGGGTGTTGTGTGCCTCCAGCACAATATACACCTGTATCTACCCTTTATTGCTGTTCTCTAATAGAGCCATCTGCAGGGCTTAGTGGGTGTTGTGTGACTCCATTACAGTATACCCCTTTATCTCTGGTGTTCTATAATAAAGGCATCTGCAGGAGTTAGTGGGTGTTGTGTGCCTCCAGCACAATATACACTACCCAATTGCTGTTTTACCCAACTCCCTTCAGGCCATTACCATGTCTGGAAGGCCAGCAAGGAGAGGCAGACAGGCGTGAGCCGATAAAAGAGGGCAAGCAGGCTCTGTGTCTAGAGACAACAGTGCTGGTCGTGGACGCGGTGCATTGTCATCAGCACGTGGCCATGGGACACGCTTGTCCTTCTTTTCGGCAGCTGGACATGTTGAACCGCAACATGCCAACGACTTGGTAGAGTGGATGACCAAGCCCTCTTCATCCTCCTCATCCTCTCTCACCCAGTCTCAGGGTACTAGCAAAGCAGCTGCCAATGCATTGTCTTCCCTCGTCTCAATGTCATCATCAGTGACTACTTCCCTAGACCCACCACGTCCTCCTGAGGAGTCTCCTGAACTCTTTGAGCACAGTGTTGGGTACATGCTCCAGGAGGATGCCCAGTGTTTTGTAGGCTCTGATGATGACACTCAGCTAGAGGAAGGCAGTAGCGTGAATGCAGAGAGAGGGGATGCTCAAGAAGGACAGCAATCTGGCAGTCATGTTCCACAAGCTGCAGCATACTGCCAGGTTTGCTACAGCGATGAAGAGGGAGGGGATGACGAGGGCACTGACTCCACGTGGGTGCCTGGTAGGAGAGAGGAGGAGGAGGAGGAGGAGGCACATGTCCAACCAGGCAGGATGCCCTCCGGGGGCCAGCTTAGGGGCAGCACACCGACTGAATCACACCGCAGAGCTCTGCCTGTGCAGGGCGCTGCCTCTGCGCGTTATTCTAAAAGTTCTTTGGTGTGGGCCTTTTTTGAGACAAGTGCATCAGATCGCACCGCTGCTATTTGCAACATATGTCTCAAGCGTATCTTGCGTGGCCAAAACATCAGCCGCTTGGGCACCACATGCTTGACCAGATATATGTTGACCTGCCATGCAGCTCGTTGGCAAGCGTACCTCAAAGACACACACCAAAGAACAAAGCGGACCTCTCCTTGCTCCTCATCAGCTGGCATCTCCAACCCCACTAGACCTTCAGTCCTCTCTGAAACCTGCTCTGAGAGGGATGAAGGTGTAGAATTAGGTGTGTTACAGCCAAGTGCTTCCGGGCACTCTGCTAGCAGTACACCCACGTCCGATTATAGCAGGCAAATGTCCCTGCCCCAGCTGCTCGACTGGCGAAAGAAGTTCACTCCCAGCCATCCACATGCCCAGCGGTTGAATGCTAGCTTGGCTAAATTGCTAGCACTTTAACTGCTGCCTTTTCAGTTGGTAGACTCGGCCCTCTTTCGTGAGTTTGTACAATGTGCGGTTCCTCAGTGGCAGGTCCCCAAACGCCACTTTTTCTCATGGAAGGCGATTCCGGCTCTCTACCGGCATGTGAAAGGCAATGTCCTTGCCTTGCTGGACAGGGCGATCAGCGGTAAGGTGCATATTACCGCTGACTCATGGTCCAGCAGGCATGGACAGGGACATTATCTGTCTTTCACGGCCCATTGGGTCACTCTTCTGGCAGCTGGGAAGGATGCAGGACAAGATGCAGTAGTGTTGGAGGTTGTTCCGCCACCACGCCTCCAAAATGCTACTATTGGTTGTGACACACCTCTCTCCTCCACCCCCTCCTCTTCTTCTTACTCCATGGCCTCTTCCAGTGTTCTGTCCTCAGAACCAGCGGTGCTCCGTAGGCGTTGCAGGGGCTACGCAAGTACACAGGCAAAACGATGCCATGCCGTGCTTGCGCTGGTTTGTTTGGGGGACAGGAGCCACACTGGGGCGGATGTTTTGTCAGCTCTGCAGGGGAAGGCCGAGAGGTGGTTGACGCCACGCCAGCTTAAGCCAGGAATGGTGGTTTGCGACAATGGCACCAACCTCCTCTCCGCCCTCCGACAGGGACAACTGACCCATGTGCCCTGTGTAGCTCACGTTTTTAACCTGGTGGTGCAGCGGTTCTTGGGCAGGTACCCGGGCTTACAGGATGTCCTGAAGCAGGCCAGGAAAGTCTGTGTGCATTTCCGCCGATCATTTAGTGCCTGTGCTCGGCTGGCTGAGCTCCAAATAGAGTTGAACCTGCCCAAGAACCGCCTTATATGTGACATGCCCACCAGGTGGAACTCAACGTTGGCCATGCTGCAGCGGCTGCACACGCAGCAGAGGGCCATCAATGAGTACCTGTGCGACTACGGCACCAGGACAGGGTCAGGGGAGCTTGGTTTTTTCTCACCACGCCAGTGGGGCATGATCAGGGATGCATGCACTGTCCTGTCACCGTTTGAAGAGTCCACAAGGATGGTGAGCAGTGACAGTGCATGCATCAGTGACACTGTACCTCTTGTCCACCTCTTGGAGCATGGAGGTGGAGGCTGGCACTCAGCATCAGCAGCAGCAGCATTCTTGTAGGGATGATTTACAGTCCCAAGAAATCCGTGGATTTGTACGTGGTTGGGAGGAGGTAGCTGCGGATCATGTTGTCCTTAGTGACCCAGAGGACTCCGGACTGAATGCCTCAGCTAACCTACGCTGCATGGCCTTCCTGATCCTGAAAAAGCCTGCAGAAGGATCCTCGTATTCTTCGGATCAAGGAGAGAGACCATTACTGGCTGGCCACTCTCCTTGATCAACGGTACAAAGGTAAGGTTGCTGACCTTATCTTGCCATCGCAGAGGGAGCAGAGGATGAGACATCTCCGGGAGGCCTTGCAGAAAGGTCTGTGCAACGCGTTCCCAGAGACTGGGAGGTTACAAACTCCTGGTCCTGGACAATGTGTTGCTGAGGCATCGGTCAGAAGGAGCGGTGGAGAAGGTGGCCGCCTGACTGATGCTTTCAGACAATTTTTTAGTCCGCAGCCCCAAGGTATGATCGGTTCCAGCACCCATCGCCAGCGTCTGATTTACATGGTGCAGGAATAACTAGGGGCAAGGTCAGACTTGGACACCTTTCCCACTGAAAATCCTCTGGGTTACTGGATCTTGAGGATGGATCACTGGCCAGAGCTTGCACAGTATGCAATTGAGCTACTGGCCTGTCCTGCATCCAGCGTTCATTCGGAACACACCTTCAGTGCTGCTGGTGGCTTTGTTACCGATCACAGGGTGCGCCTGTCCACCGAATCAGTTGATCGACTGACCTTCATCAAGATGAATCAGTCTTGGATCACCCACAGCTACCAAGCACCTGAAGCTGATGTAACCGAATAATTTTTGTAATTACAATTCTTGATATAATATTTCACAGGAGGGTCCGTTCCTGTGCCCACCCAGAGTAACTGTGAGGACTTATAGTGTTGTGGCACCAGCACCACCAAAGGTAAATTTTTCTACCACTGTTCAACAATGGCATGTAATTACAATTCTTGATATAATCGTTCACAGCAGGGCGCTCCAGCGCCCACCAAGAGTCACTTTGAGGGCTTCCAATGTTGTGGCAACACCAACACCTTGTTCCGCCATTTCTGCAGAGCATATAGGGCAGGCCCCTACTTTCAAACATCCAACTTACAAACATCTCCTACTTGCTAACGGAAGGATACAACAGCAAGTGAGATGAAAAAAAGATGGACGACAAAACTAATTATACAGGGGTGATAACCCTTCCCTATGTTTTCCAAAAAGCTTAAAAATAGTTTTTTTTGACTGGAGCTACACTTTAAAAATGTACCAGTTGAAAATTGCAAACAGATTCAACTTAACACAACAAACCTACACAGTCCCTGTCTTGTTTGCACCGCCTGTATACTGCTGTTCTGAGTATATAGGGCCTGAGGGCCACACGCATTTCCTTTTTTTAATATGGGTACGGGGTTCCCCTTAATATGCGTACAAGACCCAAAGGGGCTGGTAATGGGCAGGGAGGGCTACCCATGCCATGTTTCTCAATGATTTTCAACCATATTGCAGGAACCAGATATAACATTAAAACCGCAAGCAGTTTTAAATGATGTTATTTCCGTTAAATGTCATTTTGTGCAGGGACTGTTCTAAACACAGGAAACACGTGGCACTTCACAGGCATACTACAGACACCCCCCAGGCACCATATTTAAAGGAATATTTCACTTTTTTTTTCACTTTAATCGTCATTAAAATCAGTGCTCCCGCCAAAACGGCCGTTTTAAAAAACATTTTAGGCATTGACCTATGTCCCCTTGGGCAGGAGCCAGGTCCCCAAACCCTTTTTAGGACAGCATCTTGCATATTAGCCGTTAAATTTAGCACTTTTAATTTCGAACGTTCGAGTCCCATAGACTTCAATGGGGTTCTAAAGTTCGTACGAATTTGGGGTCCGTTCGAAAGTTCTGGTGCGAACCGAACCGGGGGGTGTTTTGGCTCATCCCTATTCCTGAGACCTGATCAGCTGTATCTGCTTACCTGTGTATGTCCTGGCTTGCCTTTGGACTTCACTTCTTCTCCTACCTCAACTCTGTTTCCCTGACTATCCTGACCCCGGCCTGTTTACTGGACTTGTGTTTGCCTGCTCATTCTGTACTGCTTTTACCAGCTGTTACTGACCTTAGCCTGACTCCTGGACTTGCTCTGCCTGCTGATTTGGTTCCTTTGCTGACCAGTTGTTGCTGACTTCTGCCTGTCTCCTGGTCCTGCTTCTGTCTCCTGCTCTGGTGCCAAGCTGCTTCTGCATCTATTCTGATGGCTGCGAGAGTGGACTTCATCAGCCAGCTAGTCCAGCACTCATGCTACTCTTTGTCTTTACACTCTTTGTCTTCCAGGAGTGGTGGGCATGAGGTGGAAGGGAGGCCGCCACAACATTCCAGTCTTCACCAGGTACATGATAGAACCAGTGATGTCACCTGGCCACATCCATTTAATGGCTGAGAATAACCCATCATTTAAACAAAGGCATGGTTAGTGTGACATCACTGACCGAATATGGCCCACATTTACGCAATGACGTCACCCAGGAGACCCCATCCCTTTGGTTGCTCTTAGTGGTGGGAACAAGAGATGCAATTCAGTGCCAGTAAACAATGAGATTGTATGTGTCTGTCAGTTGGCAGGTTTTTGTTTTTCAGTGGCTGTCATCATTCTGCATCGCTGGATGATGTGATTGTTGATGAAGGTCCTGGTATGAATATTGGGGAGACTTCACCTTTTTTGCACTTTTTTGTCAGCTGATTGCTGAATAGGCCGGCTGGGGATACATTGCGGGTTGTAAGGACACTGGCAGCCACCAGCTCCCTAACAACCAGAAGCCCTGAGCAAGAAGCTGTCACATTTAGTGGCGGTAGTAATACTGCTGCTAAATCTTTCAATTCCCATTGCAGCTGGAGGATAGGTTCAGGCAAACACCCATTTAGTTGGGCCATTTGCCATTTCTTCAGGGGATTCTACTGAGTGACCCGAGAGGATGTTGTGGCCATTTGTCTCCTTTCTGCCATCATGGGACAAACTAGTGACCATGGTGGATTTTTGGAGTGGATACGGCATTTATTGTGGCAGAACAACGGAATAACCGGCAGAGATACAGTCTATAGTTATCCTGCCAGTAGAAGTTCTGAGGCCACTATATAAGGAATTCTCATAACCTCATATATCTCAAATTATCTACATGGGATTATTTGCTGATTCTATGGACATCCTTGTTGTTCCTTCACTGACTGCCTCCTGTCCTGAGGAAGTGGGAAATATAGTCCATGAAACTGTGTACATTGAGGATTCTTAGAAATCCAAGTATAAATCTGAGATATGTGATACCATTCAGGAGGGACAAAGAGAGAGAAGGGATGGAATATTTTTGGTTTCATGTTTAAAAAGTCTGTACAGCCTCAATATTCTAATCAAAACTTCTATGGAGATCAAATAAACTTACAACATTTTTTGTGTATTAGTACCTAAAAAGTCCCACGTTGGTATATTGATATAACTCCTGATAGGGATGTTGGTACCTCTTATATAAGACAGTCAGATACCCTCCTGAGGTCATAATCTCCTACAATAGAAAAAAAGAGGAGATTTGAGATGTTCAGAGCCATGAGAAGCCGAGAACTCATCTCTTCAGCATCTACATCTACCAGACAGAGCAATATTGGTTGTGGGTGTATTACCACATCAGGTTTATATATAAACACAAGGAAATACAAGTCACACAATGCAGAATCTTCTTCCTCTTTTATTATTTTCTGCAAATTCTCATTCTTCATCCACACAGACCAGAGACCCCGACTGCAGCGATGTGTCCCCTCCGTGTCCTCCTCCTGTGTCCCCTCCGTGTTCTCCTCCTGTGTCCCCTCCGTGTCCTCCTCCTGTGGGCTCTTCTCGGTCCAGGCACAGGTATGTAAGAACATTATAAAGAGGTGATGATAGAGTATTTTGCTTAAATTTTTTTTTAAAAATATTGAAACCCCCTTTCAATTGCAGCCTCACTGTGCCCATCATATGCAGCCACTTGTGCCCATCAAATGCAGCCACTTGTGCCCATCAAATGTAGCCACTTGTGCCCATCAAACGCAGCTACTGTGCCCATAAAATGCAGCCACTGTGCCAATCATATGCAGCCACCTGTGCCCACCATATGCAGCCACCTGTGCCCATCATATGCAGCCACCTGTGCCCATCATATGCAGCCACCTGTGCCCACCGAACCCACCCACACGCATCTCTGACAGCACCCAACCCCCACTCCCTCACGTCTCTGGCAGCAGCCCCCCATGTGCGGCTCTGGCAGTACCATCACCCCCTCGCATGGTTTTGGCAGCACTGAACCTCCCCGCGTGTAGCTCTGACAGAGGGGACTTCTGGCAGCAGCTCCTCCAGCATGTCTCCTCCGCTCCTCTTCCTAAGCGCCAGGCAAGACCACGCAATTGTCCGTTAAAGCGATGTAGTACCGTATCACAAAAAATGGCCTGGTCATTAAGGGGGAAAATCGTTCCAGGGCTGAAGTGGTTAATAAAGGACTTGTCAAAAATGTCTAACTTTAATTGTAAGAACCCGCAGTACAAGGATTATTCTAGCTGTGCTAAAAAAAAACAGTAAATAGTCCCATTTCTGCCCCCCGGCCCCTCGCTGAACAAATGGGGCTCAGGAAGTTTTTATTTTATTGTTGCAAAGTTGGAGATTACTCTGTGGTGCCCTGATGCAAAAAGCCTCGCTCTGCCCTTCGGGTTCCCTGATGAATTGCAGGGGCCCAGACCCTGTACAGGAGAGCTGACTCCACCCCCTTATTGGCAGCCATAATTATATAGGAAAAGTAATAAATAGAAAAAAACATCAATTTACTTTTTCCTACAAGTTTTTTTTTGTACAAAAAATGAAACGAGCCCCCAAAATGTCTATACCAGACCCTCATTGTCCTTGACCCCCCTGGATGAGGGTCTGCTATATATATTTTGGGGGTTCCTGTTGAATTTTGTGCAAATAAAGAGAACTTACAGAGAAACGGGAATTATCAGCATTTTAAACAGATTTTTTACCTTTTTAAATGTACTTTTGCTGTACTGCCTGTTTAGATGGTGGAGATGGACCACTTCATAAGAAGGTTTATGGGACTTTTTTTAGCATTCAGCTAACTTCTCCTTGCCAAACAATAATTAAAAAGAAATAGTTTTGTGTTGGTACATGTCCCCAGAGGCAGTGCCCAACCCCCATGCATTTTTTTTTTTCGCCAATCCCTTAGCTATTAGCCTTACAAATGGAGAACATTTATTTTGCCATCCAGAACATCACCCCCAACTACATCTCCAACCTCCTCTGCAGATATTGCCCAAATTGTCCCCTCCGCTCCTCCCGGGACCTCCTGCTCTCTAGCTCCCTTCTTACCTCCTCTCATGCTCACCTTCAGGACCTCTCCAGAGCTTCTCCCATCCTCTGGAACTCCCTGCCCCAGTATGTCCGATCAGCCCCTAACCTGTCCACCTTCAGAACTTCTCCAGAGCCTCTTCCTTCCTCTGGAACTTCCTGCCCCGGTATATCCGATCAGCCCCTAACCTGTCCACCTTTAGGAGATCCCTGAAAACTCACTTATTCAGGGAAGCCTATCCCACACCCACCTAACAACCCCATCAAATCATTCCCCGCATCTATTACATTTCGTACCACCACCCCCTCCCTTTAGAATGTAAGCTCTCTGAGCCGGGCTCTTTTGTCCCTTCTGTATTGTTCTGTAATTGTGCTGTCCCCCCCATACATTGTAAAGTGCTGCATAAACTGTTGGCGCTATATAAATCATGTATAATAATAATATAATAATAATAATAATTTTAATAATTTCACAGATTCAGCTCCCAATGACTCAGGGCTGGCAATAGGGGGATACAGGCAGTCCCCGGCCCCTATAACTTCAGCATGGGTGCCTAACTCTTTAGGTCAGCGGGGGTGGGGTGGGTTCACGTCCTGCAGGGGCTGCCTGTGGCTGTCTCCCCAAGGTGCGTTGTGTCCCCCAGTCTGCAGTATATTTGCTCCAGAGCCCCCTGGTGGTGGAAGCCGGCAGACAGGATTACAGAGCACAGAATCTTCTCCCTAGATGGTTGGAGATGGTGGGCGGGGCTGGGGTGTGGCCACATTCTACCTGTCCTTACACAGGTGACCACTGCACTCATTTCCCTGTGGTTATACACCCAGGCTACAGATTCCATTTTTTCCCATCAATTGAACTCGCATCAGGAGTCATTAATTTATTGAATAACTTTTTACTGACTTACTGCTGTCATATTGTCTTAATTGTGTCCCACTCCTGGACAATTGTAACCCCTCCCCCCTCGTCCCACATATAATGCAGCCTTGCTCATATTTGATATCTCTAGTGCAACAAAACACGGCATATTCCAGATGAGGTCTTACTAATGATTTGTACAGATGATGTCTCTCTCTCTGGAGTCCATACCTCTCTAATACAAGAACTGCAGCTTGGCATTGCATGTTATTATGCTCTATGATCTGCCAGAACCCCCAGATCCTTTTCCACTATGGATCCCCCCAGATCCTTCTCCACTATGGATCCCCCCAGATCCTTCTCCACTATGGATCCCCCCAGATCCTTCTCCAGTACGGATCCCCCAGATCCTTCTCCACTATGGATCCCTCCCAGATCCTTCTCCAGTAAGGATCCCCCAGATCCTTCTCCACTATGGATCCCTCCCAGATACTTCTACACTATGGATCCCCCCAGATCCTTCTCCACTATGGATCCCCCTGATCCTTCTCCACTATGGATCCCCCCCAGATCCTTCTCCACTATGGATCCTCCAGATCCTTCTCCACTATGGATCCCCCCAGATCCTTCTCCACTATGGATCCCCCCAGATCCTTCTCCACTATGGATCCCCCCAGATCCTTCTCCACTATGGATCCCCCCAGATCCTTCTCCACTATGGATCCCCCCAGATCCTTCTCCACTATGGATCCCCCCAGATCCTTCTCCACTATGGATCCCTCCCAGATCCTTCTCCACTATGGATCCCTCCCAGATCCTTCTCCACTATGGATCCCTCCCAGATCCTTCTCCACTATGGATCCCTCCCAGATCCTTCTCCACTATGGATTCCCCAGATCCTTCTCCACTATGGATTCCCCAGATCCTTCTCCACTATGGATTCCCCAGATCCTTCTCCACTATGGATTCCCCAGATCCTTCTCCACTACGGATCCCCCCAGATCCTTCTCCACTACGGATCCCCCCAGATCCTTCTCCACTATGGATCCCCCAGTTGTACTCCCTCTAGTATGTATGATACATATTCTTAGCCTCCAAGTGCATAACTTTACATTTAATCAACATTAAACCTCATCTGTCACATAGTCGCCCAATTAGACAGAGCATTGAGGTCGGCTGATTCGCCAAACCGGCTGACTGTTCAAGGCAGCCATATTTGTTTACATTGTGAAGAACTTTGACCCATGACACTTCCATCATGGGCTACGGTGCTGGTGTGGTGTCAGTGCACTCTATCTCGGTGCCGGTATGGTCTCAGTGCTCTATATCTCGGTGCTGGTGTTGTGTCAGTGCTCTCTATCACGGTGCTGGTGTGGTGTCAGTGTTCTCTATCTCGGTGCTGGTGTGGTCTCAGTGCCCTCTATCTCGGTGCGGGTGTGGTTTCAGTGCTCTCTATCACGGTGCTGGTGTGGTGTCAGTGCTCTCTATCTCGGTGCAGGTGTGGTGTCAGTGCTCTCTATCTCAGTCCTGGTGTGGTCTCAGTGCCCTCTATCTCGGTCCTGGTGTGGTCTCAGTGCCCTCTATCTCGGTCCTGGTGTGGTCTCAGTGCCCTCTATCTCGGTGCTGGTGTGGTGTCAGTGCTGTCTATCTCGGTGCTGGTGTGGTCTCAGTGCTCTCTATCATAATGCTGGTGTCAGTGCTCTCTATCTCGGTGCTGGTGTGGTCTCAGTGCCCTCTATCTCAGTGCTGGTGTGGTCTCAGTGCCCTCTATCTCAGTACTGGTGTCAGTGCTCTCTATCACGGTGCTGGTGTGGTGTCAGTGTTCTCTATCTCAGTGCTGGTGTGGTCCAGGGCTCTCTATCACAGTGCTGGTGTCAGTGCTCTCTATCTCGGTGCTGGTGTGGTGTCAGTGCTCTCTATCTCTGTGCTGGTGTGGTGTCATTGCTCTCTATCTCGGTGCTGGTGTGGTCTCAGTGCTCTCTCGGTGCTGATGTGGTCTCAGTGCTCTCTATCTCGGAGCTGGTGTAATCTCAGTGCTCTCTATCTCGGTGCTGGTGTGGTGTCAGTGCTCTCTATCTCGGTGCTGGTGTGATCTCAGTGCTCTCTATCACAGTGCTGTTGTCAGTGCTCTCTATCTCAGTGCTGGTGTGGTCTCAGTGCCCGCTATCTCAGTGCTGGTGTCAGTGCTCTCTATCACTGAGCTGGTGTGGTCTCAGTGCTCTCTATCTCGGTGCTGATGTGGTCTCAGTGCTCTCTATCTCGGTGCTGATGTGGTCTCAGTGCTCTCTATCTCGGTGCTGGTGTGGTCTCAGTGCTCTCTATCACTGTGCTGGTGTGGTGTCAGTGCTCTCTATCTCAGTGCTGGTGTCAGTGCTCTCTATCTCGGTGCTGGTGTGGTCTCAGTGCTCTCTATCTCGGTGCTGATGTGGTCTCAGTGCTCTCTATCTCGGTGCTGGTGTGGTCTCAGTGCTCTCTATCACTGTGCTGGTGTGGTGTCAGTGCTCTCTATCTCAGTGTTGGTGTCAGTGCTCTCTATCTCGGTGCTGGTGTGGTCTCAGTGCCCTCTATCTCAGTGCTGGTGTGGTCTCAGTGCCCTCTATCTCAGTGCTGGTGTGGTCTCAGTGCTCTCTATCTTGGTGCTGGTGTGGTCTCAGTGCTCTCTAACTTGGTGCTGGTGTGGTCTCAGTGCTCTCTATCATGGTGCTGGTCTCAGTGCTCTCAATCACGGTGCTGGTGTGGTGTCAGTGCTCTCTATCATGGTGCTGGTGTGGTGTCAGTGCCCTCTATCTCAGTGCTGGTGTGGTCTCAGTGCTCTCTATCACGGTGCTGGTGTTAGTGCTATCTCTCTTGGTGCTGGTGTGGTGTCAGTGCTCTCTATCTCTGTGCTGGTGTGGTGTCAGTGCTCTCTATCTCGGTGCTGGTGTGGTCTCAGTGCTCTCTATCACGGTGCTGGTGTCAGTGCTCTCTATCACGGTGCTGATGTGGTCCCAGTGCTCTCTATCTCGGTGCTGGTGTGGTCTCAGTGCTCTCTATCTCTGTGCTGGTGTGGTCTCAGTGCCCTCTATCTCAGTGCTGGTGTGGTCTCAGTGGCCTCTATCTCAGTGCTGGTGTCAGTGCTCTCTATCACGGAATTGGTGTGGTCTCAGTGCCCTCTATCTCGGTGCTGGTGTGGTCTCAGTGCCCTCTATCTCAGTGCTGGTGTGGTCTCAGTGCCCTCTATCTCAGTGCTGGTGTCAGTGCTCTCTATCACGGTGTTGGTGTGGTGTCAGTGCTCTCTATCACGGTGCTGGTGTCAGTGCTCTCTATCTCAGTGCTGGTGTGGTGTCAGTGCTCTCTATCTCGGTGCTGGTGTGGTCTCAGTGCTCTCTATCATGGTGCTGGTGTCAGTGCTCTCTATCACTGTGCTGGTGTGGTGTCAGTGCTCTCTATCTCGGTGCTGGTGTCAGTGCTCTCTATCTCGGTGCTGGTGTGGTCTAAGTGCCCTGTATCTCAGTGCTGGTGTGGTCTCAGTGCCCTCTATCTCAGTGCTGGTGTCAGTGCTCTCTATCACTGTGCTGGTGTGGTGTCAGTGCTCTATTTCTCGGTGCTGGTGTGGTCTCAGTGCTCTCTATCTTGGTGCTGGTGTGGTCTCAGTGCTCTCTATCATGGTGCTGGTGTCAGTGCTCTCTATCTCGGTGCTGGCGTGGTCTCAGTGCTCTCTATCTCGGTGCTGGCGTGGTCTCAGTGCTCTCTATCTCGGTGCTGGTGTGGTCTCAGTGCTCTCTATCACTGTGCTGGTGTGGTGTCAGTGCTCTCTATCTCAGTGCTGGTGTCAGTCCTCTCTATCTCGGTGCTGGTGTGGTCTCAGTGCTCTCTATCTCGGTGCTGGCGTGGTCTCAGTGCTCTCTATCTCGGTGCTGGTGTGGTCTCAGTGCCCTCTATCTCAGTGCTGGTGTCAGTGCTCTCTATCACTGTGCTGGTGGGGTGTCAGTGCTCTCTATCTCGGTGCTGGTGTGGTCCCAGTGCTCTCTATCTTGGTGCTGGTGTGGTCTCAGTGCTCTCTATCATGGTGCTGGTGTCAGTGCTCTCAATCACGGTGCTGGTGTGGTGTCAGTACTCTCTATCATGGTGCTGGTGTGGTGTCAGTGCTCTCTATCACTGTGCTGGTGTGGTGTCAGTGCCCTCTATCTCAGTGCTGGTGTGGTCTCAGTGCTCTCTATCACGGTGCTGGTGTGGTCTCAGTGCCCTCTATCTCAGTGCTGGTGTGGTCTCAGTGCTCTCTATCATGGTGCTGGTGTGGTCTCAGTGCTCTCTATCACAGTGCTGGTGTCAGTGCTCTCTATCTCAGGGCTGGTGTGGTGTCAGTGCTCTCTATCTCGGTGCTGGTGTAGTGTCAGTGCTCTCTGTCTCGGTGCTGGTGTGGTCTCAGTGCTCTCTATCACGGTGATGGTGTCAGTGCTCTCTATCTCGGTGCTGGTGTGGTGTCAGTGTTCTCTATCTCGGTGCTGGTGTGGTGTCAGTGTTCTCTATCTCGGTGCTGGTGTGGTATCAGTGCTCTCTATCTCGGTGCTGGTGTGGTCTCAGTGCTCTCTATCTCCGTGCTGGTGTGGTCTCAGTACCCTCTATCTCCGTGCTGGTGTGGTCTCAGTGCCCTCTATCTCAGTGCTGGTGTGGTCTCAGTGCTCTCTATCATGGTGCTGGTGTGGTCTCAGTGCTCTCTATCACAGTGCTGGTGTCAGTGCTCTCTATCTCAGGGCTGGTGTGGTGTCAGTGCTCTCTATCTCGGTGCTGGTGTGGTCTCAGTGCTCTCTATCACAGTGCTGGTGTCAGTGCTCTCTATCATGGTGCTGATGTGGTCCCAGTGCTCTCTATCTCGGTGCTCGTGTGGTCTCAGTGCTCTCTATCTCGGTGCTGGTGTGGTCCCAGTGCTCTCTATCTCTGTGCTGGTGTAGTGTCAGTGCTCTCTGTCTCGGTGCTGGTGTGTTCTCAGTGCTCTCTATCACGGTGCAGGTGTGGTTTCAGTGCTCTCTATCATGGTGCTGGTGTCAGTGCATCACTATAACGGTGCTGGTGTGTTGTCAGTGCTATCTCTCTTGGTGCTGGTGTGGTGTCAGTGCTCTCTATCTCTGTGCTGGTGTGGTGTCAGTGCTCTCTATCTCGGTGCTGGTGTGGGCTCAGTGCTCTCTATAACGGTGCTGGTGTCAGTGCTCTCTATCACGGTGCTGATGTGGTCCCAGTGCTCTCTATCTCAGTGCTGGTGTGGTCTCAGTGCTCTCTATCTCGGTGCTGGTGTGGTCTCAGTGCCCTCTATCTCGGTTCTGGTGTGGTCTCAGTGCCCTCTATCTCCGTGCTGGTGTGGTCTCAGTGCCCTCTATCTCCGTGCTGGTGTGGTCTCAGTGCCCTCTATCTCCGTGCTGGTGTGGTCTCAGTGCCCTCTATCTCGGTGCTGGTGTGGTCTCAGTGCCCTCTATCTCCGTGCTGGTGTGGTCTCAGTGCCCTCTATCTCAGTGCTGGTGTGGTCTCAGTGCTCTCTATCATGGTGCTGGTGTGGTCTCAGTGCTCTCTATCACAGTGCTGGTGTCAGTGCTCTCTATCTCAGGGCTGGTGTGGTGTCAGTGCTCTCTATCTCGGTGCTGGTGTAGTGTCAGTGCTCTCTGTCTCGGTGCTGGTGTAGTCTCAGTGCTCTCTACCACGGTGATGGTGTCAGTGCTCTCTATCTCGGTGCTGGTGTGGTGTCAGTGTTCTCTATCTCGGTGCTGGTGTGGTATCAGCGCTCTCTGTCTCGGTGCTGGTGTGGTCTCAGTGCACTCTACCTCAGTGCTGGTGTGGTTTCAGTGCTCTCTATCATGGTGCTGGTGTCAGTGCTCTCTATCACGGTGCTGGTGTGTTGTCAGTGCTCTCTATCTCGGTGCTGGTGTGGTCTCAGTGCTCTCTATCTCGGTCCTGGTGTGGTCTCAGTGCCCTCTATCTCGGTCCTGGTGTGGTCTCAGTGCCCTTTATCTCAGTGCTGGTGTGGAGTCAGTGCTCTCTATCTCTGTGCTGGTGTGATCTCAGTACTCTCTATCATGGTGCTGGTGTCAGTGCTCTCTATCTCGGTGCTGGTGTGGTCTCAGTGCTCTCTATCGTGGTGCTGGTGTCAGTGTTCTCTATCTCGGTGCTGGTGTGGTCTCAGTGCCCTCTATCTCAGTGCTGGTGTGGTCTCAGTGCCCTCTATCTCAGTGCTGGTGTCAGTGCTCTCTATCACGGTGTTGGTGTGGTGTCAGTGTTCTCTATCTCGGTGCTGGTGTGGTCTCAGTGCTCTCTGTCATGGTGCTTGTGTCAGTGCTCTCTATCTCAGTGCTGGTGTGGTGTCAGTGCTCTCTATCTCAGTGCTGGTGTGGTGTCAGTGCTCTCTATCTCGGTGCTGGTGTGGTCTCAGTGCTCTCTATCATGGTGTTGGTGTCAGTGCTCTCTATCATGGTGCTGGTGTGGTCTCAGTGCCCTCTATCTCGGTGCTGGTGTGGTCTCAGTGCTCTCTATCACTGTGCTGGTGTGGTGTCAGTGCTCTCTATCTCGGTGCTGGTGTGGTCTCATTGCTCTCTATCACAGTGCTGATGTCAGTGCTCTCTATCTCGGTGCTGGTGTGGTCTCATTGCCCTCTATCTCAGTGCTGGTGTGGTCTCAGTGCTCTCTATCACGGTGCTGGTGTCAATGCTCTCTCTCTTGGTGTTGGTGTGGTGTCAGTGATCTCTATGACAGTGCTGGTATCAGTGCTCTCTATTTTGGTGCTGGTGTGGTGTTAGTGCTCTCTATCACGGTGCTGGTGTGGTGTCAGTGCTTTCTATCTCAGTGCTGGTGTGGTGTCAGTGCTCTCTATCTCTGTACTGGTGTGGTCTCAGTGCTCTCTATCATGGTGCTGGTGTCAGTGCTCTCAATCACGGTGCTGGTGTGGTGTTAGTGCTCTCTATCATGGATCTGGTGTGGTGTCAGTGCTCTCTATCTTGGTGCTGGTGTGGTCTCAGTGCTCTCTATCTCGGTGCTGGTGTGGTCTCAGTGCTCTCTATAACTGTGCTGGTGTGGTGTCAGTACTCTCTATCTCGGTGCTGGTGTGGTGTCAGTGCTCTCTATCTCGGTGCTGGTGTGGTCTCAGTGCTCTCTATCACGGTGCTGGTGTCAGTGCTCTCTATCTCTGTGCTGGTGTGGTCGCAGTGCCCTCTATCTCAGTGCTGGTGTCAGTGCTCTCTATCACTGTGCTGGTGTGGTGTCAGTGCTCTCTATCGCTGTGCTGGTGTGGTCTCAGTGCTCTCTAGCTTAGAGCTGGTGTGGTCTCAGTGCTCTCTATCATGGTGATGGTGTCAGTGCTGTCAATCACGGTGCTGGTGTGGTGTCAGTGCTCTCTATCATGGTGCTGTTGTGGTGTCAGTGCTCTCTATCTTGGTGCTGGTGTGGTCTCAGTGCTCTCTATCACGGTGCTGGTGTTAGTGCTCTCTCTCTTGGTGCTGGTGTGGTGTCAGTGCTCTCAATCTCTGTGCTGGTGTGGTGTCAGTGCTCACTATCTCGGTGCTGGTGTGGTCTCAGTGCTCTCTATCACGGTGCTGGTGTCAGTGCTCTCTATCACGGTGCTGATGTGGTCTCAGTGCTCTCTATCTTGGTGCTGGTGTGGTCTCAGTGCTCTGTATCTCATTGCTGGTGTGGTCTCAGTGCTCTCTATCTCAGTGCTGGTGTGGTCTCAGTGCTCTCTATCATGGTGCTGGTGTGGTCTCAGTGCTCTCTATCACTGTGCTGGTGTGGTGTCAGTGCTCTCTATCTCGGTGCTGGTGTGGTGTCAGTGCTCTCTATCTCGGTGCTGGTGTGGTCTCAGTGCCCTCTATCTCAGTGCTGGTGTGGTCTCAGTGCCCTCTATCTCAGTGCTGGTGTCAGTGCTTTCTATCACTGTGCTGGTGTGGTTTCAGTGCTCTCTATCTCGGTGCTGGTGTGTTCTCAGTGCTCTCTATCTCGGTGCTGGTGTGGTCTCAGTGCTCTCTATCTCCGTGCTGGTGTGGTCTCAGTGCCCTCTATCTCAGTGCTGGTGTGGTCTCAGTGCTCTCTATCATGGTGCTGGTGTGGTCTCAGTGCTCTCTATCACAGTGCTGGTGTCAGTGCTCTCTATCTCAGGGCTGGTGTGGTGTTAGTGCTCTCTATCTCGGTGCTGGTGTGGTGTCAGTGTTCTCTATCTCGGTGCTGGTGTGGTATCAGCGCTCTCTGTCTCGGTGCTGGTGTGGTCTCAGTGCCCTCTATCTCAGTGCTGGTGTGGTTTCAGTGCTCTCTATCATGGTGCTGGTGTCAGTGCTCTCTATAACGGTGCTGGTGTGTTGTCAGTGCTCTCTATCTCGGTGCTGGTGTGGTCTCAGTGCTCTCTATCTCGGTCCTGGTGTGGTCTCAGTGCCCTCTATCTCGGTCCTGGTGTGGTCTCAGTGCCCTCTATCTCAGTGCTGGTGTGGAGTCAGTGCTCTCTATCTCTGTGCTGGTGTGATCTCAGTACTCTCTATCATGGTGCTGGTGTCAGTGCTCTCTATCTCGGTGCTGGTGTGGTCTCAGTGCTCTCTATCATGGTGCTGGTGTCAGTGTTCTCTATTTCGGTGCTGGTGTGGTCTCAGTGCCCTCTATCTCAGTGCTGGTGTGGTCTCAGTGCCCTCTATCTCAGTGCTGGTGTCAGTGCTCTCTATCACGGTGTTGGTGTGGTGTCAGTGTTCTCTATCTTCTTGCTGGTGTGGTCTCAGTGCTCTCTGTCACGGTGCTGGTGTCAGTGCTCTCTATCTCAGTGCTGGTGTGGTGTCAGTGCTCTCTATCTCAGTGCTGGTGTGGTGTCAGTGCTCTCTATCTCGGAGCTGGTGTGGTCTCAGTGCTCTCTGTCACGGTGCTGGTGTCAGTGCTCTCTATCTCAGTGCTGGTGTGGTGTCAGTGCTCTCTATCTCAGTGCTGGTGTGGTGTCAGTGCTCTCTATCTCGGTGCTGGTGTGGTCTCAGTGCTCTCTATCTTGGTGCTGGTGTGGTCTCAGTGCCCTCTATCTCGGTGCTGGTGTGGTCTCAGTGCTCTCTATCACTGTGCTGGTGTGGTGTCAGTGCTCTCTATCACAGTGCTGGTGTCAGTGCTCTCTATCTCGGTGCTGGTGTGGTCTCAGTGCCCTCTATCTCAGTGCTGGTGTGGTCTCAGTGCCCTCTATCTCAGTGCTGGTGTCAGTGCTCTCAATCACGGTGCTGGTGTGGTGTCAGTGCTCTCTATCTTGGTGCTGGTGTGGTCTCAGTGCCCTCTATCTCAGTGCTGATGTGGTCTCAGTGCTCTCTATCACGGTGCTGGTGTCAATGCTCTCTCTCTTGGTGCTGGTGTGGTGTCAGTGCTCTCTATGACGATGCTGGTATCAGTGCTCTCTATCTCAGTGCTGGTGTGGTGTCAGTGCTCTCTATCTCGGTGCTGGTGTGGTGTCAGTGCTTTCTATCTCAGTGCTGGTGTGGTGTCAGTGCTCTCTATCTCGGTGCTGGTGTGGTCTCAGTGCTCTCTATCATGGTGCTGGTGTCAGTGCTCTCAATCACGGTGCTGGTGTGGTGTTAGTGCTCTCTATCATGGATCTGGTGTGGTGTCAGTGCTCTCTATCTTGGTGCTGGTGTGGTTTCAGTGTTCTCTATAACTGTGCTGGTGTGGTGTCAGTGCTCTCTATCTCGGTGCTGGTGTCAGTGCTCTCTATCTCGGTGCTGGTGTGGTCTCAGTGCCCTCTATCTCAGTGCTGGTGTGGTCTCAGTGCCCTCTATCTCAGTGCTGGTGTCAGTGCTCTCTATCACTGTGCTGGTGTGGTGTCAGTGCTCTCTATCTCTGTGCTGGTGTGGTCTCAGTGCTCTCTAGCTTGGTGCTGGTGTGGTCTCACAGCTCTCTATCATGGTGATGGTGTCAGTGCTCTCTATCATGGTGCTGTTGTGGTGTCAGTGCTCTCTATCATGGTGCTGTTGTGGTGTCAGTGCTCTCTATCTTGGTGCTGGTGTGGTCTCAGTGCCCTCTATCTCAGTGCTGGTGTGGTCTCAGTGCTCTCTATCACGGTGCTGGTGATAGTGCTCTCTCTCTTGGTGCTGGTGTGGTGTCAGTGCCCTCAATCTCTGTGCTGGTGTGGTCTCAGTGCTCTCTATCACGGTGCTGGTGTCAGTGCTCTCTATCTCGGTGCTGGTGTGGTCTCAGTGCTCTCTATCACTGTGCTGGTGTGGTCTCAGTGCTCTCTATCACAGTGCTGGTGTCAGTGCTCTCTATCTCGGTGCTGGTTGTTTTCTCAGTGCCCTCTATCTAAGTGCTGGTGTGGTCTCAGTGCCCTCTATCTCAGTGCTGGTGTCAGTGCTCTCAATCACGGTGCTGGTGTGGTGTCAGTGCTCTCTATCTTGGTGCTGGTGTGGTCTCAGTGCCCTCTATCTCAGTGCTGATGTGGTCTCAGTGCTCTCTATCACGGTGCTGGTGTCAATGCTCTCTCTCTTGGTGCTGGTGTGGTGTCAGTGCTCTCTATGACGGTGCTGGTATCAGTGCTCTCTATCTCAGTGCTGGTGTGGTGTCAGTGCTCTCTATCTCGGTGCTGGTGTGGTGTCAGTGCTTTCTATCTCAGTGCTGGTGTGGTGTCAGTGCTCTCTATCTCGGTGCTGGTGTGGTCTCAGTGCTCTCTATCATGGTGCTGGTGTCAGTGCTCTCAATCACGGTGCTGATGTGGTGTTAGTGCTCTCTATCATGGATCTGGTGTGGTGTCAGTGCTCTCTATCTCGGTGCTGGTGTGGTCTCAGTGCCCTCTATCTCAGTGCTGGTGTGGTCTCAGTGCCCTCTATCTCAGTGCTGGTGTCAGTGCTCTCTATCACTGTGCTGGTGTGGTGTCAGTGCTCTCTATATCGGTGCTGGTGTGGTCTCAGTGCTCTCTATCTCGGTGCTGGTGTGGTCTCAGTGCCCTCTATCTCGGTGCTGGTGTGGTCTCAGTGCCCTCTATCTCAGTGCTGGTGTGGTCTCAGTGCCCTCTATCTCAGTGCTGGTGTCAGTGCTCTCTATCACTGTGCTGGTGTGGTTTCAGTGCTCTCTATCTCGGTGCTGGTGTGGTCTCAGTGCTCTCTATCTTGGTGCTGGTGTGGTCTCAGTGCTCTCTATCATGGTGCTGGTGTCAGTGCTCTCAATCACGGTGCTGGTGTGGTGTCAGAGCTCTCTATCATGGTGTTGGTGGGGTGTCAGTGCTCTCTATCTTGGTGCTGGTGTGGTCTCAGTGCCCTCTATCTCGATGCTGGTGTGGTCTCGGTGCTCTCCATCACGGTGCTAGTGTCAGTGCTCTCTATCACGGTGCTGGTGTGGTGTCAGTGCTCTCTGTCTCGGTGCTGGTGTGGTCTCAGTGCTCTCTATCACGGTGATGGTGTCAGTGCTCTCTATCTCGATGCTGGTGTGGTATCAGCGCTCTATGTCTCGGTGCTGGTGTGGTCTCAGTGCCCTCTATCTGAGTGCTGGTGTGGTTTCAGTGCTCTCTATCATGGTGCTGGTGTCAGTGCTCTCTATCTCAGGGGTGGTGTGGTGTCAGTGCTCTCTATCTCGGTGCTGGTGTAGTGTCAGTGCTCTCTATCTCGGTGCTGGTGTGGTGTCAGTGTTCTCTATCTCGGTGCTGGTGTGGTCTCAGTGCCCTCTATCTCAGTGCTGGTGTGGTTTCAGTGCTCTCTATCATGGTGCTGTTGTCAGTGCTCTCTATCACGGTGCTGGTGTGTTGTCAGTGCTCTCTATCTCGGTCCTGGTGTGGTCTCAGTACTCTCTATCATGGTGCTGGTGTCAGTGCTCTCTATCTCGGTGCTGGTGTGGTCTCAGTGCTCTCTGTCACGGTGCTGGTGTCAGTGCTCTCTATCTCAGTGCTCTCTATCACGGTGTTGGTGTGGTGTCAGTGTTCTCTATCTCGGTGCTGGTGTGGTCTCAGTGCTCTCTGTCACGGTGCTGGTGTCAGTGCTCTCTATCTCAGTGCTGGTGTGGTGTCAGTGCTCTCCATCTCAGTGCTGGAGTGGTGTCAGTGCTCTCTATCTCTGTGCTGGTGTGGTCTCAGTGCTCTCTATCTCTGTGCTGGTGTGGTCTCAGTGCTCTCTATCATGGTGATGGTGTCAGTGCTCTCAATCACGGTGCTGGTGTGGTGTCAGTGCTCTCTATCATGGTGCTGTTGTGGTGTCAGTGCTCTCTATCTTGGTGCTGGTGTGGTCTCAGTGCCCTCTATCTTAGTGCTGGTGTGGTCTCAGTGCTGTCTATCAGGGTGCTGGTGTTAGTGCTCTCTCTCTTGGTGCTGGTGTGGTGTCAGTGCTCTCAATCTCTGTGCTGGTGTGGTGTCAGTGCTCTCTATCTTGGTGCTGGTGTGGTCTCAGTGCTCTCTATCACGGTGCTGGTGTCAGTGCTCTCTATCACGGTGCTGATGTGGTCTCAGTGCTCTCTATCTCGGTGCTGGTGTCAGTGCTCTCTATCTCATTGCTGGTGTGGTCTCAGTGCTCTCTATCTCCGTGTTGGTGTGGTCTCAGTGCTCTCTATCTCGGTGCTGGTGTGGTCTCAGTGCTCTCTATCTCAGTGCTGGTGTGGTCTCAGTGCTCTCTATCATGGTGCTGGTGTGGTCTCAGTGCTCTCTATCACTGTGCTGGTGTGGTATCAGTGCTCTCTATCACAGTGCTGGTGTCAGTGCTCTCTATCTCGGTGCTGGTGTGGTCTCAGTGCCCTCTCAGTGCTGGTGTGGTCTCAGTGCCCTCTATCTCAGTGCTGGTGTCAGTGCTCTCTATCACTGTGCTGGTGTGGTTTCAGTGCTCTCTATCTCGGTGCTGGTGTGGTCTCAGTGCTCTCTATCTTGGTGCTGGTGTGGTCTCAGTGCTCTCTATCACGGTGCTGGTGTGGTGTCAGAGCTCTCTATCATGGTGCTGGTGGGGTGTCAGTGCTCTCTATCTTGGTGCTGGTGTGGTCTCAGTGCCCTCTATCTCGATGCTGGTGTGGTCTCGGTGCTCTCTATCATGGTGCCAGTGTCAGTGCTCTCTATCACGGTGCTGGTGTGGTGTCAGTGCTCTCTATCACGGTGCTGGTGTGGTGTCAGTGCTCTCTATCTCGGTGCTGGTGTAGTGTCAGTGCTCTCTGTCTCGGTGCTGGTGTGGTCTCAGTGCTCTCTATCACGGTGCTGGTGTCAATGCTCTCTCTCTTGGTGCTGGTGTGGTGTCAGTGCTCTCTATGACGGTGCTGGTATCAGTGCTCTCTATCTCAGTGCTGGTGTGGTGTCAGTGCTCTCTATCACGGTGCTGGTGTGGTGTCAATGTTCTCTATCTCGCTGCTGGTGTGGTGTAAGTGTTCTCTATCTCGGTGCTGGTGTGGTATCAGCGCTCTATGTCTCGGTGCTGGTGTGGTCTTA
This sequence comes from Lithobates pipiens, assembly GCF_037356315.1. Classification (NCBI taxonomy): domain Eukaryota; kingdom Metazoa; phylum Chordata; class Amphibia; order Anura; family Ranidae; genus Lithobates; species Lithobates pipiens. The sequence continues at coordinate 6,101,859 of NW_027507748.1, read as the reverse complement.
GTGCCCTCTATCTCAGTGCTGGTGTGGTCTCAGTGCCCTCTTTCTCAGTGCTGGTGTCAGTGCTCTCTATCACGGTGTTGGTGTGGTGTCAGTGTTCTCTATCTCGGTGCTGGTGTGGTCTTAGTGCTCTCTATCTCAGTGCTGGTGTGGTGTCAGTGCTCTCTATCTCAGTGCTGGTGTGGTGTCAGTGCTCTCTATCTTGGTGCTGGTGTGGTCTCAGTGCTCTCTATCATGGTGCTGGTGTCAGTGCTCTCAATCACGGTGCTGGTGTGGTGTCAGTGCTCTCTATCATGGTGCTGGTGTGGTGTCAGCGCACTCTATCTTGGTGCTGGTGTGGTCTCAGTGCCCTCTATCTCAGTGCTGGTGTGGTCTCGGTGCTCTCTATCACAGTGCTGGTGTCAGTGCTCTCTCCCTTGGTGCTGGTGTGGTGTCAGTGCTCTCTATCTCTGTGCTGGTGTGGTGTTAGTGCTCCCTATCTCGGTGCTGGTGTGGTCTTAGTGCTCTCTATCACGGTGCTGGTGTCAGTGCTCTCTATCACGGTGCTGATGTGGTCTCAGTGCTCTTTATCTCTGTGCTGGTGTGGTCTCAGTGCCCTCTATCTCAGTGCTGGTGTGGTCTCAGTGCCCTCTATCTCAGTGCTGGTGTCAGTGCTCTCTATCACGGTGTTGGTGTGGTGTCAGTGTTCTCTATCTCGGTGCTGGTGTGGTCTCAGTGCTCTCTATCACGGTGCTGGTGTCAGTGCTCTCTATCTCAGTGCTGGTGTGGTGTCAGTGCTCTCTTTCTCAGTGCTGGTGTGGTGTCAGTGCTCTCTATCTCGGTGCTGGTGTGGTCTCAGTGCTCTCTATTATGGTGTTGGTGTCAGTGCTCTCAATAACGGTGCTGGTGTGGTGTTAGTGCTCTCTATCATGGTGCTGGTGTGGTCTCAGTGCTCTCTATCTCGGTGCTGGTGTGGTGTCAGTGCTCTCTATCTCGGTGCTGGTGTGGTCTCAGTGCTCTCTATCATGGTGTTGGTGTCAGTGCTCTCAATAACGGTGCTGGTGTGGTGTTAGTGCTCTCTATCATGGTGCTGGTGTGGTCTCAGTGCTCTCTATCTCGGTGCTGGTGTGGTGTCAGTGCTCTCTATCTCGGTGCTGGTGTGGTCTCAGTGCCCTCTTTCTCAGTGCTGGTGTGGTCTCAGTGCCCTCTATCTCAGTGCTGGTGTCAGTGCTCTCAATCACAGTGCTGGTGTGGTGTCAGTGCTCTCTATCATGGTGCTGGTGTGGTGTCAGTGCTCTCTATCTTGGTGCTGGTGTGGTCTCAGTGCTCTCTATCACGGTGCTGGTGTCAGGGCTCTCTCTCTTGGTGCTGGTGTGGTGTCAGTGCTCTCTATCACGGTGCTGGTGTCAGTGCTCTCTATCACGGTGCTGGTGTGGTGTCAGTGCTCTCTATCTCGGTGCTGGTGTAGTGTCAGTGCTCTCTATCTCGGTGCGGGTGTGGCCTCAGTGCTCTCTATCACGGCGCTGGTGTCAGTGCTCTCTATCTCGGTGCTGGTGTGGTCGCAGTGCCCTCTATCTCAGTGCTGGTGTGGTCTCAGTGCTCTATTTCATGGTGTTGGTGTCAGTGCTCTCTATCACGGTGCTGGTGTGGTGTCAGTGCTCTCTATCTCGGTGCTGGTGTGGTGTCAGTGCTCTCTATCTCGGTGCTGGTGTGGTCTCCGTGCTCTCTATCACGGTGCTGGTGTCAGTGCTCTCTATCTCGGTGCTGGTGTGGTCGCAGTGCCCTCTATCTCAGTGCTGGTGTGGTCTCAGTGCTCTATTTCATGGTGCTGATGTCAGTGCTCTCTATCACGGTGCTGGTGTGGTGTCAGTGCTCTCTATCACGGTGCTAGTGTGGTGCCAGTGCTCTCTATCTCGGTGCTGGTGTGGTGTCAGTGCTCTCTATCTCGGTGCTGGTGTGGTATCAGCGCTCTCTGTCTTGGTGCTGGTGTGGTCTCAGTGCCCTCTATCTCAGTGCTGGTGTGGTCTCAGTGCTCTATTTCACGGTGTTGGTGTCAGTGCTCTCTATCATGGTGCTGGTGTGGTGTCAGTGCTCTCTATCACGGTGCTAGTGTGGTGTCAGTACTCTCTATCTCGGTGCTGGTGTGGTGTCAGTGCTCTCTATCTCGGTGCTGGTGTGGTCCCAGTGCTCTCTATCACGGTGCTGTTGTCAGTGTTCTCTATCTCGGTGCTGGTGTGGTATCAGCGCTCTCTGTCTCGGTGCTGGTGTGGTCTCAGTGCCCTCTCTCTCAGTGCTGGTGTGGTTTCAGTGCTCTCTATCATGGTGCTGGTGTCAGTGCTCTCTATCACGGTGCTGGTGTGGTGTCAGTGCTCTCTATCTCGATGCTGGTGTGGTCTCAGTGCTCTCTATCTCGGTCCTGGTGTGGTCTCAGTGCCCTCTATCTCAGTCCTGGTGTGGTCTCAGTGCTCTCTATCTCGGCCCTGGTGTGGTCTCAGTGCCCTCTATCTCAGTGCTGGTGTGGTGTCAGTGCTCTCTATCTCAGAGCTGGTGTGGTCTCAGTGCTCTCTATCATGGTGCTGGTGTCAGTGCTCTCTATCTCGGTGCTGGTGTGGTCTCAGTGCTATCTATCATGGTGCTGGTGTCAGTGTTCTCTATCTCGGTGCTGGTGTGGTCTCAGTGCCCTCTATCTCAGTGCTGGTGCCAGTGCTCTCTATCATGGTGCTGGTGTGGTGTCAGTGTTCTCTATCTCGGTGCTGGTGTGGTCTCAGTGCTCTCTATCACAGTGCTGGTGTCAGTGCTCTCTATCTCAGTGCTGGTGTGGTGTCGGTGCTCTCTATCTCAGTGCTGGTGTGGTGTCAGTGCTCTCTATCTCATTGCTGGTGTGTTGTCAGTTCTCTCTATCTCGGTGCTGGTGTGGTCTCAGTGTTCTCTATCTCAGTGCTGGTGTGGTCTCAGTGCTCTCTATCATGGTGCTGGTGTGGTCTTAGTGCTCTCTATCTCGGTGCTGGTGTGGTGTCAGTGCTCTCTATCTGGGTGCTGGTGTGGTCTTAGTGCCCTCTGTCTCAGTGCTGGTGTGGTCTCAGTGCTCTCTATCACGGTGCTGGTGTCAGTGCTCTCTCTCTTGGTGCTGGTGTGGTGTCAGTGCTCTCTATCACGGTGCTGGTGTCAGTGCTCTCTATCACGGTGCTGGTGTGGTGTCAGTGTTCTCTATCTCGGTGCTGGTGTAGTGTCAGTGCTCTCTATCTCGGTGCTGGTGTGGTCTCAGTGCTCTCTATCACGGTGTTGGTGTCAGTGCTCTCTATCTCAGTGCTGGTGTGGTCGCAGTGCCCTCTATCTCAGTGCTGGTGTAGTCTCAGTGCTCTATTTCATGGTGCTGGTGTCAGTGCTCTCTATCACGGTGCTGGTGTGGTGTCAGTGCTCTCTATCTCGGTGCTGGTGTGGTGTCAGTGCTTTCTATCTCGGTGCTGGTGTGGTCTCAGTGCTCTCTATCACGGTTCTGGTGTCAGTGCTCTCTATCACGGTGCTGGTGTGGTGTCAGTGCTCTCTATCTCGGTGCTGGTGTGGTGTCAGTGCTCTCTATCTCGGTGCTGGTGTGGTCCCAGTGCTCTCTATCACGGTGCTGTTGTCAGTGCTCTCTATCACGGTGCTGGTGTGGTGTCAGTGTTCTCTATCTCGGTGCTGGTGTGGTATCAGCGCTCTCTGTCTCGGTGCTGGTGTGGTCTCAGTGCCCTCTATCTCAGTGCTGGTGTGGTTTCAGTGCTCTCTATCATGGTGCTGGTGTCAGTGCTCTCTATCACGGTGCTGGTGTGGTGTCAGTGCTCTCTATCTCGATGCTGGTGTGGTTTCAGTGCTCTCTATCTTGGTCCTGGTGTGGCCTCAGTGCCCTCTATCTCAGTGCTGGTGTGGTGTCAGTGCTCTCTATCTCGGAGCTGATGTGGTCTCAGTGCTCTTTATCATGGTGCTGGTGTCAGTGCTCTCTATCTCGGTGCTGGTGTGGTCTCAGTGCTCTCTATCATGGTGCTGGTGTCAGTGTTCTCTATCTCGGTGCTGGTGTGGTCTCAGTGCTCTCTATCACGGTGTTGGTGTCAGTGCTCTCTATCTCGGTGCTGGTGTGGTCGCAGTGCTCTCTATCTCGGTGCTGGTGTGGTCGCAGTGCCCTCTATCTCAGTGCTGGTGTAGTCTCAGTGCTCTATTTCATGGTGCTGGTGTCAGTGCTCTCTATCACGGTGCTGGTGTGGTGTCAGTGCTCTCTATCTTGGTGCTGGTGTGGTGTCAGTGCTCTCTATCTCGGTGCTGGTGTGGTCTCAGTGCTCTCTATCACGATGTTGGTGTCAGTGCTCTCTATCTCGGTGCTGGTGTGGTCGCAGTGCCCTCCATCTCAGTGCTGGTGTGGTCTCAGTGCTCTATTTCACGGTTCTGGTGTCAGTGCTCTCTATCACGGTGCTGGTGTGGTGTCAGTGCTCTCTATCTCGGTGCTGGTGTGGTGTCAGTGCTCTCTATCTCGGTGCTGGTGTGGTCCCAGTGCTCTCTATCACGGTGCTGTTGTCAGTGCTCTCTATCACGGTGCTGGTGTGGTGTCAGTGTTCTCTATCTCGGTGCTGGTGTAGTCTCAGTGCTCTCTATCTGGGTGCTGGTGTGGTCTCAGTGCCCTCTATCTGGGTGCTGGTGTGGTCTCAGTGCTCTCTATCTGGGTGCTGGTGTGGTCTTAGTGCCCTCTATCTCAGAGCTGATGTGGTCTCAGTGCTCTCTATCATGGTGCTGGTGTCAGTGCTCTCTATTTTGGTGCTGGTGTCAGTGCTCAGTCTCTATCACGGTGCTGGTGTCAGTGCTATATCTCAGTGCTGTGTCAGTGAGGGAGATAGCAGAGGAGAAGTCAATCAGCAGGCAGTGGGTGTTCTGTGTACCTTCAACACAGTATACACCGAACGTTATCGGCTGATTTTTCGTTCTTGCTCTTCTGTAGTGGTTGTTGTCTGCGTGCCCTGACGGCAGTATACACCGCTATCTTGCTCGTTTTAAATAGAGCTTGCACTCAGTGGTAGGAGATTTTGCGTGCTGTTCTCCGTGCTCTGAACCCAGTATACACCGCTATATCCATCTATATAGCTAGCCATCTTGCTCGTTTTAAATAGAGCTTGCAGTCAGTGGTAGGAGATTGTGCGTGCTGTCTGCATGCTCTGAACCCAGTATGCACCGTTATATCCACCTACATAGCTATTCTCTAATTGAGCCATCTGCCTTCTGCAGGAGTTAGTGAATGTTGTGTGTGCCTCCAGCACAATATACACTACCCAATTGCTGGTTTTCCCAACTCCCTTCAGGCCATTACCATGTCTGGAAGGCCAGCAAGGAAAGGCAGACAGGCCCGAGCCGATAAAAGAGGGCAAGCAGGCTCTGTGTCTAGAGACAACAGTGCTGGTCGTGGACGCGGTGCATCATTATCATCAGCACGTGGCCATGGGACACGCTTGTCCTACTTTTCGGCAGCTGGACATGTTGAGCCGCAACATGTCAACGACTTGGTAGAGTGGATGACCAAGCCCTCTTCATCCTCCTCATCCTCTCTCACCCAGGCTCAGGGTACTAGCAAAGCAGCTGCCAACGCATCGTCTTCCCTCCTCTCAATGTCATCATCAGTGACTCCTTCCCTAGACCCACCACGTCCTCCTGAGGAGTCTCCTGAACTCTTTGAGCACAGTGTTGGGTACATGCTCCAGGAGGATGCCCAGTGTTTTGTAGGCTCTGATGATGATACTCAGCTAGAGGAAGGCAGTAGTGTGAATGCAGAGAGAGGGGATGCTCAAGAAGGACAGCAATCTGGCAGTCATGTTCCACAAGCTGCAGCATACTGCCAGGTTTGCTCCAGCGATGAAGAGGGAGGGGATGATGAGCGCACTGACTCCACGTGGGTGCCTGGTAGGAGAGAGGAGGAGGAGGAGGAGGCACATATCCAACGAGGCAGGATGCCCTCCGGAAGCCAGCTTAGGGACAGCACACCGACTGAATTACACCGCAGAGCTCCGCCTGTGCAGGGCGCTGCCTCTGCGCGTTATTCTAAAAGTTCTTTGGTGTTGGCCTTTTTTGAGACGAGTGCATCAGATCGCACCGCTGCTATTTACAACATATGTCTCAAGCGTATCTCGCGTGGACAAAACATCAGCCGCTTGGGCACCACATGCTTGACCAGACATATGTTGACCTGCCATGCAGCTCGTTGGCAAGCGTACATCAAAGACCCACACCAAAGAACAAAGTGGACCTCCCCTTGCTCCTCATCAGCTGGGATCTCCAACCCCACTAGACCTTCAGTCCTCTCTGAAACCTACTCTGAGAGGAATGAAGGTGTAGAATTAGGTGTGTCACAGCCAAGTGCTTCCGGGCACTCTGCTAGCAGTACACCCACGTCCGATTATTGCAGGCAAATGTCCCTGCCTCAGCTGCTGGACCGGCAAAAGAAGTTCACTCCCAGCCATCCACATGTCCAGCGGTATAATGCTAGCTTGGCTAAATTGCTAGCACTTCAACTGCTGCCTTTTCAGTTGGTAGACTCGGCCCCCTGCCGTGAGTTTGTACAATGTGCGGTTCCTCAGTGGCAGGTCCCCAAACCCACTTTTTCTCACGGAAGGCGTTTCTGGCTCTCTACCGGCATGTGGAAGGCAATGTCCTTGCCTCGCTGGACAGGGCGGTCAGCGGTAAGGTGCATATTACCGCTGACTCATGGTCCAGCAGGCATGGACAGGGACGTTACCTGTCTTTCACGGCCCATTGGGTCACTCTTCTGGCAGCTGGGAAGGATGCAGGACAAGGTGCAGTAGTGTTGGAGGTTGTTCCGCCACCACGCCTCCAAAATGCTACTATTGGTTGTGACACACCTCTCTCCTTCACCCCCTCCTCTTCTTCTTCCTCCATGGCCTCTTCCAGTGCTCTGTCCTCAGAACCAGCGGTGCTCCGTAGGTATTCCAGGGGCTATGCAAGCACGCAGGCAAAACGATGCCATGCCGTGCTTGCGCTGGTTTGTTTGGGGGACAGGAGCCACACTGGGGCGGATGTTTTGTCAGCTCTGCAGGGGCAGGCCGAGAGGTGGTTGATGCCACGCCAGCTTAAGCCAGGAATGGTGGTTTGCGACAATGGCACCAACCTCCTCTCCGCCCTCCGACAGGGACAACTGACCCATGTGCCCTGTGTGGCTCACGTCCTTAACCTGGTGATGCAGCGGTTCTTGGGCAGGTTCCCAGGCTTACAGGATGTCCTGAAGCAGGCCAGGAAAGTCTGTGTACATTTCCGCCGATCATTTAATGCCTGTGCTCGGCTGGCTTAGCTCCAAAAGGAGTTGAACCTGCCCAAGAACCGCCTTATATGTGACATGCCCACCAGGTGGAACTCAACATTGGCCATGCTGCAGCGGCTGAACACGTAGCAGAGGGCCATCAATGAGTACCTGTACTATAGCACCAGGACAGGGTCAGGGGAGCTCGGTTTTTTCTCACCACGCCAGTGGGGCATGATCAGGTATGCATGCACTGTCCTGTCACCGTTTGAGGAGGCCACAAGGATGGTGAGCAGTGACAGTGCATGCATCAGTGACACTGTACCTCTTGTCCACCTCTTGGAGCATACGCTGCATGGAATAATGGACAGGGCACTTGAGGCAGAACAGAGGCAGGAAGAGGAGGACTTCCTTGCCTCTCAAGGCCCCCTTTTTCCAGACAGTGTTCCTGCTGTGCCACCCATCACACAGGAAGAGGATGAGGAGGAGGAGGATGATTGTGTCAGCATGGAGGTGGAGGCTGGCACTCAACATCAGCAGCAGCAGCAGTCTTGTAGGGATGATTTACAGTCCCAAGAAACACGTGGACTTGTACGTGGCTGGGAGGAGGTAGCTGCGGATCATGTTGTCCTTAGTGACCCAGAGGACTCCGGACCGAATGCCTCAGCTAACCTACGCTGCATGGCCTCCCTGATCCTGCAAAGCCTGCGGAAGGATCCTCGTATTCTTCGGATCAAGGAGAGGGACCATTACTGGCTGGCCACTCTCCTTGATCCACGGTACAAGGGTAAGGTTGCCGACCTTATCTTGCCGTTGCAGAGGGAGCAGAGGATGAGACATCTCCGGGAGGCCTTGCAGAAAGGTCTGTGCAACGCGTTCCCAGAGACTGGGAGGTTACAAACTCCTGGTCCTGGACAATGTGTTGCTGAGGCATCGGTCAGAAGGAGCGGTGGAGAAGGTGGCCGTCTGACCGATGCTTTCAGACAATTTTTTAGTCCGCAGCCCCAAGCCCCCTCTGTCCAAGTATACCACATCCACCGCCACCCCTCTGTCCAAGTATACCACGTGCACAGCCACCCCTCTGTCCAAGTATACCACATCTAATGCCACCCCTCTGTCCACGTAAACCACATCCACAGCCACCCCTCTGTCCAAGTATACCACGTTCATAGCCACCCCTCTATTCAAGGTTTTACTTACCTCCTCATGAAAAGAAATCATGTTTGTCTGACAACTTCTGTCTTTCATGAATCAATGCTGTCTGTTGCTTAAAATACTTTTTTCCTGGAAGAACCCATCTATGTGGTCTTTTATTAATCGCTCCAGTATCTTCCCAACTATAGAAGTTAAACTAACAGGTCTATAGTTACTTGGTAAAGACTTTGTTCCCTTTTTAAATATAGGCACTACGTATGCCCTGTGCCAATCCAGTGTTACTATTCCTGTCATTAATGAGTCCCTAAAAATTAGATACAATGGCTTTGAAATTACAGAGCTCAATTCTTTTAGGATCCGTGGGTGGATGCCATCAGGTCCAGGTGCTTTATCCACCTTTATTCTGTCCAAATATTTCTGGACCATATCATTTTTGAGCCATTGTGGATTTGGGGCTGTGTCACTACCACCCCCATTATGGACATGAGCTCCCCCATGCTCCTTTGTATACACTGAAGAAAGTATTTAATAAGTTAGCCTTCTCTTTGTCCCCAGTCACCCACTCCAGATTATTGTGTAAAGGGCCTACATGCTCAGACTTGACCTTTTTACTATTAATATATTTGAAGATTTTTTGGGGTTTGTCCTATTATCTTTTGCAATCTGTCGTTCAATTTGAATTTTTGCATCCTTGATTTCCTTTTTACATATTCTGTTATATTCTTTGTAACATTTAAATGACACTAGCGTTCCTTCATTTTTATATTTTTTAAAAGCTCTTTTCTTACAGTTTATAGCTTTTTTAACTTTGGCCGTGAGCCACATAGGTTTTATTTTTAGCCTTTTAAACTTACAGCCCATGGAAATATACTTTGCAGGGAGTACACAAACAGTCTTATTGAAGAATTCCCATTTCTGTTCTGTGCCCATTAATGCCAATATTCTCTGCCAGTCTAGGTCCTGGAGAGCAGCCCTCATCTTTGGAAAATTTGCTCTCTTGAAATTAAGTGTTTTTATCTTTCCCGTATGTATTTCTTGCTTACAGCTAACATCAAATGAAATCATGGTCACTGCTACCCAGGTGTTCCTTTATCTGAACATTAGTAATACGCTCTGCATGGTTTGAGATTACCAGGTCCAACAGAGCTTCCTTCCTAGTTGGGGCCTCAATAAACTGGACCATAAAATTATCCTGTAATAGGTTTATACATTTTTGCCCTTTAACTGCCCCAGCAGTGCCGTTACTCCAGTCAATTTCTGGGTAGTTAAAATCCCCCATTATTATCACCGTCCCAGCCCTTGTAGCCCTTTCCATCTGTGCAAGGAGCTGAGTCTCCACCTCCTCATTAACATTGGGTGGTCTATAACAAACTCCAATGATTAACTTTGAACTACGCACATCTGTATACAGTTCCACCCATAATGCTTCGGACTCATCACACTCTCCATCCACCAGGTCCTCTTTCTCACTCGCTTTGAGATCACTTCTCACATACAGACAGACCCCTCCACCTTTCCTTTTTACTCAGTCCTTCCGAAAGAGTGCATAGCCAGGAATATTAATAGCCCAGTCATGTGAGGAATGAAGCCAAGTTTCAGCAATACCGATTACATCATAGCTCTCCTGATGCACCAGAGCTTCCAACTCATCTATTTTGCTTGGCAGACTTCTGACATTGGTGAACAAACATTTTAATGCATTAATATATTTTGCTCTGGTGTTTTTCATATCATTTTTAGTAGTACAAATGGCACTATAGTTTCCAATGGCTGTTTGCAACATGGGAACTTTCTTGTCACCTGCCATAACCCTCCCCCATCTATCCCCATTCCACCCTCCATTAATGTCTGACCCCTAACTGACCTGTCTGCCCGATGTAATTCTAGTTCACTCTCCCCCCTCAATTCTAGTTTAAATTCTCCTCCAGCCTTCCCATAAACCTCTCCCCCAGCACAGCAGACCCCCTTCCATTCAAGTGCAAACTGTCTTTAGCATATAGATTGCACCCATGGGCGTCCGCAGCAGGGGGCAAGGGGGGTCAAGTGCCCCCCCCTGGAATCCCCAAGGTGTTGTCGCCACCATGCTGCATCCTTCGCTCTCTCCTCTGGATCACAGCGCTGGATGGCTGTGTTCGGCGGCCACTCTGTAACACAGTCCCGCCCCCCCAGACCAGCTTGTGTGATAGTAGAGAGAATAAAGTCCCGCCTATCACATGAGGCGGTCTGGGGGGACGGGACTGTGTTACAGAACGGCCGCCGAGCACAGGCATCCAGCGCTGTGATCCAGAGGAGTAGATGCCCATCCGTGCCACAGTGCCTGGATAGGAGGAGGCTGCAGTGCTCACCTCCACCACCACACTCTCCTCCCCCCCAGTGCTCTCCTCCACCACCGCACTCTCCTGCCCCCCAGTGGTCTCCTCCACCACTGCACTCTCCTGCCCCCCCGTGCTCTCCTCCACCACCACACTCTCCTGCCCCCCCCCACAGTGCTCTCCTCCACCACCACACTCTCCTGCCCCCCCCCAGTGCTCTCCTCCACCACCATACTCTCCTGCCCCCCCAGTGCTCTCCTCCACCACCACACTCTCCTGCCCCCCCCCACAGTGCTCTCCACCACCGCACTCTCCTGCCCACCCAGTGCTCTCCTCCACCACCGCACTCTCCTGCCCCCCCCCCCAGTGCTCTCCTCCACCACCGCACTCTCCTGCCCCCCCCAGTGCTCTCCTCCACCACCGCACTCTCCTGCCCCCCCCCAGTGCTCTCCTCCACCACTGCACTCTCCTGCCCCCCCAGTGCTCTCCTCCACCACCGCACTCTCCTGCCCCCCCAGTGTTCTCCTCCACCACTGCACTCTCTTGCTCCCCCCAGTGCTCTCCTCCACCACCGCACTCTCCTGCCCCCCAGTGCTCTCCTCCACCACCGCACTCTCTTGCTCCCCCCAGTGCTCTCCTCCACCACCACACTCTCCTGCCCCCCCCCAGTGCTCTCCTCCACCACCGCACTCTCCTGCCCCCTCATGCTGTCCTCCACCACCGCACTCTCCTGCCCCCCAGTGGTCTCCTCCACCACCGCACTCTCCTGCCCCCCCCAGTGCTCTCCTCCACCACCGCACTCTCCTGCTCCCCAGTGCTCTCCTCCACCACCACACTCTCCTGCTCCCCAGTGCTCTCCTCCACCACCACACTCTCCTGCCCCCCCAGTGCTCTCCTCCAGCACCACACTCTCCTGCCCCCCCCACAGTGCTCTCCTCCACCACCACACTCTCCTGCCCCCCCCAGTGCTCTCCTCCACCACCACACTCTCCTGCCCCCCCCCCCAGTGCCCTCCTCCACCGCCACACTCTCCTGCCCCCCCCCCCCAGTGGTCTCCTCCACCACCGCACTCTCCTCCCACCCCCTCCAGTGCTCTCCTCCACCACACTCTCCTGCCCCACCACAGTGCTCTCCTCCCCCACCACACTCTCCTGCCCCCTCCCCCCACAGTGCTCTCCTCCACCACCGCACTCTCCTGCCACCCCCTCCAGTGCTCTCCTCCACCACACTCTCCTGCCCCCCCACAGTGCTCTCCTCCACCACCACACTCTCCTGCCCCCCCCACAGTGCTCTCCTCCACCACCACACTCTCCTGCCCCCCCCCCAGTTTTCTCCTCCCCTGTTCTTGCTGCTCTCCAGCTATCCCCATCCTTCTCTAGCCACCATCCCAGTGCTCTCTCCCCCAGTGCTCTCCCCCCTGTTCCCCCCCAGTGCTCTCCCCACCATTCCCCCCAGTGCTCTCCACTCTGCCCTGCGCCCCCCCCAGTGCTCTCCACTCCCCCCAGTCCTCTCCCCTCCGTGCTCTCCCCCCGTACTCCACTCCCTCCAGTGCTCTCCCCCCGTTCTCCTCCCCAGTGCTCTCCCCCCAGTTCTCTCCACTCCCTCCAGTGCTCTCCCCCCAATCTCTCCACTCCCTCCAGTGCTCTCCCCCCCAGTGCCCCCGTGCTCTCCTCTCTCCCCCTGTTCTTTCCCCCCCGGTGCTCTCCCCTCAGTGCTCTCCCCCCTGTTCTTTCTCCCCCCCGTGCTCTTCAGCTCTCCCCATCACTCTCCAGCTCCCACCCCAGTGCTCTCCAGCCCCCCATTCTCCCCACCCCTGTTCTTTCTGCCCCCCTGGTGCTCTCCAGCCCCCCTAGTGCTCTCTACCCTCCGTGCTCTCCAACCCTGTTCTTTTTGGGCCTCCCCAGCACTCTCCACTCCCTACCCCTGTACTCTCAACTCCCCCTGCATTTTGCCCCCACCCATGTGCTCTCCACCCCCCATAGTGCTCTCCAGTCCCCCGTGCTTTCCACCCCTGTTCTTTCTGGCCCCCCTGGTGCTCTCAAGCTCCCCCCATTGCTCTCCACACCCCCCTGCTCTTTGTACCCCCCCTGTACTCTCCAGCCCCCGTGCTCTCCACCCATTTTTCTGCCCCCCCAGTGCTCTTCACCACCCAACACTCTTAGCCCCCCCCAGTGCTCTCCACCACCCCACACTCTTAGCCCCCCCCCAGTGCTCTCAGCCTACCGTGCTCTCTACCCCTGTTATTGCTGGCCCCCCAAGTATTCTCAAGTTCCCCCCCCAGCACTCTACGCTCCCCACCCCTGTGATCTCCACTCCCCCTCGCTCTTTGCCCCCCACACATGTGTTCTCCAACCCCGCCAGTACTCTTTGCTCCCCCTTCTCTCCAACTCCCACTCGGTGCTCTCCACTTCCCCAGCACCAGAGGGCAGGCTGACTGGGGCCGAAAAATGAGGACGGCTGAAGGTGCAGGTGGCCAGGGACCACTCCATCTCACACCAGACAGATCCTCTGGAAGGAGCACCGTCCCCATCCAAAACAAGAACAGACCCTGCCTGCTGCTGGCCATCATGGATATCCTGCTGGCATGCAAGGTACTGTACAGAGCACATCAACAACACACCTTCCCACAGACAGGGACTGCAGACTGGGACATGGGGCACAGGAGGGGCTGCAATGATGGGCACAGTGAGACTGCATTCACGGCACAATAAAGCTGCATTTGGTGAGCACAGTGAGGCTGCATTTGGTGGGCACAGTGAGGCTGCATTTGATGGGCACTGGTGAGGCTGCATTGAGCTCTTGCATCAAGTCTGCAGTCTCTGTCCACCTCCTGTAGCATGTCTGCAGTCTCTGAGGGAGTCTGGAGAGGAGTCAAGAGTGGGAGCACCGCCGGAATGGGGGTCATGGGAGAAGTCAGACTTGTGTGGACTGTGGACAGGAGACAATAGGATAAAACCTCCAAGCTGGAGCCGACTGACTGAGCCCTGCACAGTGCACCTGAGAGGAGGTCAGTGAAAGCACCGCCAGGCCAGTCGGGGGTCACTGATGTAAGGGGGGAGTGAATACGATAATGTAAGGGGCACTGATATAAAGGGTTTCCTCCTTATATTAGTAACCCACCCCCCTTACCTTCGAGTATTCTTTCTGCAGAAGGTGGTCCCCCCCCCCCCCACGTTCTGAGTTTCTGGGGTCCCCCTTGATGATCGATAACTTACCACTATTAACTGGAATTTGAATATATATATATATATATATATATATATATAGCCCTATGTGATTTCATATCTATATCTAATACTCTCTTCATCAAATGTGCTTTAAAATGTATGGTTTTCCCTTTCATGGACAAGAAAATAATGATGTTGGGCTGGTATAATAATGCTGTTGGGCTGGTATGAAATTTTTTCCAGGGCTGGTTTTTGAAAGCATGGGCGTCCGCAAGGTTACTCAGGTGGCTGCGTACCATGCCCATATAGCCTACATATTTTTACATTGCAATACATCTGTTGTTGCCATATTTTTATCTTGATGAAAACAGCCAATCCAGTGACAGTATGAGATCAAAATATGGCCACAACAGATGTATTGCAATGTAAAGAGATGTAGATTCTCTAGGCTATATGGGCCTGGAACACAACCGCCAGAGTAACTTCCAATACAAAGTGAAGATGAATTATCTGTTATATAACACATATGTATTACCAGTGGAAAGATTTTCATGAGATTGTCGAAAAGGGGCGGAGCATGAGTGGCCTTGAAATGGTGCCCCCCCTTGGAAAAAGTTCTGCGGACGCCCATGATTGCACCCCAATGAAAAGTCCGCCCAGTGCTGAAACCCAAATCCCTCCTCCCTACACCAGGTCTTTAGCCATGCATTCAGCCCTCTAATCACCCCCTGCCTTTCCTGTGATGTGCATGGCACAGGCAATATTTCAGAGAATATCACCTTGGAGGTCCTTCCCTTCAACTTGCAGCCTAGTTCTTTAAATTGATTCTTAAGGAGCCTCCACCTTCCATGTATACGGTCATTGGTTCCAACGTGGACCAAGACAGCTGGGTCATGCCCAGCCCCTCCCAGTAATTTATCCACCCGGTCCACTACATGCCGGACCCTATCAGTCCTTCTGATTATAGAATCCCCTATTACCACCAACTGTCTAGGCCTACCTGCATTCCCCTCACCACCTCTACTAGATGCATCTAGGGCTGCCACCTCTGTGTTTGCCACCTCCACATCTTCATCCAACTTGGCAAATTTGTTTTGATGCACAAATACAGGACCGGCCTTCCTTTTCTGCGAGCTCCTTCCACTCCCTCTAATGACATTAACCCGTCTTCCTATCCGATAATCCTGACTTGTCCCTCCACCCTCCACATCAACCCTACTGACCACCTGATCAGCGAGCAGAGGACCCCTTTCAAGGTTGTCCTTTCTGCCCAGTGTTGCAGCTTGCTCCTCCAGATCTCTAATGCCAGCTTCCAGAAGGGCGACCCGCTCACATCTGTCACAGCGGTCTCCATCCTGGAGCTGTTGCACCAAATTTTGCATGACTATAGGATTCGCCAACCTTGGGACTTACCATTAAATTAAAGACACAAACTGCGTGACATGGGCTTTACATGGCCACAGCAGCCACATTTTTATTAACCAAAGAATAAAATAACATCACTTAAAACATGTAAAACAAAACCCTTAACAACAAGAGGTCTTTGGGTGTCTTTAAGGCACAATTTTACCTGTAATGGTCTATGTCCACAGCTGTGCCCCGACCGGCTCGAGGACTCTCTGATGTCACCCATACTTCCATATTACCTTCCCCCAGGGGACCCAGCTCCTGGGAGAGCCCCCGCTAACCAAGTGTAAGCGCCATACCTTATGCCGCGTACACACGATCGCAATTCTCCTCGGAAAAAGTTCTGATGGTTTTCCCGATGGAATTCGGCTCAAGCTGTCTTGCCTACACACGGTCACATCAAATTCCGATCGTTTATATCGCGGTGATGTACAACACGTACGACGGGACTAGAAAAAGGAAGTTCAATAACCAGTAGCCAATAGCTTCCGTCTCGTAGTTGAATCTGAGCAATGCGTGATTTTTGGCGTGTCGGAATTGCATACACACGATCGGGATTACCGATAGAAAGTTTTTCCGTCAGGAAAATTGAGAACATTTGGACAGCTAAATTCCGATGGAGCGTACACACGGACGCATTTTCCGATGAAAAGCTCTCATTGGTCCTTTTCTGGGCGGAAATTCCGATCGTGTGTACGCGGCATTAGATGGGCCCCACTAATCCTGTAACCACGGAATTCCTCACTGACCCCCCAAAGATCCCTCCAACCGCCAACTGCTGTGACTAATGATCACCATACATCATTCAAGCAAATATACCCAAATCCAACACGTTTCATATGCAATTTATTTATTCATTTATTTATAATTTATTTTAATTTTTTAATTTTATTTTTTTATCAAATCACAATAAGAGTATATTGATTGGTTTGCACAATAATTATGGCGTCTACAAAATAGGGGATAGATTTATGGCATTTTCATTACAATTTTGTTTTTACTAGTAATGGCGGTGATCTGCGATTTTTATTGGGACTGCAACATTGCGGCGGACACATCGGACACTTTTTTTGGGACCATTTATACAGCGATCAGAGCTAAAAATAGCCACTGATTACTGTATAAATGACACTGGCAGGGAAGGGGTTAATACCAGGGGGCAATCAAGGGGTTAAAATTGTGTCCTAGGGAGTGATTCTAACTGTGGGGGGGATGGGACTGACTGGGGGAGGAGACCGATCGTTGTTCATACTTAGTATAAACAACAGCAGATCTGTCTCCTCTCTCCTGACAGAATGGAGATCTGTCTGTTTACATTGACAGATTTACATTCTCTCTCTCAGGAGGGATTGCGGGTGCGCTGTGGACATCGCGCCCGCCGGGCACCGTCGTGGCACTGTGGGCGCGCTCGTGCCCCCTAGTGGTCTTAAAGTGTCCAACATATAGCTACGTTGATTTGCCCAGGAGAGACAACCTGCTGTAGTATAACTGCGGTGGCTGGTCCTCTAGTGGTTTAACGAATCCGAAATAACATAAAAAAATTTGGATGAAATTTGAATTTGAATAGTTTTCACATTTCCAAAGAGAATAAAATAGAATAGAAAAGAAAGAAATAGAATAGAGAAAAAATGAATAGAAAAGAAAGAAATAGAATAGAAAAAAATTTAATAGAAAAGAATATAAGAGAAAATAAAAGAATAGAATATAATAGCGTAGAAGAAAGGGAATTGTCCCCCAAAGTGGGGTTTTCTAGGCAGCAACAAATTAGAAAAAAATATATATATCAACATTTAAAAATAGAAAAATCTTTAATAGGACATATAAGTATCAGGAAACAAAATAGTAGTAAATTATGAGCTATGATCAAGGAGGTAACAGCAAAACAGCATATATAAAACTAATATAATAGCATAAAACACAAAAAAATTGAATAGAAAATACAAGAGAGAAACAGAATAGACTAGAATATAATATAAATAAATAGAATACAATAACATACAATATAACCATCTTCTGAAATTTGAATTTCAAATTGAATAAATTAAGGTTTGAATACATAAGAGAAGAATAGAATAGAAATAAAAGAATAGAATAGAAAAAAATAATAGGATAGACTATAATAGAATAGAAAATAAAAAATAAATAAAAAGAAACAATAGAATAGAATATAAAGAATATCCCAAAATTCAAATCATCAATTTTGAATTTTAATAGAAAAGAATAGATTAGAATAGAATAGAAAATAACAGAATAGTATAGAAAGTATATAACCACCTTCCAAAATTTGAATTTCAAATAGAATTTGAATAGAAAATAATAGAATAGAATAGAATAGAAAAGAAAATTAAAGAACACATAGAAAAATAATACAATTAAAAAAAATTAGAATTTAAAGAATATAACCATTTTACAAATTTTTTATAGAATCAATTCAGATTTGAACAGAATAGAAAAAAATAGATTAGAATAGGAAGATGGTTATATTCATTCTATTCTATTCTATTTGACTATGTTCTATTTTTCTATACTATTGTGTTATTTTCTATTCTATTCTTATATATTCTATTCAAATTCATATTGATTCTATTTGAATTTTGGAAAATGGTTATTTTATTTCTATTTTATATTAATTTAGTCTATTGTTTTTTTTTAATCTCTCTGTTCTATTCAAATTTCAGAAGATGGGTATAATCTTTTAATTTATTTCTATTCTTTATTCTATTCTATTCCATTCTGTTCTTTTATTTTCCATCCTATTTTGTTCTGTTTTACTCTATTATATTTTATTTTCTATTCTATTTTTTTCTTTGGAAATTGGAAAACAATTCAAATTCGAAAACTTTTTGAATCGATCCGAATTTGAATTAGAAAATGTGAATAGATTTGAATATGAACAAAGCGAATTCTGAAAGCGAATTAAACAAATGAAACTTGTATAAAATAAAAATTAAACAAATCGAATTAAACTAATTCATGTAAATAACAAATCAAAACAAAACACATTTTTCCGTTCTTCACAGGTCTCCCCCCCGGGCCTCTCCCGGCGTCACGCTGACATGATAAATAGTGGGAGGAGTCCGCTGCCAAGAAATTGGAGCCAAAAATCGCCCCCCACACATGAATCAGCCAAGATGGCGGAAAGCACGCCAGCACAGTGACGCAGAAGAATGACATCACACGTGTGTCTCATGTACGGCACAGATGTGCATAGGGATGCCAGCCCGCCCCATCCCCCACCCCCAGAGGGCGGACAAGCAGGGATAGGGGGCGGGGCCTGGTGCCCATCGCAGCTCCCGGGTTCTAGACAACAAGCCCCTCCCACTGATCCAGATGTCGGATTTTTTATTCATTAGTCTCACGAGATTCCAGATGGTTCTACATCAATGTGTGTTATATGAGGGGGAGGGGAGTACACTGTGACCTGACTGGGATCTGTATTCTGTCTGCAGGAAATGTCCGGGAGGAAATATTCACCCGGACGGGATCTGATCTTCTCATCCCCATCAGACATCATGTTATCCTCAACCATACAGATACAGAGAGATGTGACCGGATTGAATGGAAATATGAAGACCCAACCGGACATTATTACATCCCAATACAGGAACATGAGGGATGTAGACTGAGGAAATCTGAGAACGTCCCCTCCCCCAATACAAGATTATCAGAGAATGGAAGTCTCATCATATCCAATGTGACTCCGGAGAATGACGGGAGATACCGTGTGTATATATACAACTCTACAGGAGACCTTATACTGAGAGATGATTACACCGTCCATGTAGAAGGTAAGTCCACCCAACCCCCACCCCCAGTCCTAGCAGTGTCCTCCCCGCTCCGTGTCTTTATATACACCGTCCATGTAGAAGGTAAGTCCACCCAACCCCCACCCCCAGTCCTAGCAGTGTCCTCCCCGCTCCGTGTCTTTATATACACCATCCATGTAGAAGGTAAGTCCATCCAACCCCCACCCCCAGTCCTAGCAGTGTCCTCCCCGCTCCGTGTCTTTATATACACCGTCCATGTAGAAGGTAAGTCCACCCAACCCCCACCCCCAGTCCTAGCAGTGTCCTCCCCGCTCCGTGTCTTTATATACACCGTCCATGTAGAAGGTAAGTCCATCCAACCCCCACCCCCAGTCCTAGCAGTGTCCTCCCCGCTCCGTGTCTTTATATACACCGTCCATGTAGAAGGTAAGTCCACCCAACCCCCACCCCCAGTCCTAGCAGTGTCCTCCCCGCTCCGTGTCTTTATATACACCATCCATGTAGAAGGTAAGTCCATCCAACCCCCACCCCCAGTCCTAGCAGTGTCCTCCCCGCTCCGTGTCTTTATATACACCATCCATGTAGAAGGTAAGTCCACCCAACCCCCACCCCCAGTCCTAGCAGTGTCCTCCCCGCTCCGTGTCTTTATATACACCGTCCATGTAGAAGGTAAGTCCACCCAACCCCCACCCCCAGTCCTAGCAGTGTCCTCCCCGCTCCGTGTCTTTATATACACCGTCCATGTAGAAGGTAAGTCCACCCAACCCCCACCCCCAGTCCTAGCAGTGTCCTCCCCGCTCCCTGTCTTTATATACACCGTCCATGTAGAAGGTAAGTCCACCCAACCCCCACCCCCAGTCCTAGCAGTGTCCTCCCCGCTCCGTGTCTTTATATACACCGTCCATGTAGAAGGTAAGTCCATCCAACCCCCACCCCCAGTCCTAGCAGTGTCCTCCCCGCTCCGTGTCTTTATATACACCGTCCATGTAGAAGGTAAGTCCACCCAACCCCCACCCCCAGTCCTAGCAGTGTCCTCCCCGCTCCGTGTCTTTATATACACCGTCCATGTAGAAGGTAAGTCCATCCAACCCCCACCCCCAGTCCTAGCAGTGTCCTCCCCGCTCCGTGTCTTTATATACACCGTCCATGTAGAAGGTAAGTCCATCCAACCCCCAGTCCTAGCAGTGTCCTCCCCGCTCCGTGTCTTTATATACACCGTCCATGTAGAAGGTAAGTCCATCCAACCCCCACCCCCAGTCCTAGCAGTGTCCTCCCCGCTCCGTGTCTTTATATACACCGTCCATGTAGAAGGTAAGTCCACCCAACCCCCACCCCCAGTCCTAGCAGTGTCCTCCCTGCTCCGTGTCTTTATATACACCGTCCATGTAGAAGGTAAGTCCACCCAACCCCCACCCCCAGTCCTAGCAGTGTCATCCCCGCTCCGTGTCTTTATATACACCGTCCATGTAGAAGGTAAGTCCATCCAACCCCCACCCCCAGTCCTAGCAGTGTCCTCCCCGCTCCGTGTCTTTATATACACCGTCCATGTAGAAGGTAAGTCCACCCAACCCCCACCCCCAGTCCTAGCAGTGTCCTCCCTGCTCCGTGTCTTTATATACACCGTCCATGTAGAAGGTAAGTCCACCCAACCCCCACCCCCAGTCCTAGCAGTGTCATCCCCGCTCCGTGTCTTTATATACATCGTCCATGTAGGAGGTAAGTCCACCCAACCCCCACCCCCAGTCCTAGCAGTGTCCTCCCCGCTCCGTGTCTTTATATACACCGTCCATGTAGAAGGTAAGTCCACCCAACCCCCACCCCCAGTCCTAGCAGTGTCCTCCCCGCTCCGTGTCTTTATATACACCATCCATGTAGAAGGTAAGTCCATCCAACCCCCACCCCCAGTCCTAGCAGTGTCCTCCCCGCTCCGTGTCTTTATATACACCATCCATGTAGAAGGTAAGTCCACCCAACCCCCACCCCCAGTCCTAGCAGTGTCCTCCCCGCTCCGTGTCTTTATATACACCATCCATGTAGAAGGTAAGTCCATCCAACCCCCACCCCCAGTCCTAGCAGTGTCCTCCCCGCTCCGTGTCTTTATATACACCGTCCATGTAGAAGGTAAGTCCACCCAACCCCCACCCCCAGTCCTAGCAGTGTCCTCCCCGCTCCGTGTCTTTATATACACCGTCCATGTAGAAGGTAAGTCCACCCAACCCCCACCCCCAGTCCTAGCAGTGTCCTCCCCGCTCCCTGTCTTTATATACACCGTCCATGTAGAAGGTAAGTCCACCCAACCCCCACCCCCAGTCCTAGCAGTGTCCTCCCCGCTCCGTGTCTTTATATACACCGTCCATGTAGAAGGTAAGTCCATCCAACCCCCACCCCCAGTCCTAGCAGTGTCCTCCCCGCTCCGTGTCTTTATATACACCGTCCATGTAGAAGGTAAGTCCACCCAACCCCCACCCCCAGTCCTAGCAGTGTCCTCCCCGCTCCGTGTCTTTATATACACCGTCCATGTAGAAGGTAAGTCCATCCAACCCCCACCCCCAGTCCTAGCAGTGTCCTCCCCGCTCCGTGTCTTTATATACACCGTCCATGTAGAAGGTAAGTCCACCCAACCCCCACCCCCAGTCCTAGCAGTGTCCTCCCCGCTCCGTGTCTTTATATACACCATCCATGTAGAAGGTAAGTCCATCCAACCCCCACCCCCAGTCCTAGCAGTGTCCTCCCCGCTCCGTGTCTTTATATACACCATCCATGTAGAAGGTAAGTCCACCCAACCCCCACCCCCAGTCCTAGCAGTGTCCTCCCCGCTCCGTGTCTTTATATACACCGTCCATGTAGAAGGTAAGTCCACCCAACCCCCACCCCCAGTCCTAGCAGTGTCCTCCCCGCTCCGTGTCTTTATATACACCGTCCATGTAGAAGGTAAGTCCACCCAACCCCCACCCCCAGTCCTAGCAGTGTCCTCCCCGCTCCCTGTCTTTATATACACCGTCCATGTAGAAGGTAAGTCCACCCAACCCCCACCCCCAGTCCTAGCAGTGTCCTCCCCGCTCCATGTCTTTATATACACCGTCCATGTAGAAGGTAAGTCCATCCAACCCCCACCCCCAGTCCTAGCAGTGTCCTCCCCGCTCCGTGTCTTTATATACACCGTCCATGTAGAAGGTAAGTCCACCCAACCCCCACCCCCAGTCCTAGCAGTGTCCTCCCCGCTCCGTGTCTTTATATACACCGTCCATGTAGAAGGTAAGTCCATCCAACCCCCACCCCCAGTCCTAGCAGTGTCCTCCCCGCTCCGTGTCTTTATATACACCGTCCATGTAGAAGGTAAGTCCATCCAACCCCCAGTCCTAGCAGTGTCCTCCCCGCTCCGTGTCTTTATATACACCGTCCATGTAGAAGGTAAGTCCATCCAACCCCCACCCCCAGTCCTAGCAGTGTCCTCCCCGCTCCGTGTCTTTATATACACCGTCCATGTAGAAGGTAAGTCCACCCAACCCCCACCCCCAGTCCTAGCAGTGTCCTCCCTGCTCCGTGTCTTTATATACACCGTCCATGTAGAAGGTAAGTCCACCCAACCCCCACCCCCAGTCCTAGCAGTGTCATCCCCGCTCCGTGTCTTTATATACACCGTCCATGTAGAAGGTAAGTCCATCCAACCCCCACCCCCAGTCCTAGCAGTGTCCTCCCCGCTCCGTGTCTTTATATACACCGTCCATGTAGAAGGTAAGTCCACCCAACCCCCACCCCCAGTCCTAGCAGTGTCCTCCCCGCTCCGTGTCTTTATATACACCGTCCATGTAGAAGGTAAGTCCACCCAACCCCCACCCCCAGTCCTAGCAGTGTCATCCCCGCTCCGTGTCTTTATATACATCGTCCATGTAGGAGGTAAGTCCACCCAACCCCCACCCCCAGTCCTAGCAGTGTCCTCCCCGCTCCG
This sequence comes from Lithobates pipiens, assembly GCF_037356315.1. Lineage (NCBI taxonomy): Eukaryota > Metazoa > Chordata > Amphibia > Anura > Ranidae > Lithobates > Lithobates pipiens. The sequence goes on along the minus strand of NW_027507748.1, from coordinate 6,078,859 downwards.
TGTCTTTATATACACCGTCCATGTAGAAGGTAAGTCCACCCAACCCCCACCCCCAGTCCTAGCAGTGTCCTCCCCGCTCCGTGTCTTTATATACACCATCCATGTAGAAGGTAAGTCCATCCAACCCCCACCCCCAGTCCTAGCAGTGTCCTCCCCGCTCCGTGTCTTTATATACACCATCCATGTAGAAGGTAAGTCCACCCAACCCCCACCCCCAGTCCTAGCAGTGTCCTCCCCGCTCCGTGTCTTTATATACACCATCCATGTAGAAGGTAAGTCCATCCAACCCCCACCCCCAGTCCTAGCAGTGTCCTCCCCGCTCCGTGTCTTTATATACACCGTCCATGTAGAAGGTAAGTCCACCCAACCCCCACCCCCAGTCCTAGCAGTGTCCTCCCCGCTCCGTGTCTTTATATACACCGTCCATGTAGAAGGTAAGTCCACCCAACCCCCACCCCCAGTCCTAGCAGTGTCCTCCCCGCTCCCTGTCTTTATATACACCGTCCATGTAGAAGGTAAGTCCACCCAACCCCCACCCCCAGTCCTAGCAGTGTCCTCCCCGCTCCGTGTCTTTATATACACCGTCCATGTAGAAGGTAAGTCCATCCAACCCCCACCCCCAGTCCTAGCAGTGTCCTCCCCGCTCCGTGTCTTTATATACACCGTCCATGTAGAAGGTAAGTCCACCCAACCCCCACCCCCAGTCCTAGCAGTGTCCTCCCCGCTCCGTGTCTTTATATACACCGTCCATGTAGAAGGTAAGTCCATCCAACCCCCACCCCCAGTCCTAGCAGTGTCCTCCCCGCTCCGTGTCTTTATATACACCGTCCATGTAGAAGGTAAGTCCATCCAACCCCCAGTCCTAGCAGTGTCCTCCCCGCTCCGTGTCTTTATATACACCGTCCATGTAGAAGGTAAGTCCATCCAACCCCCACCCCCAGTCCTAGCAGTGTCCTCCCCGCTCCGTGTCTTTATATACACCGTCCATGTAGAAGGTAAGTCCACCCAACCCCCACCCCCAGTCCTAGCAGTGTCCTCCCTGCTCCGTGTCTTTATATACACCGTCCATGTAGAAGGTAAGTCCACCCAACCCCCACCCCCAGTCCTAGCAGTGTCATCCCCGCTCCGTGTCTTTATATACACCGTCCATGTAGAAGGTAAGTCCATCCAACCCCCACCCCCAGTCCTAGCAGTGTCCTCCCCGCTCCGTGTCTTTATATACACCGTCCATGTAGAAGGTAAGTCCACCCAACCCCCACCCCCAGTCCTAGCAGTGTCCTCCCTGCTCCGTGTCTTTATATACACCGTCCATGTAGAAGGTAAGTCCACCCAACCCCCACCCCCAGTCCTAGCAGTGTCATCCCCGCTCCGTGTCTTTATATACATCGTCCATGTAGGAGGTAAGTCCACCCAACCCCCACCCCCAGTCCTAGCAGTGTCCTCCCCGCTCCGTGTCTTTATATACACCGTCCATGTAGAAGGTAAGTCCACCCAACCCCCACCCCCAGTCCTAGCAGTGTCCTCCCCGCTCCGTGTCTTTATATACACCATCCATGTAGAAGGTAAGTCCATCCAACCCCCACCCCCAGTCCTAGCAGTGTCCTCCCCGCTCCGTGTCTTTATATACACCGTCCATGTAGAAGGTAAGTCCACCCAACCCCCACCCCCAGTCCTAGCAGTGTCCTCCCCGCTCCGTGTCTTTATATACACCGTCCATGTAGAAGGTAAGTCCACCCAACCCCCACCCCCAGTCCTAGCAGTGTCCTCCCCGCTCCCTGTCTTTATATACACCGTCCATGTAGAAGGTAAGTCCACCCAACCCCCACCCCCAGTCCTAGCAGTGTCCTCCCCGCTCCGTGTCTTTATATACACCGTCCATGTAGAAGGTAAGTCCATCCAACCCCCACCCCCAGTCCTAGCAGTGTCCTCCCCGCTCCGTGTCTTTATATACACCGTCCATGTAGAAGGTAAGTCCACCCAACCCCCACCCCCAGTCCTAGCAGTGTCCTCCCCGCTCCGTGTCTTTATATACACCGTCCATGTAGAAGGTAAGTCCATCCAACCCCCACCCCCAGTCCTAGCAGTGTCCTCCCCGCTCCGTGTCTTTATATACACCGTCCATGTAGAAGGTAAGTCCATCCAACCCCCAGTCCTAGCAGTGTCCTCCCCGCTCCGTGTCTTTATATACACCGTCCATGTAGAAGGTAAGTCCATCCAACCCCCACCCCCAGTCCTAGCAGTGTCCTCCCCGCTCCGTGTCTTTATATACACCGTCCATGTAGAAGGTAAGTCCACCCAACCCCCACCCCCAGTCCTAGCAGTGTCCTCCCTGCTCCGTGTCTTTATATACACCGTCCATGTAGAAGGTAAGTCCACCCAACCCCCACCCCCAGTCCTAGCAGTGTCATCCCCGCTCCGTGTCTTTATATACACCGTCCATGTAGAAGGTAAGTCCATCCAACCCCCACCCCCAGTCCTAGCAGTGTCCTCCCCGCTCCGTGTCTTTATATACACCGTCCATGTAGAAGGTAAGTCCATCCAACCCCCACCCCCAGTCCTAGCAGTGTCCTCCCCGCTCCATGTCTTTATATACACCGTCCATGTAGAAGGTAAGTCCATCCAACCCCCACCCCCAGTCCTAGCAGTGTCCTCCCCACTCCGTGTCTTTATATACACCATCCATGTAGAAGGTAAGTCCATCCAACCCCCACCCCCAGTCCTAGCAGTGTCCTCCCCGCTCCGTGTCTTTATATACACCATCCATGTAGAAGGTAAGTCCAGTAATGACTGAAGAAAATGGGTGTCATGTTAGTGGGGGGATTTAGTGTTGGGGGAGGGGTGCACACAGACACAATCTATCTCCTCCAGTCTCCAGGAAGATGTCTGCACACCTGATTATAGGTAAGGATGGGGGAGGGACATGCTGTGTATATATTGGATCTGATCAATGGAAATGATTGTCTCTCTCAGTTCCAGTATCGGTTCCGCTCCTCCATGTCTCATGTCTCCGGAATGGCAGCGCTGAGATCTCCTGCAGGGTGGAGGAGGGGACTAAGCCGAATATCCATCTATCTGTGATTGGAGGATCCCAGGAGAGATATTCCACATCCACCAATAACATTACATCCATTGTGGGGTCCCCGGGGCCCTGGAACATCACCTGTACTGTGGAGAATGGGGTCAGCTGGTCGGAGGAGAGCAGAGACGGGGTCACCTGTCCAGGTGAGGAGACATCAGAAGTGGAGAAATGTCTGTAGATGACAATATAAAGAGATTTGTTTCTGAGAGACCAGGTGTAGATACCCCCCTCCTTCCGAGTCACCCCTTGTCTCCACCCCCTACCCAACTCCAGACACCGTCCCTTGGCTCCACCCCCTACCTACCTCCCAGTACTCCCCCTTTTATAGAATACAGAACCATTCATTTTGGGGTGTCATGTAATTTGTATGAATTATAATTTGTATCCCATCAACAATAGATCCCCAAGTAGCAATGTACCCCTCCCAGCAACAGTAGATTTCCCCCCAGCAATAATAGACCCCTCCTCCCAACAATAGATTTCTCAGCAACAATAGATCCACCCCTGCAACAACACACCTTCTGCAGCAACAACTGATCTCCCAGCAGCCAGCACCAGTAGATCCCTCCCAGCAACAACAGATCCCCCACAACAATAGGTCTCCACCAGCAACAATTGAGCTCCCAGTGGCCAGCAACAACAGACCCCCCCCCCCCCCCATTAGCAACAATAAACCTCCCAGCGACAAAAGACCCGCCCGAAAAACAATAGATCCCCCGTGACAATAGACCCCCCAGCAGACAGCAACAATAGACCCTCCAGCACACCCCAACCCCCCTTCCATTACACACATTCAGTGCTGGAGGCTCCCCCTGAATAAAATCCCTGACAATATATATTTGTCTGCAATCCAGTAAATGAGATTTATATCAATAAAATTGTCTCCAATCTGGGAAATACAACCAACCCCTCCCCCGTCTCCACTCTTCATTGGAATGATGATTTCTTTAAAGGGGTTGTAAAGGTAAATGTTTTTTCACCTTAATGAATTCTATGCATTAAGGTGAAAAAACATCTGACAGTCCCGGCGCCCTCCAGCCCCCCGTTTTACTTACCTCACCCCTCAAAAGTCCCGCGCTCGTCCCCCCGACGTCCTTTCCACCGTTCAGCCTGGCCGCTGATTGGCTGGAGTGGATAGATGGAAAGCAGCGCAGCCATTGGCTCGCGCTGCTGTCAATCACATCCACTGATGCGGAGCACCGGGGGGGGGGCGGGGCCGTGTGATAAGCTATAGCCGCCGGCTGTATCACGGGAGCGCGCCCGCAGGTGCTTCTCACCATGGGAGGGAGCTCACATGAATGTGAGAGGCATCTGAGGGAGGAAGCAGAGACAGCCGCCGAGGGACCCCAGAAGAGCAGGTTCGGGGCCACTCTGTGCAAAACGAGCTGCACAGTGGAGGCAAGTATAACATGTTTGTTGTTTTTTTTTTTTTTTTTATTCTCTTTACAATCCCTTTAAATTTCAGGTCATCAAGTTATCTGTAGAGAAAGTCAATTTATAAATAATCATCTAATTCACCATCTCCATCCATAAAGGAAATTGTATTTAATTGTCTGAGATAAAGCAGTAGAGATCTATATCGATATATCAATCCTTTGGGTTCATCATATTCAATAAAGTGTCTCATTAGGTGGATTTACTAAAGAAGTTGAGCATCTTCACTTTGTACAATGAATTCCACTTCTCTTAGTGATTGGGTGTAAGGAAATATCCAGTCTTTTTATTATTTTTTTTCCTTGCACATGATTGGATAATCTTTGCAAAATAAATTTTCACTTATCTTTATTTCATTCACTAAGCTAACTTAAAATTGACCTTGTAGAGTGAATATTCTCTACTCCCTTAATGAATCATCTCCGCCATGCCTCCCCCACCATGTCCCTTTTATCTTGTCCCCTCCACCCCGTTTCCCTCACCATATCTCCTCCACAATGTCCTCTCCACTGTGTTTCCTACATCAGGTCTCCTCCACCATGTCCCCTCCCAGGGGCGGACTGACCATTGGGCTACTCAGGCACTGCCCGAGGGCCCCATGCCACTAGGGGGCCCCATCAGGGTTGCCAGCCTCAGTAAAACCAGGGAAAGTATGTAAATCCCGAGAATATAGCTTCCCCAACTCTCCAGTACCTTCTCAGCCAATAGAAACATGTCTGTGTGTACTGTGTGTTTGGTTGTATACTGTGTGTGTGTTTGTGTATACTATGTGGCCCCATAATCTCTGATTGCCTGGGGGCCCCCATAATCTCCTATTGCCCGGGGGCCCCATGAGTTGTCAGTCCACCCCTGTCCCCTCCACATTATCACCTCAACCATGTCCCCTCCAACATATCTCCTCTACCACATCTTCTCCACTGTGTCTTCTCCTTCATGTCTCCTTTAGGTTGTCTCTTCAACCATGTTCCTCCATCGTGTCTTCTGCATTATGTCTCCTCCACCAGGTTTACCCCCATCATGTCTTCTCTACAATGTTCCCTCAATCATGTCTCGTCTACAGTGTCTTCTTCACCTTGTCTCCTCCACCGTGCCCCCTACACTGCTTCTCCTCCACCATGTTCCCTCCACTGTGTCTCCTCCATCATGCCTCCTGCATCATGTCCTCTCCACTGTGTCCCCTCCACCACATATCCTTTACTGCTATCTCTCCTCCACCAGGTTTACTCCATCATGTCTTCTCTACAATGTTCCCTCAATCATGTCTCCTCTACAGTGTCTTCTCCACCTTGTCTCCTCCACCGTGCCCCCTACACTGCTTCTCCTCCACCATGTTCCCTCCACTATGTCTCCCCCAACATGTCCAATGTGTCTCCTCCATCATGCCTCCGTAATCATGTCCTCTCCACTGTGTCCCCTCCACCACATATCCTTTACTGCTATCTCTCCTCCACCAGGTTTACTCCATCATGTCTTCTCTACAATGTTCCCTCAATCATGTCTCCTCTACAGTGTCTTCTCCACCTTGTCTCCTCCACCGTGCCCCCTACACTGCTTCTCCTCCACCATGTTCCCTCCACTATGTCTCCCCCAACATGTCCAATGTGTCTCCTCCATCATGCCTCCGTAATCATGTCCTCTCCACTGTGTCCCCTCCACCACATATCCTTTACCGCCATGTCTCCTCCAATGTGAATCCTCCATCATGTCTCCTGCATCATGTCCTCTCCACCTCATATCCTTTACCGCCATGTCTCCTCCACTGTGTCTCCTCCATGACTCCTTCCACCATGTTCCAGAAATGTGTCTCTCTGCCTTTGTCTCATCCACCATGTCACCTCCACTTTGTTTCCTCCACCGTGTTCTTTTATATCAGGAACAGCTGAGCCAATCACTATCACTTACCAGACAGGGCTGTCTTAGGTGAGATTTGCTCAGTCTTAAAGGGACAGCCCTGGTACTGACATTACCCCCTTTCATTGAGGGGGAGCTCCTACAACCCCAGACTTACCTGGTGTTAAAAATGTAACTGCCTTTTAAGTTGGTCAGTGTGACAATCCAAATTCCAATGGTACGGAATCAGCAGCAAGGAAGATCAGGGTCAGAACAAGCCGGGTCATACATAAGTAGATCAGAGAAGATATCAGCTGGGTCAAACACACAAAGGTAGGAATGCTACCACAAGCACTGGTGGTGTTTTCACACAGGTGTTTTAACCCCTCCTGGTGGTATTCCCGAGTCTGGCTCAGGGTGGAATTTTTATACCAAAAGCGGTAACCCCGAGCCAGACTCGGGACCGCATCGCTGGATCCAGGAGGACACTTACCTTCTCCCTCGGATCCAGCAATGTCCCCGCGCTGTACGAGTGGCTCGTCCTCCGCTTGATTCATCACGGACCCGATCTCCGTTCCCTGCCAGCGTTGCAACGCACGGTGATGGAGATCGGCGCCAAATTCAAAAAGTGAAACACACACATTGCATACAGTATAATGTAATCTTACAGATTACATTGCTGTATGTAATTATTTCACATCCCCGTTGTCCCTAGTGGTCTGTCCAGTGTCCTGCATGCAGTTTTATATTATGAAAACCGTTCTTTATGCCTGGAAACTGGAGATTGCCCATAGCAACCAAAACTGTCCCTTTACATCAAAAATGATTTTAGACCAGCTAGAAAACAGCGATAATAAATTGGAATCACTCGCAGAATTGAGCGATAGCGATTTGTGGGGAGATCCGTCATCAAATACTGAAAAGTAACGACAGCGACAATTCTGCAACTGAGAAAATTTCAGTGTTTTTGATTTGATTACATTATAGAATAATTTGTATTATTGTTATATTATTATTTGGTATAATTATTTATAGTTATTTATTATATTAGAATTTATGATTTCATTTTTCAAACTTTATCATACCCGGGATGTCTGCTAGACTCTGGTTTGGACAGATTTAAGTGAGGTATTCCTAATGCCGCGTACACACGATCAAACAATCGGGTGGAAAAGTCCGATAAACTCAAGTCCGCCGGACAATCCCCCCGTGTGTAGCCTCCGGCTGACTTTTTTTACCCGAAAGTACGGTGGACTTAGAAAGTATTTTTGCACTCCAATCTTCCCGCCAGACTCGCATTTCGGCAGACAATCCGGCCGTTGGTATGCCAGTCCGCCGTAATTTTGAAATGAGCGTACTTTTCCCTCGCGGAGAAAAGTCCACTCATTTTGAGCGCGTCTCCAGGTAGACGGGGCCAGCAAAGGAGGCGTCGCTGGCCCCGCCACCTGGTATGGACTTAAAGGGGAACCCCAACACCACACGGCCCCCCCTTCCCCAAGGCGTGCTCGTTCATCCCCCCCCCTTTCCTGGCCAGCCAGGTAGCGTGCTCGGACAAGGGTCTGATGTGGACCTGGGGGGACCCCCACGTCGTTTTTTTTTATTATTTTTTTTTTTTTTCTTCAGCGTTGGGGTTCCCCTTTAAGTCCATACCAGGTGGCGGGGCCAGCGACATCTCCTTCGCGGGCCCCACCTACCTGGAGACGTGCTCAAAATGAGCGGACTTTCCTCCGTGTGTGTGGGCGAGTCCGTTCATTTCAAAAGTACGGCGGACTTAGTACGCCATATTAGTCCACTGAAAAAGTGCCGTGTGTGGGCAAGTAGCCCATTCGGAAAGTCCGGCGGACAGTCCGGCTGGAAGTCTGCCGGATAGTCGGCTACGTTTGTATGCGGCATAGGCAATTACAGGACTACAATATAAAACACCAAATTTTCATGCAAAATAATTGTACCGCTTTTAGCACCTAAAATCCAAAATAATCGTACCGCCAGGGAGGTTAAAGGTGAACAGTGATTAGCTGGCCAATCACCATCACTTCCCAGGCCAGGGCTGTCTCAGGTGAGATTTGCCTAGTCTTATACTGACAGCCCAAATCCCGGTACTGAGACGGACTTGTTTTTGTTCAGTATTGTTACCAACTTCTGCCTCTTCCTGACTCGGATTCTTCTCACATCCTGCTGTCTTTCTACACGGCTATTACCAAACCAGGCTTTTCACCCGGCTCCACCTTCAACTGAACTTGTCATCTCCACAGTGCATTGTCATCTATACATCCGATTCCTCAGATATCAGAGCTCCCAAGTTCCTGCTCAGTGTCTACACCTTGACACTTGTGCCTTTCCTTCACCCCTGTAGACTCTGTCTCACCATTCAGGGCTTCTCAGATGGGAACTGTACAAGAGACCTTCCTCATCATCTCAGGGTCTGCATACAGGTAGGTGGCCGTACCATTCAGCCAAATGGAGCCTGAAAGGAGGACCTTGTCTATGGATGGTCTGTCAGAAAATAACAGCAGGTCTTATCCTGATGGCTGGTAACACGTTCCTGACATCTGACATGGAAGGATGTAGTGGAGGAGACACAGTTGAGGGACAATGTTGGAGGAGACATCAACTTTTTAAGATGGGAATGAGGGACACCTATTGGCCATAGGACACACCCCCTGCCACACCCCCTTAAAGGAGAATTCTACAAAAGATCAGACCAAAATTAGGGACAAATGAGGGACAGAGGGACATTGCTCCAAATCAGGGACAGTTGGGATCTATATATACTTCATTAATTTCTGCTTTTCTAATCTTCCCATAATGTGATTTCTCCTCCCCCAGCCCCCCTCTCTGACATCACTGTGACCTCCTCCTGTCTCCCGGATGGCAGCGCAGAGGCTGAATGTTCGGTGAAAGGATCAGATCCGCGTTATTCCTGGAGTTTGGATGGAAGATCCGTCTCCTCACACCGCCGGGTAACTCTTCCTCCTCCGGTCTCCGGAACCCTCCACTGTGATGTCACCAATCACATCAATAATCTAGGAAGATCCATCAACATCTCCTGTGCAGGTGAGTGAGAGAAATGTCTCCAGGCTGAATTTACTACTAAAGATTTTACTGAGAGATAAAATATTCCAGACACAAAGATTACAATCCAGGAAATACATAACAGAATGATCAGCTTCCATCAGAGCCTTTTACCTTCCCATATAGATCACACCCAGAGGTGTATCATGGATGGAGCCACAGGGTTGGTTTCTCTGAGTGAAAAATTCTTAGAGGGCACAGAGAAGCTGTCCAAGCTGGCAGCCAATAATGGGCAGTGGAGGTATCCCCCACCCCACAGCATGCCCATTGCATACATGCAGTTGCGGGGTGGGCAATGCCTCCAACACCTATGATTTGTTGTCAGCTTTGATAGCTTTCAGGCAGGATAGCTTGAGTGGTTTTGGACTTACGTCACCCCTACCTAGGAGGGAACCCTGGACACTGGCAACCAGGAATGAGCTTTATGTTCGAGTCGAACTCATGTTCCACTTGAACATTGGCTGTTCGCCAGTTCGCCGGAGCAATTTTGGGTGTTCACGGCAAATTCGAAAGCCGCGGAACACCCTTTAAAAGTCTATGGGAGAAGTCAAGAGTGTTAATTTTAAAGGCTTATATGCATGGTATTGTCATAAAAAGTGTTTGGGGACCCGGGCAGGGCCGTCTTTAGCGCAGGGCAAACGGGGCACCTGCCCTGGGCCCAATGTTTGTAGGGGGGCCCGCACTGCTACCTGCGAATCTGGGCCCCAATGAAGGTTTTGCAGAGGACACGGGACCGGAGGCTGTATTCCCTTGCTAGCCAGCTGAGAGGGGGCGGGGCCGGGAGCTCCACTGATGCACTGACCCCGCCTCCGTACAGCCTGTATGCTCAGAACAGAGCGGCTGTAGTGAGAGCCAGTGCTCGGAGTGGGAGCGTCAGTGGAGCTCCCGGCCCCGCCCCCGCCCCTGGACCTCTGTATTCCCCAGCCAGTATAGAGGGGGCGGGGCCGGGAGCTGCACTGACACTCCCACTCCGATCACTGGCTCTCACTACAGCCGCTCTGTTCCGAGCATACAGGCTGTACGGAGGCGGGGTCAGTGCATCAGTGGAGCTCCCGGCCCCGCCCCCTCTCAGCTGGCTAGCAAGGGAATACAGCCTCCCGTGTCCTCTGTGCACTCTGCAAAACCTTCATCGGGGGCCCCAATTCACGGGTATCGGGGCCCCCCTACAAAGCATCAATGGAGCTCCCGGCTGTTGTAGTGAGATCAGAGAATGGAAGCCCCGCCCACATACCTCTAAATGTATGTAGTGTGTTTGGTTGCTCAGGTATGTCCTTGCACCCATAAAATGCCTGACTGCTTAAACCCTGAGCTGTGTTATTCAACTGTCAAGCTGTGCATTGCTGAAAGTTCTCTGACCATCACCTGTAGCATGTCGCAGTCTCTGTCTCCTGCAGTATGTCCGCAGTCTCTGTCTCCTGCGGTATGTCCGCAGTCTCTGTCTCCTGCGGTATGTCCGCAGTCTCTGTCTCCTGCGGTATGTCCGCAGTCTCTGTCTCCTGTGGTATGTCCGCAGTCTCTGTCTCCTGCGGTATGTCCGCAGTCTCTGTCTCCTGCAGTATGTCCGCAGTCTCTGTCTCCTGCAGTATGTCCGCAGTCTCTGTCTCCTGCAGTATGTCCGCAATCTCTGATTGTCTCCTGCAGTGTATCCGCAGTCTCTTATTGTCTCCTGCAGTCTCTTATTGTCCGCAGTCTCTGATTGTCTCCTGCAGTATGTCTGCAGTCTCTGACACTCTCCTGTAGTATGTGTATTAATGTGCCCCTTTACTTGCTCAATTATTTAGGATTGCTCCACTGCTCAGTGAGAGGTAATGATGTGCATTAACCTGTAGTAACCAATCAGCAAACAGTAGTGATCTGCTTTAATCTCTAGCAGCCAATCAGTAAGTGGTAATGATGTGCATTAACCTTTAGCAACCAATCAGCAAGCAGAAATTTATGTGTTTGTAACCTCTAGCAACCAGCCAGCAAGCAGTAAGGATAGGCCAGTGATGGCGAACCTTGGCACTCCAGATGTTTTGGAACTACATTTCCCATGATGCTCAACTACGCTGCAGAGTGCATGAGCATCATGGGAAATGTAGTTCCAAAACATCTGGGGTGCCAAGGTTTGCCATCACTGGGATAGGCTGAAACCTCTGGCAAATAATTGCAATTACTGCGTGATCTGCTGCAGTAAACTGATTTTGAGTCTACCTGCTATTTTTTGTATGTCTCAGAATGGAGGGGGGGGGGCCCAAGAAAATGTTTGCCCAGGGCCCAATCAAAATTAAAGACGGCCCTGGACCCGGGTCCTGCCCCAGGGGACATGTAACAATGCAGAAAAGTCATTAAAACTGCTCGCAGCTACAATGAATTGTCGGTCCGGCAATACACCTAAAAGTTCATTGATAAAAACAGCATGGGGATTTCCCCACAGGGGAACCCCAAACCAAAATTTAAAAGTGTGGGGGTCCCCCTAAATTCCATACCAGGCCCTTCAGGTCTGATATGGATATTAGGGGAACCCTGAGCCAAAATGTAAAAAAAAAATGGCACGGGGTCCCCCTCAAAATCCATCCATCCATCTCATCTTTTTGCCGAGCACAAGAGTGTGAGGAATATCTAGTTGGTGAATGTTTTATCTGACGGGAGAGGAATCGCTGACACTCGGGGGTGGTGGATAATTAGAGAAATTCTACACTTAATCAACAATTGCATCAAGTTTATGGACTTTATCATTTACACATTTATATTATTATTTTTTTACTACTGGCACAGGGTGATTATTGTGATATCATTTTAGTTTGTTTATGTTGTAGTTCTGTCTAAACAGACATTCACCATATCACTTTTGAAGTGTTATTTAAGCGCAGCTTATATTCATTTTTTGCACTATTGTAATAGAGTTTAAATGAATATACTATTTCACATTTCATTTATTTAAAGTGGAAGCTTCACTGAAATAATTTTTGTATTTTTAAGCGCAGTGGTGAGAACTCAAGAGGGGTGGATTTTGCTTGGTTACGCTTGTTGTTTTTCATCCCAAGATATTGGCTGAGAGGAATGTCGAGTCCATGGAAGATTTTATATTTTGCCACAAGTTGCAGGAAAATTACAAACTTTTTTTTGCATAAAGTTGTCACTAAATGATATATTGCTGACACATGTCATGTGCATATGTGGAATTATACCCCAAAATACATTCTGCTGCTTCTCCTGAGTACGGGGATACCACATGTGTGGGACTTTTTGGAGCCTAGCCACATACGGGACCCCGAAAACCAATCACCGCCTTCAGGATTTCTAAGGGCGTACATTTTTGATTTCACTCCTCACTACCTATCAGTTTTGAAGGCCATAAAATGCTAAGATGGAACAAAACCCCCCAAATTACCCCATTTTGGAAAGACACCCCAAGCTATTTGCTGAGAGTCATGGTGGGTATTTTACAGCTCTCATTTGTTTTTGAAAATGAAGAAAGCAAAGACATTTTTTTTTCTTTTTTCAAATCTTTGTGACAAAAAGTGAGATCTGCAAAATACTCACCATACCTCTCAGCAAATAGCTTGGGGTGTCTACTTTCCAGAATGGGGTCATTTGGGGGGGGGGGGGGTTTGTGCCATCTGGGCATTCCATGGCCTCCAAAACTGTGATAGGCAGTGAGGAGTGAAATCAAAAATGTACACCCTTAGAAAGCCTGAAGGCGGTGATTGGATTTTGGGGTCCCATATAGTGATGGACGAACCTCCGATGGGACGTAACGCGAACGTGACCAAAAGTTTGCGAACCGCAAGGTTCGCAGCGGGCCCCATTGACTTTAATGGCAGGCGAACCTTAAAAATCTCCACGTCATATTTTTAGCCACAAAATACTTACTAGCTGTGCACACATAGTCCCACCACATGGACACTGACATAACAAAAGTATGAAGTGAATCTGGGATCGACAACGACAAGCATTCTTTTTTTTATCTGTGAAATTTTGACAATGCAGGAGCGTATGAAGGCCAAGGAGGAGAGGCAAGGTCAGGGCAGGCTATGAAGGGGGTGCAGGAGATGATCAGTGCCAGAGTCAGGGCAGAGCAGTCCTATGCCAGTGTCCCAGTGTGCCAACCTCTGCTTGAGCCCCTCCCTCTGCCCGGCCCTTACCCCCACCTATGCAGGGCTCCACTGCAGTGGTCCGGGGGTGCCAGTCCAGTGCTGATCCTCAGCCATGGTGCTGGCACTGCCTGCTGATTGGCTTCTCCGCTTTCTCACTCCTCATCTCCCTCAGTCTGAAACCAGCACCGCGATAGAGAGCACTGACACCACACCAGCACCGTGATAGAGAGCACTGACACCAGCACCGTGATAGAGAGCACTGACACCAGCACCGTGATAGAGAGCACTGACACCAGCACCGAGATAGAGAGCACTGACACCAGCACCGAGATAGAGAGCACTGACACCAGCACCGAGATAGAGAGCACTGACACCAGCACCGAGATAGAGAGCACTGACACCAGCACCGTGATAGAGAGCACTGACACCACACCAGCACCGTGATAGAGAGCACTGACACCACACCAGCACCGTGATAGAGAGCACTGACACCAGCACCGTGATAGAGAGCACTGACACCAGCACCGAGATAGAGAGCACTGACACCACACCAGCACCGAGATAGAGAGCACTGACACCACACCAGCACCAAGATAGAGAGCACTGACACCACCAGCACCGTGAGAGAGAGCACTGACACCACCAGCAGCATGATAGAGAGTAGACATGTGCAAAAGGAAAAAATTTGTTTAGTTTAGTTTCGTGTTAATTCATTAATTTCGTTTAGTTATATTCGTTAACTTCCTTAAATTCATTTTCGGATTTCGTTTAGTTTTCTACCGAATTCCAAAAATCGGCCACATTCGAAAATATTTCTACTGGATTCGAAATGATTTCAACATGATTCGACATTATTTCAACCGCATTCGTTACTGATGGAGGCAGCAACATGGTCAAGGCTGTAAGGGATGGCAGCTTTGTGGGTGTGCGCTGCTCAGCCCACTTTCTCCACCAGGTGGTAACTAACAGTTTTCGGTTGGTGGAGACCATTTCTAGCAGTGATGGAAGGCTGTCCAAAATGGTGGACTCTTGTCAAAAGATGGCTGGCCACTTCCATCGGAGTGTGAGGGACAGCCACCTCCTCAAGGTGGAACAGAGGAAGGCAGACCTTCCAGAACATTGCCTAAAACAGGATGTGGGGACTAGGTGGAATTCAACCCTAGCAATGCTGGAACGCACCCTTGAGCAGCAGAAGGCTCTCCATGCCATGGCCTGTGATCATAACATTGGCATAGAGAGACCTTTAGGCAGGTAGGACTGGGCCATAATTGGGCAGATTGTGGCAGTCCTCAAACCTTTCCTCTCTGCCATAGAACACCTAAGCCGCGAGGATGCCAGCATTGGTCATGTGCTCCCACTCTTCAACCACCTTCAGAGCAAATTGGAGCGGTTCAAGTCGGCTGAGGAACCTTTGCCTGGTGGTGGCCCTCAACCTGATGTGTTGGCTCTGCTAAACACATTTCTGATGGAGTTGGGCAGGCACACGCAAGAGTTGACCGTCTCTTGCCCAGAACTGATGCTGGCTGCCATGTGTGACCCTCGCATCAAGGGCAAAATGGCTGTGCAGTGTAATGCTCTGACAACATGGTGGGACAGACTAATCAACAGGGTGCATCAGAGGGAAAGGCAGATGGTAAGGCTGGGAGAAGAGGAGGAAGAAGATATTGAAGACCCCCTCTCCCATGCATCATCTAGTGAAGTGAGCAGAGCTCCTGCCAGCGGAGCATCTTCTGTCTTTGCTGAGGCACTTGACACCCTAATGGGAACCTCCAGCATAGTGCGCTCCAAGAAACCCATATCAGTCCTATTTGTCAGCCCCACCAGTGCACCCCACCACAGATCCATTTTTTTTTGGCAGGAGAAGAGCGAGGAGTGGCCTGCCCTCAGAGATATTGCCAAGGAGCTACTGTCCTGCCCTCCGACAAGTGTCCAGAGTGAGCGGGTGTTTTCTGTGACAGGAAACATCCTGTCACCCCAAAGATCCCAGTTGTCCCCCCAGCTAATGGAGCAGTTAGCATTTTTGAAAATCTATTTGCCAAAGCTGGGGTACCCCTCCCTCACTCCGAACATTCCTTGAACTGACTGTCTGCAGCAGAGATGGCCATTTGGTCTTAGTAGTTGGTCCCTGTCCTCCCACACAATCCCTCCCCTCGCTTCTCATCTACCCCTATTTGCTTGTGACATCATCTGGGATGGACGAGAAGTTCTTGTGCTACTCTGCATGCTGGCTGGTAAACACTGTGCCCCGATGTGCCCCAATGTGCCCTGATGTGCCCCCACCATTCTTCTCATTTACACATATGACTGCTAGAACAGATAAAAAGACATTTAGGGAACTTGATCAAAATTGGAGCGAACAGAATCTGGAGCAGTTTCCCATGGCAACCAATCAGCTTCTCTTCAGTTCGTTACGTTAAGATTTGAAAATGAAAGAGAGAAGCGGATTGTCTGCCATGCACCGCTGGTCCAGTTTTTGCCTGTTCCAGTTTCGATAGATCCCCCACACTGTTTGGGGTAACCAGGGATGTGCAGAGAGTACATGTGTGGTAACACCAAACAATTTCCAGTGACCCCACACACCCCGGTAACCCCGTACAGTGCGGGGGATCAAAACTGGAGCAGTTGTGCATGGCAGCCATGTGCTCATTATAAGGGGCTCCCACCATCCCTGTGCTGCGCTGACTTCCACCTGGGGCTGTACCCCTTCTGTGCTCAATATGTCACCACGAGGATGACAGAGTTCAATTTTGTTGAAGTGTATGAACCGCAAGATCTGCTCGTATCGTGCCATGGTCATGGAGGCAGAGAACACAAGCATATGGTGAATTGGATCAATGGACCAATATGACCGCAACATACCGTATATACTCGAGTATAGGCCAACCCGAATATAAGCCGAGGCCCCCAATTTACCCCCAAAAAAACTGGAAAACTTATTGACTCGTGTATAAGCCGAGGGTGAGACATGGCTGTCCATCCCTGTGTGTCCGTCCATCCCTGTGTGTGTGTCCGTCCATCCCTGTGTGTGTGTCCGTCCATCCATCCATCCCTGTGTGTGTGTCCATCCATCCATCCCTGTGTGTGTGTCCATCCATCCATCCATCCATCCCTGTGTGTGTGTCCATCCATCCATCCATCCCTGTGTGTGTGTGTCCATCCATCCATCCATCCCTGTGTGTGTGTCCATCCATCCATCCCTGTGTGTGTGTCCATCCATCCATCCATCCCTGTGTGTGTCCATCCATCCATCCCTGTGTGTGTGTGTCCGTGCAGCCTTGTGTGTGTGTGTGTCCAGCCTACCTGTGTCCCGAGCCGCCGTCCCGAGCCGCCGTCCCGAGCCTCCGTCCCGAGCCGCCGTCCCGAGCCGTCGTCCCGAGCCTCCTCCGTCCTTCCAGGATCGCCGCTCTTCTCGGCGGCCATTCTAAAATTCAAAAGCCGCGCCTCCGCCTTCGCCTGTGATAGGCGGAACACTGAATTTCCCAGCAGCCTGTGTTCCGCCTATCACGGACATCCTCTCATCCTCGTCGGTAGTACGAGGATGAGCGGATGTCCGTGATAGGCGGAACACTGACTGCTGGGAAATTCAGTGTTCCGCCTATCACAGGCGAAGGCGGAGGCGGAGGCGCGGCTTTTGAATTTTAGAATGTCCGCTGTCTGTCTGCTCGATACGCTGATCGAGCAGTCAGACAGCGGTGACTCGAGTATAAGCCGAGGGGGCACTTTCAGCCTCAAAAAAGAGGCTGAAAATCTCGGCTTATACTCGAGTATATACGGTACTCATTTTAACTATGCCCATGTCGAGGGATATGCCCAGAAAGGTCTTAAATTTGGAAACCGTAATTGGTTTGCAATCTCTGGCAAGGGAGGACTGGGGATTAGCGGTGATGTATTGATCAGCATACAAATTGCTTTGGTCCACAAGAGATCTATAGAGCTCTTCGGTGAAAAACAGCGAATACAAATCAAGTAATGTATAATCAACTGTTTCCCCTGGAATAGCGGCACTAGTAATTCTCTGCTCCATACGAGAGACCTGCAGTTCTTGTACCTCAATGACAGCAGAAGAAGATCGGGGTCTGGTACGCCTGACCTTGGCAGGGACCACAACTCCGTCGTCAGAGCTATCTGTCATGGAGCCGCTTTCCTCTACAGGATCGTATTCTGAGCCTGAATCTGACAGATGAGTGACTTCCTCTTCACTATCTGTTATGCTCAGAAATGTGTAGGTCTCTTCACTACTGTACCTTCGATTTGCCATTTTGGGCTCAAAATTTACTGGTAGTGAGACTCACAGGTAAAAAAGATCCTAGGCTGTTAGCAACTGTATCAAACGCTACCAAAAAAACTGTTAGCGATCGCAGGGATCAGGCCTGACTCTGCGAATGCTGCAGTTATGTGTTTAGTGTTTTGTAAGTGACAGTGATCGATCCATCAATCAGCTGGGCGGAGGGGCAAAATGCAGGTGCCAGCAGGTATCTGGGCTGATCAGATCAGATATCGATCCGTTCAGACACTATACTACTGACAGGGGATGCAGGGGGGTGATCGGGGGGTTATCTGCCTATGTGTACTAGTTTTAGCGTAGTGTTGGTGCAAACTCAAATTGATGTCTTCTCTCCTCGGACACTGGAATGAAGAGGCTGCACGAGGAGAGATGAACACTTCCTCTGCTTCTGTTTACATTTCAGAATCAGAGGAAGCTTCTCATTTGTCAAGAGCGATCACAAGGGGGTGACCATGAATCGGTGGCATCCCCCTCAGCACGGATCGCCTCAGGCAGGGGGGGGTGTGATTGTGCCCCTGCCCGTGGGAGGGGAGTAACGTACCCATACGTTACTCTGCCTGCCCATGCCATTCTGCTGCAGTATATCTGCGTGAGGTGGTCGGCAAGTGGTTAATATAAATTACACTATCTCTCTGTACAGAAATAGTGGTATGCCCCTAAATTTGATATTATTCCTCCTGGAGCGATCCTCTAAATCAACCACTATAACTTGGAGGAATCATATTTCTTCAGTGTGATGGTCATAGGCGTCCGCCATTTCGTTATAAACTGAGGTATGTTTTGTCACCACTTTTTCCAGGTCGGTCGTGCGTTCCTCTACCCGATCATTTCTTTTGTGTAAGGTAGAAATAGAGGAGCGTAATGTGGAAAATCCGCACTAACCCCAATATGGATTGGTGAAAATAAGTATATATAAAAATACTAAATACTGATAAGTGATATATAAATGAAGATGCTGCAATCTAAAAAAATTGAATATTCAACTTTGAAGGTATGTATAAATAAAAAATAGATGCAATATTCATAAATTTAAACCCGTGCTGAACCAACACCGTACTAAAAGAAAAAAGTCAATAAGGTGTTCACAAATAGTCCAAATGGTAGATATTTAGCCGTGAGATCCAAACCTGAAGTTCTTCTCACAATACAGTCCCACCCGGTATCCACGAAATAATAAAATGCCAGATGGCCGCTTACCAGAACCGTAGGATCTCTATTACAGAGACCAGACAGGTACAGACAGGAGGGATCATTCAGGCAAAAGCGGCAAATTCAAACCTCCATCTGTTTGGATCCTCTCCTCCTCTGGTAGGTCCAGACTCTAATCTGTTCCGTGGAACCCGCATTTAAGGGTAAGGACTTCCAGAAGGGCGAGTCATAAAATATAAATAGAGGCTTTCATAGTGCAGTAAAAAATCTAAGTTTCTTTATTTTTCAAAAAGATACAAACTCTGCACCACCAAGTAAAAACAACGAACAGATACTTTCAAGCGAAAGACACAGCCGCGGCTCACGCCATCTGACTGGTGGGTGGTGCGATGTGACGTTCTGTCTACTAGCTCCGCCTGACGCTGCGTTTCTCCGTAATAGGCATCCACAGGGAAAGGAGGCTAGGGCGGAATTGGTTCAGCACGGGTTTAAATGTATGAATATTTACCTTGTTGCTTTTTCCTTGTTTTGTTTGAACAAAACTGTTTGTATAGGAGTTGTACATTTATTTGTTTGGGTTTGCACATATTGGTATCATTTTTGGACGCGCATCTATGTTTTATTTATACAGAAATAGAGGAGCGCAGTTCATTATGAAAGACTCTTTGCAGAGAAAGCAGAATGAGCTTTAGTGTGTGCTCAGATGCTGGCTGGTCACTGGCAGGGAGGGCTGCTAGGGAGTCAGTGATTTCCTCAGGGTTTGTGCGTGTCTGGACATCCCAGTGATGCTTCTTAATCAGAGGTTCCTTAGCAGGGGAAAGTGCAGGGGACAGTGCAGTCCGCTTACCTCTATCTGAAGGTGATTGCTGGGGAGAGGTAGGCTCTGATGTGAGACTTTCCATGGGCTCCGAATTGTCTGCAGGTCCCTGCATGACGCCTGTGTCCTGTGAGGAATCATGAAGCGCCGCGCCATCTTTGGATGATTGCATGGCCGGCTGTGGGAAATAATTGGTGAGGCGGTGCGGCTTGTGGAGGCTGAGGTATTTCTTCTTGGAGATATTGTCTAGTCGCTGAGGATGAGGGCTCCCCTCCGGTGTTTCAGGGAGCTGCTGCTGGCAAGTCCTGGGCGCAGCTGTTTGTCCCGGGGCTGAGCAGAGCTGGGTGGTTAAGCAGCCATCTTGCTCCATGGCTGGCCACGCCCCCCAGGAAGGAGTACATTTTTACTGGCTGCTGGTCCCCTCCTGTAGAGATCAACCAAAGCCTAGGATTCCCAATCACACAATTGTCCCCTTTAGGATCTGGAAATAAAAGTTTCTGCAGCAAAGATATTTCAGGAATTCTGTGACTTTTTATGACTGTAATGGATTGGGGTGGACGGGGTATTACAGGGGAAATCATATTTCATTATAGTACAATGTTACAGATCTCCCCATCTCTGTGTCTCTCAGTTCCGGTATCAGATCCAGTCCTGGATGTGAGGTGTCTCCACAATGACAGCGCTGAGATCTCCTGCTGGGTGGAGAACGGGACTGACCCCTCCATCTACCTGACTGTGAGTGGAGGATTGGAGGTATATAATGTCACCAGCTCAGAGCGGACAGTCCGTGTCACTGTGCCTCCTGTGTCACCGCCCCATTCCTGGAATATCAGATGTTCAGCAAAGAACATCATAAGAGAGAGATCCACCAATCAGACACAAGACGCTTGTCCAGGTGAGTGACGTGTGTCCTGTCCCTGCTGAGACCCACCTATTAACTCTTATTTAACCCATTATAGATTAGAAATCTGTCAGATCCCAGGAATAGCTGAGATACCATGATGTCATTGACCAAATATGGTCATATCCATATATGGTAAATTATATCACCCAGAACACCCGTCCCTTTGTATATATCAGCTGCTATCCACCAGAGGTGTCAGTACACTCTACAATGTGTTTGTTATTGAGTAGGGTATCACCCCTTACTTATTCACAAAGAGGGAGGGTGTTATCTGGGTGCCCCCCAAATTTATTGGGAACTTCTAAATGTGAATAAGCCTCCGTCCTGCAGACCTCCACAACCACTAAGCCAGGGAAGAGACTGTTGTCCTCATTAACATCTTGACAAGGTGCTTTGCTAGGGTTGTCCCTGCTGACAAGGCACCCTCCCATGGTGAGAATGTTTTTTTAACTATCCCCCCTCCAGTGTTTACATGGCTGGGGATTCTATTCATCTTTAGCTCACATAACTGAAAATAAAGGGGCCACCAATTATGCTTTTCACTCTGGAGTCTCCGGTATCTACAAAATTGTGTAATCCAGTGGCGGCTGGTGAAGTTTTAGGATGGGGATGCCAGACCCCGCCCTTCCTTTTTGACCCCTCCCACTTGGTGAAATGGGTGTGGTTTCAGCAAAATAGTGGGTGTGACTCTAAGGTGGTATGGTTAGCGTCTGAGATGAATGAGGGATGGAGGGAGAGAGGGATGGAGGGACAGCAGGCCCAGATCCTACACAACAATAGAAATGTGTATTCTAGAACGTTTAACAATCATCAGATAAAGATACTCCAAACACCTGGTGTTAGCACTTCAATCATCCCGGCACCATGGTTGTTATGGTGTCAGGATGAATGAAGCACATTATTTCTATTATTACATTGTAATATAAAAGGAAATCATTCAACTCACCATACTGCAGAATCAGTGGGATCCCTGTGCGTGTCACTAGCCACGTTGCCTCCCACCAGATGCCATCAGGTGTCCCCAGCGGAGTCCATCTGTACATCAGGTGCCCCCAGAAGAGTCTCTCCTTAGATGCAGACTGTGTCCCATCAAATGCAGCCTGTGTCCAAATGAATCCTGTGTCCCATTAAATGCATTGTGTGTCCAAAGCTGTGTCCTCTTTAAACCCCCCTTCTCGTACTTACCTTGCTGTGTTGTCCTCTCCTGTGGGGTCTCCTTCACACTGGAAGTGGTGATGGAGGAGTCCGCTCTCATACTTCCGGTTTTCTCTCTCTCTCTCCCGGGCCAAATGGAAGAGAGAAAACAGGAAGTGACATCTAACTCAGATGTCAATCAAACCACCCGGCCATAGTAATAGATACTACGAGCGCTGGGCGGAAGCTACTGGGTGCGTTGGAAAGCTCCGCAAGGTGAGATAAAAACCCACAAATGAAACACCGCGTCAGCAATCTCGTAATTGCATTAACATGGTGCTTCCCATAAGCGCACTGTGTCCGGCGTCTGAACACAGTGCATTTAAGGACATTTTTGTTGTATTTTTTTTAAAGGGCCAGTTTTAAATAAAAACTTTTTTTGTGACTGCCTGCGGGGCGGGGGGAGTCGATGCCCGCGTGCCCCCTATAGACAGGCTAGCAGTGGTGTAATCCAAAAGAAATATGAAAACACAGCTGGAGAGACTGCCACTGAGAACCTAGAATAGAAACATATCACTTATCTAACAATAATTCTATACAATTAACACACAGCCATATAGTCAAAAAACACCTTACATAGAAAACTAAAGGAAAGAATATACCATGGCATCAGAAAACCCAATAAAAACATAACCCACCATGCCGTATGTGGGACCCTGCTATGGTTTATAAGGTTTAACCCCTTGGTGCTAGCTATCACTGGGGTTTGCTATTCTGGGAGGCGGGGCAGGGCTTTTGGCCATGAGGCCACTGTGATTGACTTTCATGGTGCCCACATGATCGGAAGTCTCCCGATTGCAAGGAGCGATTGGGAACTTTCCGTGGCCGCCAGTTACCGTACCAGGAGTATACACGGCACGCGCTCTCAGCACAGCACTGCTGGTTCTATTGCATGCAAATATGCGGCCGCTCGGAGCCAACTGGGTAAACATAGAACAATGGCTGGTGACTCTCTCACATAGTCATGTCCTCACTCGGCCCGCTGTCATTGTGTGATGATAATCTGACCTTCTTCTATCCTCCATGTTTACTGGATGAGTTATTAAATGGCCGGCTATGTCCTTATCAAGACAACCAGAATCTCTGCCCTGTTACCAGTGTGACTGTCCTGTTATACTAACAGAGATTTGGGGGGCGCACCCTAAAAGATGTATTAAAGATGGTGCAGCCCTATAATATTGTGTTCTGTCCTGTTATACTGACACTGCTGTACTGAAGATCTGACTGGATTTCATATATAATATTTACTATTCTGTACAGCTCTCTCATTGTACCCCATTATCTCCATT
This sequence comes from Lithobates pipiens, assembly GCF_037356315.1. NCBI lineage: Eukaryota > Metazoa > Chordata > Amphibia > Anura > Ranidae > Lithobates > Lithobates pipiens. The sequence goes on along the minus strand of NW_027507748.1, from coordinate 6,055,727 downwards.
TAGGAGAAGTTTGGCCTGGGATACGTCACCTGCTGTCCCCCATTGCGGTCTTTGTCCTCTACACTGTTCTCCTCATCTTTATAGTCAATGACCTGAGGAAGATGAAGGATGAGAAGAATCGGAGTGAGAGGAAGACAAGGAGAAGGGATCAGATGGAGATGGAAATGGAACCAACTTACTATAATGACAGGAATTGAAACGTCTCCCCAGATTGTCAGCCTGGAAATTGTATGAGAACAAAGCACACCGTATGTAAAGAACTCCAACTGGGGAAACTTACAGGGCCACCAACTTCTCCAATTTCATCTGATTCAGCAGGTATTGGTAGAAATGGGAGCCATCTAGGGCCAGCTTAAGTCTCCGGCTCAAAGTTGACAAGTGACTTGAAGGATTGGTGACCATTGGTGGCTGTATCTGAATGTTTTCTGATTTTATTTGTGCTTAGTCGTATTATTCAACAGCTGCTTTTTTACTTTCTATATACAATATATTATTTTTTAAATGCAGCTTTTGTTCCTTTTTATTTGACAACCACCTTAGAAGATAAAGTAGATCTTTATTGATTAACATACATATTATTTTTTTCTTGTGTATTCTCAATAAAATATTCTTATACCAATAATACCGACTTCTGGTTCAGTTCCACCTCCTTTCCATATCATTTCCTTCCCCTAGGACTCATTGGTATACCACCCTGATAATCCCCCCACCTTCCTGACAATCACTAACAAAAATGAAGAGCTTTGACTGACCTGAGGAGACCACAATCTCTACTAGGAGAAGAGAGATGAGTAAAGTATCCAAATGTTGTCCTGATTGCAACTTACAAAGACTTGTGATAGAGAGTAAAAGAACCACTCTACTCTTCTGCTACTTCAAGCTCCTCCATTTCCACTCCTCCTCCTATACAAGATTAACCATCATCAACCTCAAACAATAGGGATGAAAGTATTTCAAGGAGTGTCAGAGGTTTTCCTTACAGTCCTTTTTGGGGGGGAGGGGGGAGCTCAGTATCAGTACATGAAGGGTGGGGGCAAGTATAGGCTACAACCATGCTCAGATTCAGCCATCAATGCCCTGCCATCTCCAGTATTGAGCAGGCAGGTTTCTATGTCCCAGCTACTAGAACAAATGGAAAAGTACACCTCTAGCTAACCTCATACCCATCATCTCAATACCAGCTTGGTAAAATTGCTGGCTTTACAGCTTCTGCCATTTCATCTGGTGGATATAGACCTTTTCCATCAATTTGTGGCTTTTGTTTTACCACAGGGGCAGTTTTCCAACCCATAAGGCCATCGCTATCCTTCACCATCACATGGAAGATCATTTTTCCATGTTTCTGGATCATGTGGTCATCTGCAGGGGGTCCACATGACCACAAAGAAGAACAGTCAGTAGGTAGAACTTTCTTTCTCATTAATGGCCCACTGGATCACTTCTTTGAAATGTGCAGTAGGGATGAGCTGAACACATCCCCCGCTTTGGTTCGCACCAAAACTTGCAAACAGACAAACAATTTGTTTGAACACCGTTAAAGTCTATGGGACACGAACATGAAAAATCCAAGTGCTCATTTCAAAGGCTTTTATGCAAGTTATTGCCATAAAAAGTGTTGGGGACCTGGTACTGCCCCAGGGGACATGTATCAATGCAAAAAAAAGTTTTTTAAAATGGCTATTTTTTCAGGAGCAGTGATTTTAAGAATGCTTACAGTGAAACAATAAAAATGAAATATTCCTTTAAATATCTTCCGTGGGGGGGGGGGGGGGGGTGCCTTAGTCTGCTTGTAAAATAGCACATTTTCCCCCCATGTTTACAAAAGTACTGCAGCAGAATGACATTTCTTTTTCCAATAAAATATTTTATTGATTAAGAAAGGAAAGAAGATACAAAGTCATATATTGTGAATGAAAAGTTACATAGAATCACAAACAACAAAAACAATAATAGTAACATGGGAATAAAAAATAAAGCAGGAACATCTTCACCACTGGCAGAAAAGAACAAGAAATACAGTATCATTAGACAAACAATCGTGAATATTCAGTAGAGGATTTAAAGTGTAGCCAACAAGACCAAATATTCTGAAATTTATCAGGTGAATCCTTAGATTGATGAATGAGATCTTCCATGGCAGCAATAGTATGAACACATCTAAACCATTCTGAAATTGAAGGAATAACAGTAGATTTCCAATATTTTGGGATACAAATTTTAGCAGCATTTAATAAATGTAAGATTAAAGATTTTCGATAAGCAGATTTTGGCATAGAATGGTGTAAAAGCATTTGAGCAGGAGAAAAATCCAATGGATATCATGTAATTAAAGATATTAAACGGTGAACTTCCTCCCAAAAAGGTTGAAGTAAGGGGCAAGACCAAAATAAATGCAATAGTGAACCATTGAGATCGGTACATCTCCAACAGTTAGGAGGAAAAGAAGAAGATATTTTATGCAACCAAACAGGCGTATGATACCATCTGCAGAAAATTTTTAAGTTATTTTCTTGAGCAGAAACATTTGGTGAGCCTTTGTGAATGTAAGAATAAATATTTTCCCATTATGCATCTGATAATTCAACATTAAGACCACTTTCCCAATGTTTACATGCGAGATTGGATTTAGGTGAGTGAGTGGAAAAAAAAAGTGAATACATATTAGAAATCAAATGTTTTTGAGGTTCCAATCTAGTGCAAAAATGTTCAAAGGGAGTACGTTTTCTAGAATAAGAAGTACGAGTGCGAGGATCATTCAAAAAATGTGTAATTTGTAGATATGACCAATATGGAAAAGAATGATCTGGAAAAATTAAACTAAGATCTTTGCAGGAAATAAAAGAATTGTCACGAAAAAATTTGTCAGCTTTGAAAATAACATTAGATTGAAATCCTTTCAGAAAAGATACTGTCATTCCCGGAGGGAAATCCGGATTTTTACAGATAGGTGTAAGAGGTCCGGAAATGAAAGATATATTATAGGTGTCACATAATTTACGAAAAATTTGTAAGGTGTTAGGAATGAAAGGATGTTTTTTACATTCCAATGGCACATGAGTCGCAGAAGTCCATGGCAAGTGATGAAGAGGCACATTAGAGAATGCATGTTCAAGAACAACCCAAGCTTTAGTAGCTAAATGAACATTCCAATCAATAATCGTCAAATGGCAAGCCCAATAATATTTAGTGAAATTTGGAAGACCAATGCCTCCTCTAAGTTTGGGTAAATTAAGTCTCTCAAAGCTAATTCTAGGTTTAGATTTGCCCCAGATAAATTCAGAACAAGTACGATGAATGGAAGTAAAAAAGGCTTTGGGTAGTTTGATAGGTATGGTCTGCAAAATATACAATAATCTAGGTAGTATGTTCATTTTAATTATTGAGGCTCTACCAAACCAAGAAAAAAGTCCAGAGGACCAAGATTTTAAGTCTTTTTGAATATTTTGTAAAATTGGTATGTCATTTTTAGAATACAAGTCAGAAAGGGATGAAGGTAATTGAATGCCTAAATAAGTAATGGAATTGAAGTTCCATTTAAAAGGAAAATTAGATTGACATATAGATATCAATTTAGAATCCAGAGATAAATTTAACGCTTCTGACTTAGAAAAATGTATCTGAAGATTCGACAATTTCTTAAACAACTCAAAATCTTTGAGAATATTTGGTAAGGTAATGTGAGGATTGGTAAGAAATAAAAGAATATCATCAGCAAATGCTGCAATTTTATAAGTATGTTGAGCAATAGTGACACCTGTAATATCGGGATTAGACCTAATGCGGTGTAAAAAAGGTTCTAGAGTAAGAACATAAATGAAAGGAGATAAGGGGCAACCTTGACGAGTACCATTAGAGATCGGGAAGGCTTTCGATAGGTGACCATTAAGCCTAACTTGGGCAGTGGGAGTGGAGTATAAAGCAAGAATAAAGTTCAACATACGATGTGGGATACCAAGTATTCTAAGACTTTCTGTCATAAAATCCCAGGCCACCCTATCGAAAGCCTTCTCCGCATCCAGAGATAAAAAAAAAAAAACATTAGTATTTGTAGAGGTCATCCATTTATGTATATTCAGTGCCTTAACTGTATTATCCCTTGCTTCTCTGCCCGGTATGAATCCCACTTGATCCAAATGAATGAGATCAGGAAGCAAGGGTAGAAGTCTATTGGCTAGTATTTTAGCATAAATTTTAAGATCAACATTTAAAAGAGAAATTGGTCTATAGTTAGCAATTAAAGTAAGATCTTTATGAGGTTTAGGAATCACAGATATGTGTGCATTAAGAAGATCCCTAGGTGGAGAATGATCAGATGCAAAAGAGTTGAATGCAGGTAAAAAAAAATGGTCGAAGTGTGTTACAAAATATTTTATAATATCCAGTAGTAAGTCCATCAGGACCAGGACTTTTTCCTGGTTTAAATTGCTTAAGAGCTAAATCAAATTCTTCAGAAGATATATTTTTGTCTAAAGCTTCAGTGTCATATTCAGATAATTTATTAGGAGTATATTTTTCAAGAAAACGCACAATCAAATGATTTCGGCCTGAGTCAGTAATAGGAGATTCAGTAGATTTTAAGTTATAAAGGTGAGTATAATATTGAACAAATTCAGTAGCAATGTCCGTATTGGTCACTAATTTTCGTCCCATATGAGTGGTAATTGAATAAATTAAATTGGAGGACCTTTTACTACAAAGAGCATTAGCTAGCAATTTCCCAGATTTATTACTAAATTCATAAAATATTTTATTCGAAAGAATATAGTTTCTTTTGGTTCGTTTGTGTAATTCAAGCAATAAATCTTCCCTTGCCTGGGTCAACTCATTCTTTTTTTTTTTTTTCCTTTTTTTTTTTTTTTTTTTTTTGCCACTCAGTAGGATTCTTGTTATTAGTGATTTCTAATCAGTTTGACTCTCAGAATCCTAATCTTTGTTGTTAACATCATTGTGGCAAGGTATCTTTTTCTTTTCACTATCTCTTTTTTTTTTAAATCTTCTCGTTATACCTTATATCAGTTTAATGTTTATCCATTAAAAAGAGAAGACCATATACATTTTAAGAGGAAAAAAAAGAGAATAGAAAAAACAATGAGTAAAACTATCATCTCCTAAATTATATTTGCCCTCATATAGTTGTTGCCTTATCCTAGTCATTTATTCTTTATTTAATTCAGTTATACCACCCCCGTCCTTCCCTCTTCTCTAATTATCTGTTAACCTTCCCTATCTCCACAGCTCTTCATTCCATTAATGCTTGTGTATAATGCTTCGTCTTTTTAAATATTCTCCATTTTTCCCATGTTCTACGGAATTGTGTCATTCTATTTTCCTCCATTTTTCTTAGATACTCCATATTATTTATATATTCAATTTTTTGGATCCATTCTCTTATCGAGGGTCCTTTCACCTGTAACCAATTTTTTGGTATTATGGCTTTTGCAGCATTAAGTAGGACGGGTATTAATGAATTTCTTGTTCTTCTTTTGGATTGCTTACTCATCTTTTCCTCTACTCCCAAGAACAAACACTCCCCTGGGGATAAAGGTATTTTTTGCCCTGTTATCTTCTCTATATATTCTATTATTTTACTCCAGTATTGATTTATTACTGGGCATTCCCACCAGAAGTGAAAAATTGATCCTGGTATACTACATTTTCTCCAACATAGTTTAGAGTTGGAGGGATGAATTTGATGTAATTTATCTGGTGTTAAGTGCCATCTCATTAAGCATTTGTAATTTACTTCAATTGATCTTATATCATGTATGGAATCATATGTCAAGTTAATCATTTGGGTCTCATCCACTCTATAGCCAAGATCTTTCTCCCATTTGACTATAGGTGGGATATTTCCTTGGCCCTCTAGTTCGGAAAGGCCATCGTACATCAGTGAGACACAATGCTTAACTGCTGATTTCCTTATACATAGTTTTTCCATTAGTGTTAAACTACTTTCATTTCTTAATGGTTTTGGGATGGAGTTCACAAAATGCAGGATCTGCTGATATTCCCAATCTTTTAACCTTTGCCATTTATGCTTCATCATTAGATCAAGTTTTGGCATTAACTTCCCCTCCTTTATAATGTCTTTTAATTGTAAGTCCTTCATTTGTTTCCCTAATGGAGTGTCGTGTCCTGGTGTAAAGAAGCTCGTGCCCTCTAAAGGGATTAAGGGTGAATTGTGTTGCCATTTGTTTTTACTTTGTATTGTGTCCCATTTTTTCAGTGTCATTAGTGTGATTTTGTGTGTCCTACTACTAATTGCTCTAAATTTTGGTGGAATCCAAATATTTTTTTGTAATTGTGACCCCATCAATATCTCCTCCATTTTTACCCATTTCTTTTTAGTGGTTGAGTTTGACCATTCGACCAATCTCGATATAGTGATTGCTAAGTGATATCTGTGTATATCTGGTAGTGCCATTCCTCCCCGTTTTTTTTTCCTTGTTAATAAATTATATTTTATCCTAGGTTTTTTGTTTTGCCATATAAATTTTAAGAATAACGCTCTTATTATATTAAAAAAACAAATTGGTATTTTTATCGGAAGCATTTGCATTTTATATGTAATTTTTGGTAGTACCACCATCTTCAACACATTAATTCTTCCCATCCAGGATATTGTTCCTTTGTTCATCCTTGTGAGTAACTCCTTGATTTAATTTATTAGCGGGATATAATTAGCTTGATATAACCCTTGAATTGACTTTGTTATTTTAATCCCTAAGTATATTATTTCTTTTTTTCCCATGTAAAAGGGAATTTATGCCGTGTCAATTCTTCTTCTTGCGAGTCTAAGCCGATATTCAGAATAACAGTTTTGATTGGATTTATTTTAAAATTAGAGAGGGCCCCGTAATCTCCTATCTCCTTTATCAGACCTGATAACGATGTTTGGGGGTTAGTCATATATAGGAGTATGTCGTCTGCATATGCCGCCACTTTATGTTCTTACCCCCCCATTCTTATTCCTTCTATGACTGAATTAATTCGAATTTTTGCTAATAGGGGTTCCAGAGCTATCACATATAGTAACGGCGAGAGGGGACACCCCTGTCTTGTACCGTTATGCATATCAAAGGCAGACGACATACTCCCATTAACCCCCACTCTGGCTGATGGATACATATATAAGTTATTCACCCATTTCATCATTTTTGGCCCAAAGCCGTATGTCTGTAGTGTTTCCATGATAAAGCTCCAATCTACTCGATCAAAGGCTTTTTCAGCATCAATCGAAACCAATATCATTGGAGGTTTAGTTTCTCCATCCTTCCCCATTAGTAACAGCGTTCGAAGGCTGTTATCTCGTCCCTCCCTTCCTGGGACAAACCCTACTTGATCTCCATTAATCATTTCTGGGAGTAGTTTTTTTATCCTCGTTGCTAATACTTTTGCATATAATTTAGTGTCCGTGTTCAGCAACGCTATTGGACGATAATTAGAGCAGATCGAAGGATCTTTACCGGGTTTTGGTATAAGAATAATATTTGCTAGTAGTGATTCTTTTCTCATGGACTCATCCTCTACCAGTTTATTCCAAAATTTACATAGCTGGGGGACCAGTTGTTGTTTAAATTTTTTATAATATCTGATGGTAAAACCATCTGGTCCTGGGCTTTTCCCATTGGGCATATCCTGTATTGCGTTCTCTATTTCTTCTGGGGTGATCGGGTCTTCTAAGTTTCTGGCCATCTCTGGAGTTATTTTTGGTAGGTCTATTTCCTTCAGGTATTCCTGTATTTTGATTTTTCTAGTCTCCTTTTGACTTTCAGTCTCCCTGCTCCTAATTGAATATAGGGCGCCGTAATATGTTTTAAACGCTTCCGCTATTTCTGATGTTCTATATTTTATTTTGCCTTTCCCGTTCTTAATCTTTTCTATATAGTTAATAGCTTTTTTATCTCTTACCAATCTGGCCAAATGTTTCCCCGTCTTGTTTCCCCACATATATCTCTCTTTTGCTACATTTTTATAGATTTTTCTTACTTCTTGTTCCATTCTGTTTTTTAATTGGGTACGTTTATGTATTATTTCTTTATATATGTTTTTATCGAGATGAGACTTATGTTTTTGTTCTAATAAATATAGTTCTTCTTTTAAGTCATTTTGCTGCTTTTCACTTTCTTTTTTTTTCCAGGACCCTATAGAGATTAATTTCTCCCTAATTAAAGCTTTATGGGCCTCCCAGAGAGTAGCCCTTGGGATCTCTTCCGAATCATTCAATAAAAAATATTGTTCAATTTCATTTTTGAGGATATTTTCTGTTTCCACGTTTTCTAATAGGGACTCATTAAGTCTCTATATCCCTTTACTAGATTCTTTTCCTGGATCTTTTAATTTTATTATTACCGGAGCATGATCTGAAAGGGTTATGGGTCCTATTTTTCTTCTAGTATGTTTTCTAATAATTCATGGTCAACGAGTATGTAGTCCAATCTGACATACATGTCGTGTACTGTGGAATAATATGTGTAATCTTTTTTCCCCATTTTGAATATTCACCATGTGTCCATTAATTGTTGCTGGGCCATCTTCTTTTTTAAGATTCAATGTTGTTTAATTTCATGTACCATACCCCGTGAAGTACTATCTATATGCGGATCCATGGCAAAATTTAGATCCCCACCCTGGATTATATGACCCTGTTTATGTATATCTAATTTATTCAGGATTTTATTCAGGTATTTTTTTGGGCCTTCATTGGGACAGTATATATTTACTAATGTATATCTATTTCTTTCTATATATCCTTTTACCAATAGAAACCTCCCCTGTGGATCTATTATTATTTCTTCCATTTTCCATTTGACTTTTTTAGAGATCCCAATTGCCACTCCCCTGGAGCCCCTTGTTGGAGTATCTGCATAATACCACGTTGGATACTTCTGTGTGTTTAATCTAATACATAAATCTAGCGTCAGGTGCGTTTCTTGTAAAAACACGATATCCACAGAGTATCCCTCTATCTCCCTTAGTATATTATTTCTTTTTTTTGGAGAATTCATTCCTCTAACATTATATGTTGCTATTTTGATTTCTGACATTATACGTACTTAAAAAAATTTCTAACATTTTTTTCTAGGAGCTGTGGTTTCGTGTTAACAGATTTAACCCTCCCACCCTTCCCTTTACCCCCCTCCCTCCTCCCCTTAACCCTCCCCGCTCTCCCCCCTCCCTGTCCCCCCACTAGATGTATAGTTGACCCATTGGTCCGGGACCTTTTATCTGGAACACCCTCGTTCCAATTATCCCTTGGCCCTAGGGTGGAATTCTGTTTAATAGTGCCATCACCCATCTCGCCTTCTATTGGCAAGGTGGTTATCACGCCCATTAGGGGCTCCCCCAGCCCCCACCACTCCCCCCCCACCTCCCCCCCTCTGACCCCCCTAACCCAACCCCTCCCATCCCCCTCCCCCCCAACAAAGAGGGGGAGGGGAGGGGACCGGGCAGGAACAAAGAAGAAAAACGTCCCACCAGACTAAAACTCCCTCCTCCACTAATTTACATCTCGCTCTATCTCACTTCCCCCCCGCCCTCCCCAGGCACCGAGGGGCGGGACCAGTTTTCGTCCTCCCCCCCATCGCCTCCCCCCCTCCATCCCCCCCCCCCGGAACCGGGATCCCCAATTTTCCACAAAATTCTGCGATTTCTTCTATAAATCTCAGTCTTGCTATCCGACCATTTTTTCTCCCTATTAAACTTGCAGGAAAGCCCCAATTATACTGCACTTCGTTCTCTACCAATATTGTCAATAGCGGTTTTAGGGCTCTTCTTCTCTTCAGAGTTTCTTGTGAGAAATCTTGAAATATTTGAATGTCTTTTCCTTCGTATCTTAAAGGTGCTTTTAATCTTATATTCTTCCATATTTGATATTTTTCCTCTTCATTTTGGAATCGCACTATGATATCCCGTGGCATTTCTTGTGGGAGACCCTTAGGTTTCCTTATTCTATGCACCCTCACTATTTTTATCTCATTAGTTATTTCTTTATTCATTAAGGGATTACAGATCTTCATAATTATTTCTGTCAGATCCTCACGTTGTTGTGCGTCTGGCACCCCACGTATTCTAAGGTTTTTCCTTCTGTGTCTATTTTCTTGTTCTTCGATCTTGTATGCTTGATCTTTTTGTGTTATTTTTAGGTTTTGTATTTCTGCTTCCAGGTTCTTTATTATCTTCGTTTCTTTTTCCACTGTTTTTTCCACCTCTTCTACCCTTTCAAGTATGTGACCAAGGTTTTTGTGTAATCTTTCCATTTCGGCTTTGATGGTATTTTCCAGAGCTGCAAACATAGAGATCATCTCTTCTTTAGTGGGCAAAACCTGGAGGTTATCCTGCTGTATCTGTTGGATTATTAAGGGTTCAACCATACAATCTGATTCAGTTGTTAATCTTTGTCCTTCTTCTAATGGGACATCAGCCAATATTTCTAGATCCTGTACGGAGCTATTTAGCGCTTGATGTTTTCTTTTCTCCTTTTTGTTCTTTTCTCTTTCCCTTTTGTCACTGGTTTCTGTCTGTTGAGTTTTTGTGTAATGCAATTGAGCTTTTTCTACTTGCTGCTTCTCTATGGCTGCCGTCTGTGTAACGTATTTATTCATTGCACCTGGACTGGCTACTAAGCTCCGGCGTGGGGATTTTGGGGTGGCCCCTGCTTTTGCTGATTTTCCCTTCATCATGCTCAGCAATAGTTGAACACCTTTTATTGCTATTATTATGTGTGTTCCTCTTCCCTTTTCTCTCTCCCCCTTTTTTTTATTTTTTATTTATTTATTGTCCTGGGGTATCGACAGCCTCCCGTGACTGCTGAGAAATAGTTTTATCACTATATTTACGAATTATCTTGGCACTGATGTTACGCTACAGAAATTGTATGTTCCTGCTTATGTATTGACCCTTACAGGTAAATTTTCCAAGCATTCCCCTGTTTAACGGATATTATGGTACAATATATTTTTAACCTCTTTTTTTTATAAATTTTTCCGTCCATTTACCATTTACCGTTTACTTTATAGTGAGGTTTACCTTGTTGTTATAGTTGTTCTAGTTATATGATATATTAAGCCTTCAAATATTCAACATTTTCTTTCAGATTCAGCCCCCATTTTTTTTTTTTTTACTGACCTTCATTAGATTTCTGCCTATTTGTCAGTGCAATACAATACGATACCTTCCTGAGTCCTAGGAGCTTTATCTTGCGTTGTCCAGTAGGTGGCGTCAGGAACTCACTGCAGGCTTTCCGAGGGTTAGCGAAGTATACCGAAGCTTTCCAGAGCACAGCCCTGCACTGCCCGTTGTTCCAGCAGACCAGTCACGCCGGCACACGTCCGTACACCCGCTGGAGCCCCACGGACTCCATTAAAGGTCCGAATCGTGCTGATACTTATCCCGGACCAGGGGGGAGAGACGGCGGGGGAAGGTAGGAGGATAGGCGGGGGGAAAAATCCTCGTTTTCCGAGGGAGTTAGGATCGAGTCAAGGAGGCCGGCAGGGGGGGATTAGCAGGGAGCCGCACTCAGCGGCATTCTCCGGACGGTGGGGGCCATGGAGCACACCTGAACGCTAGGTGCTGACACGCACCATCACAGACTCCTCCCCCGGAAACGGCCTGGAGAATTGATGCTGCCTGGGTCAACTCATTCAAATTCAATTCAAAATATGAGTGGTAATTGAATGAATTAAATTGGAGGACCTTTTACTACGAAGAGCATTAGCTAGCAATTTCCCAGATTTATTACTAAATTCATAAAATATTTTATTCGAAAGAATATCGTTTCTTTTGGTTCGTTTGTGTAATTCAAGCAATAAATCTTCCCTTGCCTGGGTCAACTCATTCAAAGAAGAAATTGCTTGCGTAGCCTTATGGGTCTTTTCTAATATGTGAATACGAGACGTCAATTTATTAATGAGAGCTATACGTTCTTTCTTACGAGGTATAGAAACGGCTATTAATGAGCCCCTAATGAAACATTTATGAGCTTCCCACAGTGTCATAGCAGACACATTTGAGGAAGCATTGTCTTTAAAAAAAATTAGATAATTCCCCAGGTCCCCTACCATTGCTCTCCTTAATGAACCAATTCCCAAGACCCCCAGGCAAACTAGGAAATTGATACAGTTTATCCTAATAGGGGCCAAACTCACCATCGCAAAAGCTTGGAAACAACCCTCCGTCTCTGTTAAGGCCACTCAGAGAAAGATCTCATGGATAATGGCCCAGGAAAAACTGTCTAGTATACTCTCTGATACCCGCTCCAAATTTGATATTATTTGGGAACCATGGGCTCTTCATATGGGCACCTCCCTGACACACACCCCTTTGGGGCGATGAGCACTTACAGTATGGTCTAGAACAATGGTTACCGGGCAGATAGCACGGTCCTATAAACTTTTGGTTTTACTCTACTGGGTCCCTCACCCTTCCCTCTCTCACCCTCTCCACCCCTTCTTCTTTCCTATCTCTTCTTTCCTTTCATTCATGGCCCAGATGGCCGAAGGTTGACCTCCAGTTAAACAGTTATAAGTTGAAGCAGACATAACAGGAGGGTTCCTATGGGCGATAATAGGGGCGGGAGGGGTGGTCTCTCGGGAGCGGGGGGTTCCCTGGTCGGGTCCCTCACTTGGCACAGCTTGATCCTGTGACGGGTGTCGAGTGACTCAGGGGCCGCTGAGGTTCTTCCTCTGCCCCGATGGCAGGGATTTACAGCAGGCATCACGGTATCTCGCCCCTACCTAAGACAGTGCTCTTATTGTATCGCGTAAATCCCCTTGTTGGGTTTGATCTGCTTTTTTATCTTTTGTCCAATTTTCTTTTCCTTTTTTTGTTACCTTGGAGTAGCCTTGACCTGGTATCTCGGCAGAAGCTCCCTTGACTGAGTACTAGCTGGGGTAGTTTTACTGGTTCTCCTGTAGCCATAGGTGGGTAGATTCAGCACAATTGTTTATAAGGTTGTATTGAGAAATTGTTTTAATATGCTTTGTATATGTGCTGTATCAAGTCACCTCTTGGCCATGTAGGCCTATGTCATTTTCCTTTTGCTTTGTTCTGAAAATAAAATATTTTGAAAGTAAAAAAAAAAATTTGATAATTGTTCGTTAATATAAGTGGTGACGTTTTTGTCAGTAAAAAGAGAGAGGGATCTAGACGCCAAATATTAGATCTCATTGGCATATCAGGAAAGGTAAGAGAAATAGAGATCGGATGATGATCCGATAAGAACATAGGATCTATAGTTGCAGAAGGTACTAATGGTAAATCTTGTTGAGATATAAAAATATAATCTATTCTAGAATAACGATTATGTGGAGCTGAATAAAAAGTATAATCCTTAACAGTAGGATAAAGGGTGCACCAAAAATCATGAAGTGTCAATTTTTGGAGTAATATTTTAATGGCACGCAAGGCTACATAAGGCATTGAAGAGGTTCCAGTAGAGGTGGCAAGTAAGGGATTAAGAGGTACATTAAAGTCTCCACCTAAGAGGAGTATACCCTTCTGAAAGTCAGCAAGTAATTTAAGAGTAGATTTATAGAATAGCACTTTGTTAGAATTAGGTGCATATATATTTGCAAAAGTAATCGGTTTACCATATAATGTGCCTTTCAAAAAAATATATAACGACCATCAACATCAATACATTTATCATCGATTTGGAAAGAGCAGTGTTTAGCAAATAAAATAGATACCCCTTTAGATTTTGAAAATCTATTAGTTGCATGAAAAGAAGTTGGAAAACGTGTATCATGAAGCTTAGGAATAGCATTTGTTCTAAAAATCAGTTTCTTGCAAAGAAATAACATCGGCTTTACTTCTATGCATAGAATGAAGTAATTGAGAACGTTTTTCTGCTAAATTAAGTCCTTTTACATTTAAAGAAATGAGTTTAAGAGAAGGTAACTTTGTCTTAGAAGAAGAAAAAGACATTATAAAGCAAAATATTTTATCAATGAAAAAGGTGGATATGCGTCAGTGGTAAAGAGTAACACCAATAATAAATGATCACCATGAAATTAAAAGGAAATAATACATAAAATAAATAGGAAAACAAATAAATAAATAAATAAAACAATAAAAAAGTAAGGATCAAATAACAAAAATAAAATAAAATATATAAATAAAAAAATAAAAAAAATTATAAACCATTAACTAGTAAAAAAAAAATAATTTACTAATTCGAAGATGTAACACACCAACAAAACGGTGTAAACGGAAATCAGCAGTGGTATGATATCAATAAAAAGCAAAAAAAAAAAAAAAAAAAAAAAAAAAAAATCGGTAATCAAAACCACTTCTGGGCACGAAACCAGAGACTGAGTAAACAAGTCTCAAAAATCAATATACAGTAACCCTTTATACAGAGAATAAAAATATAGAAGGAGGAATTAAAATATATAACTTTTAAATCATTCCTCTGTTATTTCTATATAGTTATTTTGCAATTCATATTGTGTACCTAAAAATAAAAATAAATAAATAATTAAAATCAAATTAAATTGATGAAATAACCAGGATAAAAGAAAGCGAGGAATGTCAACATCGCTGTAAGTAAGATGGAACAACAGCTATTACTACAGCAAAAGATTCTAGGGAAAGATCCGCTATCTCAACCAAAATTAAGCAAAACAAATAAATAAGTATTCGTATATGAAAATCATGACCCTTCTTATATATTTTTTTTTTTCTTTTTTCTCCCCTTCATTTTATTTTTTTCAGTTTTTTGTAAAAAAAAATGGGAGGTAAAGAAGCGGTTAAATATTGCAATTGCTTCATGTAAGCTGTAATAATAAAAATTTAAGAAGCATCTAGAAGAAATTAAAAAGAATAAATAAATAAATAAATAAATAATAAATTAATATTATCTGCTACTACAGCAGAACATATAGAGGAAGATTTGTTTATAGATATGTAACCAGCAATAGGGATAAACATGTTCAAATAAAAACTACAAAGTTACAATGTAGAATAAGTAGAGGACATAAAAATATATCAAGTCAATGTATCAAAGTATTTAAACAGAAGATAAAAGAAGATATGAGAATCCTCATCTTCACAACAGTAGTAACACAAACCAGAGCGGAGAATGGGTGCATGAAACAGTATTATTGATCTCGACGGGCTCTTCTGGATCTAGGTGCAATCTGAGGGCTGGAATCCGTATGTGTACCATTAGGTGTACGTGAGAAAGATTCAGAAGGAGATCTTCTTCTCCTGAAGCGGACATCCTGGGTCTCCATCGGTTCAATATTGGAAGACATTTGATTCGGTATTTGAAACTCAGCATACCAGTCTGGCACATCAATAAGCGGAATATCAAGTGCGTCACAAAAATGAGGAAGATCTTCAGGTACTTTAAGCAGTGCAGTGCGGCCTTGTGATGACGCAGATAAACAAAAGGGAAATTTCCATCGATAAGAAATACCTTTCTTACACAAGATATCTAATAAAGGTTTAAGTTCTCTACGGCGTTGGAGGGTAATAGTAGATAGATCTTGAAACAATTGTAGATTGTTACCATTATGAGAAAGCAACGATTTGTTCCTTGCTCTCCGTAAGATATCTTCCTTGAGGAGATAATCATTAATGTAACATATTACATCCCTCGGTGAATCAGAGTCTTTGCCTTTGGGTCTAAGAGCACGATGAATCCTTTCCATAGCAATCGGCACTGAGAGTTCCCTTTCCAGAATTTTGTTGAAAATACCAATTACTACAACTCGTAATTGATCTTGCGTCACAGTTTCAGGGAGTCCTCTCAATCTTAAATTATGACGTCTTCCACGATTGTCAAGGTCTTCTAAATGTCTATTATAATCACGTAGATTAGAATGAGCATTAAGTATTTTTTTGAGATTTTGCAATGCTAACGGAATGAGAATCATTGATTTTCTCAACATCATGCACCCTGCCCGCAGCAGATTGAATATCAATACGTAAATCAGATATGGCGGCCGTCATCTTTGCAGATAAAGAGTCCTTTATGTCTGCCGCAATAGCACGGAGATCATTTAGACTTGGTGGCTGATCAGGTGAAAGTAAAATACCGTATTTGCCGGCGTATAAGGCGACTGGTCGTCAAGTGAAAACATAGGTTTTGGGCAATACTCGCGGTATAAGACTACCCCCCTTCTAAGGCAACACCATTTAAAAAAAACACAAAGCAAGAATGCCAACTACTCATCCGCCATGCTGTGATAGGTCATAAAGTAAATCAAACAATAATAACACAAACAGAGATCTATTGAATGCCACAACTCTGGAAAGTAGAATTTTTCACTAACCAAACCTATACCACTTTTGGGTTACATTCTATGGGAATTGTCCACCAAAATGCATTTAATAACCCCCCTGTCATATGTCCCAGATTTACCTGTCCCTCTTGGGTGCCTGGGACCTCAAAGGCAAACAGCAGGATGTATAGTAGTAGGAGATCAGTGAATGGATTTACCCAGGGAAGTATGGTGAGCGGTGTATTATTTTAATGAATACAACGCCTGCTTGGATTGGCAGAGGATGTAGCATCATCAGCCCTTGCCCCTCTCTCTCTCAAAGCCAATCCAAGCAGGCTACTCTATGTAGCCTGCACGGATTGGCAGAGGTTGTTACTCCAATCCAAGCAGGCTCTGTATTCATTAATAGAATACATTGCTCGCCGAGGATTGGCTCACCGGCATATACTGTTTGTAGCTGAAGCCACATACAGTATTAGCAGACATTTGGGGGCTGACATCCATCGGGCAGCATTGTATACCCGGCGTATAAGACGACCCCCGATTTTTGAGCATTTTTTTTAAGTGTAAAAGGTAGTCTTATACGCCAGAAAATACAGTAGTATTATCACTGTCAGCAGGAGGTAAATGTGAAATAGGCGAATTGTCACGTATTTGTAAATGTCCCGGCCTTAAATTCCTATTTTGGGAAGAAGCCATGTCAGCCGATTGAGATCGGGACAAAAAAGGCAGAAGATCAATCAAATATGGAAGCAAATCTTTGATTTATCGGAAACTTGAGATGGAGAAGGTATCAGGAGATGTTCCCATCGATTTCCTTCAAGAAAATGATAAATATTACCTCCGATAAGAATGAAAAATTGTCTCTGTATGTGGGAGTGGGAGACTTAAGCGACCATCTTCCTCAGCTGCCAAGCCACGCCCCCAAAAATGACATTTCTAAAATAAAAAAATGTCATTTAAAATTGCTCACGTCTGTAATTTATTGCCAGATCCCAGCAATATACATAAAAAAAAAATTTAAAAAAGCAGCGTGGATTCCCCCCAGTCATTACCAGGCCCTTCGAGCCTGGTATGGATATTAAGGGGAACTCCATGCCATTTTTTTTAAAATGGCGTTGGGGTCCCCCCAAAATCCATACCAGACCCAAAGGGCCTGGTATGGACGGCGGGGGGGGATCCATGCTGTTTTTTCCTTAATTCTGTCATAGGGCTCCCCTTAACCACTGCAATACACTATATTATATATTGTGCACTGCACTATATACCCTGCATTGTATTATATATACTACACTTAGGGCACTCCAAACACAGCTACAGTCTTTTTGTGGTTTAAGCTCACCCAGCATGTACACCATCCAGCAATGGACATTTCCACACAGCGTGCTGCTGTGTCTCTTTCACCTACTCAACAACTCCACACTGACACTTTCAGCACACCTGATAATAAGTGGGCCTGAAGGGGAAGTACCTGCCTTCTTCAATTAACCCCCTCTTAACCCTGCCCCAGGCTGACCCTCTACAATACATACATACACACTAGTAGACTGTGTGTGTGTGTACTCTGCATTCATTGTAGCCTATATATACACAATGTAAACTTTATATTCAGTCAGTACAGGTAGTATATTTGATATATATATATATATATATATATATATATATATATATATATATATATATATATATATATATATATACACACACACAATACAGTGCAGCGTAGTACAGTTGATACTACTGTGATGGATCTCGGATACCCCTGCTGAGCATCTCTGCCAGACCCGTGTCCGTGTGTTGCGGCAGTGGAGAGAGATGGACACAGAGATAGTGTGTGTCATTTGAAGCTGTTGCAATTACAGTCGGTGTATTGTGCAATCTGCACAGTGTGCACCTAAAACTACCCCGATTGCTGGTGTTCTGCTGATCCTATCCGCAGGCAGCTGTAGAAATTACAGTTGGCGTATTGTGCCATCTGCACAGTGTGCACATAAAACTCCCCCAATTGTTGGTGTTCTGCTGATCCTATCCGCAGGCAGCTGTAGTAATTACAGTCAGTGTATTGTGCCGTCTGCACAGTGTACGCCTAAAGCTACCCCAATTGCTGGTGTTCTGCTGATCCTATACCGTAGGCAGCTGTAGTAATTGCAGTCGGTGTACTGTGTACTCTGCACAGTGTGCACATAAAGCTACCCCAATTGCTGGTGTTCTCATACTAATAATACTACAGGAAGGCAGTTGATTCTGCTAGCTGCAGTATATCAGTATATACGTCCCAGCTTTGTGCAGCTATATCTCCTTGCAGGCCATTAATATGTCTGAAAGGCCAACATGGAGAGGCAGACAGTCACAAGCCAATAAAAGAGGGCAAACAGGCTCTGTGTCTACAGACAACAGTGCTGGTCATGGACACAGTGCATCCTCATCAGCACATGGCCGTGGGAGTTGCTTGTCCTTTTTTTGGCAGCTGACTCCTGAGGAGTCCCCCAAAAAGTTTGAGCACAGTGTTGGGTACATGCTCCATGAGGATGCCCAGCGTTTTGAAGGCTCTGATGATGATACCCAGCTGAAGGAAGGCAGTAACATGAGCCCAGAGAGAGGGGATGCCCAATAAGGACAGCAATCTGGCAGTCATGTTCCCCCAGCTGCAGCATACTGCCAGGTTTGCTCCAGTGATGAGGAGGGAGGGGATGATGAGGCCACTGACTCCATGTGGGTGCCTGATAGGAGAGAGGAGGAGGAGGAGGCACATCTCCAATGAGGTAGGGGCCAACTTAAGGGCAGCACACCGACTGCATCACACCGCAGAGCTCCGCACTGCCTCTGCACGTTATTCCAAAAGTTCTTTGGTGTGGGCCTTTTTTTGAGATGAGTGCATCAGATTGCACTGCTGCTATTTGCAAGATATGTCTCAAGTGTATCCTGCGTGGCCAAAACATCAGCCACTTTGGCACCACATGCTTGACCAGATATATGTCAATCTCTACCGGCATGTGGAAGGCAATGTCCATGCCTCGCTGGACAGGGCGGTCAGCGGTAAGGTGCATATTACCGCTGACTCATGCTCCAGCTGGCATGGACAGGGACGTTGCCTATCTTTCACGGAGCATTGGGTGACTCTTCTGGCAGCTGGGAAGGATGCAGGACAAGGTGCAGTAGTGTTGGAGGTTGTTCCGCCACCACGCCTCCAAAATGATACTACTGGTGATTCTGACACACCTCTCTCCTCCACCCCCTCCTCTTCTTCTTCCTCCATGGCCTCATTCTGTGCTTTGCCTCGGATCCAGCGGTGCTCCGTAGGCGTTCAAGGAGCTATGCAAAGCACAGGCAAAAAGATGCCACGTGGTACTTGCACTGGTGTGCTTGGGGGACAGGAGCCACACTGGGTCAGAGATTGTCAGCTCTCCAGGGGCAGGCTGAGAGGTGGTTGACGTCAGGCCAGCTTAAGCCAGGAATGGTGGTTTGTGACAATGGCACCAACCTCCTCTCCGCCCTCCGACAGGGTCAGCTGACCCATGTGCCCTGTTTGGCTCACGTCCTTGTCAGTACTAGAATCCCTTTAGGACCCAGCACAACTCACCTGACACAGCCTTTGTCTGGGAAACAGTGATTGGCCAGCTCACCTTTAAATCACCTGTATCAGCATTCAGTCAGTGCTCATGTTAGAATTTACGTTTGTGTTTGATCCAGCTTATAACTGCTCTGTGTCTTTCATGTATGACCCGGCTTGTTTGACTATCCTTGCTCGCTTCTGATTCAGTACCATTTGGACTCTGATCTACCTGTGTATGACCCAGCTTGCCTAGACTATGCTTTGCTTGATTCTACTGTATTACCTTCATCTGCAGCAGTGAACTACAAAGTTCCAGCAAACATCTACCTTCATCTGCAGCGGTGAACTACAAGTCCCAGCTGACCTGTTCTGCTTAGTCCTGCTCATGGTATGTGCTCTTGTTCTTTGAACTCTTTGTATAATCAGCACACCTGAACTGTTACCTGTTATCTGCTCCTAGCCTGACAGTCCTTAACTTGGTGGTGCAGTGGTTCTTGTGCAGGTACCCGGGCTTACAGGATGTCCTGAGGCAGGCCAGGAAAGTCTGTGTGCATTTACGCTGGTCATATAATGCCAGTGCTCGGCTGGCTGACCTCCAAAAGGAGGATTGTGTCAGCATGGAGGTGGAGCCTGGCACTCAGCATCAGCAGCAGCAGCAGCAGTCTTTTAGGGATCATTTACTGTCCCAAGATACCCGTGGACTTGTATGTGGCTGGGAGGAGGTGGCTGCGGATCGTGTCTTCCCTAGTGACCCAGAGGACTCCGGACTGAATGCCTCAGCTAACCTACGCTGCATGGCCTCCCTGATCCTGCAAAGCCTGCGGAACGATCCTTGTATTCCTCGGATCAAGGAGAAGGATCATTACTGGCTGGCAACCCTCCTTGATCCACGTTACAAGAGTAAGGTTGCGGACCTTATCTTGCCATCTCAGAGGGAGCAGAGGATGAGACATCTCCAGGAGGCCTTGCAGAAAGGTCTGTGCAATGCATTTACAGAGACTGGGAAGTTAGAAAATCCTGGTCCTGGACAATGTGTTGCTGAGGCTTCAGTCAGTCACAGAAGGAGCGGTGGAGAAGGTGGCCGTCTGACCAATGCGTTCAGACATTTTTTTTAGTCTGCAACCCCAAGATATGATCGGTTCCAGAAACTATCGCCAGCACCTGATTTACATGGTGCAGGAATACCTAGGGACAAGATCATACTTGGACACCTTTCCCACCGAAAATCCTCTGGGTTACTGGGTCTTGAGGATGGATCACTGGCCAGAGCTTGCCCAGTATACAATTGAGCTACTGGCCTGTCCTGCATCCAGCGTTCACTCAGAACGCACATTCAGTGCTGCTGGAGGCTTTGTAACCGATCACAGAGTGCGCCTGTCCACCGACTCGGTTGATCGTCTGACCTTCATAAAGATGAATCAGTCTTGAATCACCAAGCTACCAAGCACCTGATGCTGATGTAACCGAATAATTTTTTTTAAAATGTCATATCCCTTCAAGACTGCCTATGCTGATGCTGAGTGACTATCCTGTAATGCTGAGTGACTATCCTCTTCCTCCTCAATGATCATGCTGACAGCTTGGAAGAACATTTTTGGTTCTGGGCGCTGCCACCAGTGGCTAAGGCCCAATTTTTCAGCCCCTGTTTAACAGGCACGTGCAATTACATTTTTTTATGCAATACTTTGCAGCAGGGCTCATTCCTGCACTCAAACTAGAGTATTTATGAGGTGTTGCAGTGTTGTGGCACCAGTGCCTAAGGCCCAATTTCTCAGCCCCTGTTTAACAGGGTTGTGTAATTACAATTTTTGATGCAATACTTTGCAACAGGGCTCATTCCTGCTATCCAACTAGAGTATTTGTGAGGGGTTGCAGTGTTGTGGCACCAGTGCCTAAGGCCCAATGTTTCTGCCCCTTGTTTAACAGGGACATGTAATTACAATTCTTGATCTAATATTGCTCAGCAAGGCCCATTCCTGCACCCACCAAGAGTAGCTATGAGGGAGGGCTTACAGTGTTGTGGCAACACCACCACCACCAAAGGCCCAATTTTTCTGCCCCTGTTCAACAGGTGCGTGTAATTACAAATCTTGATATAATATTTCACAGCAGGGCCCGTTCCTACGCCAACCAAGAGTAACTCTGAGGGCTTACATGGTTATGGCAACACCACCACCACCAAAGGCCCAATTTTTGTATCAATGCATGAAAAAGTTTTAAAAACAAACGTTTTTTCGGGAGCACTGATTAATGATGCTTAAAGTGAAAAAAAATGAAATATTCCTTAAATATGGTGCCTGGGGGATGTCTATAGTATGCCTGTTAAGTGGCACATGTTTCCCGTGTTTAGAACAGTCTTTGCACAAAATGACATTTCTAACAGAAAAAAAGTAATTTAAAACTGCTTGCGGTTTTAATCTAATGTCTAGTCCTGGCAATATGGATGAAAATCATTGAGAAAAATGGCATGGGTACCCCCCTGCCCATTACCAGCCCCTTTGGGTCTTGTACGGATATTAAGGGGAACCCCGTACCCAAATTAAAAAAAGGAAAGGCGTGAAACCCCCAGGCCCTATATACTCAGAACAGCAGTATACAGGTGGTGCAAACAAGAGAGAACTGTGTAGGTTTTTTGTGTTAAGTAGGATCTGTTTGTAATTTTGAACTGGTACATTTTTAAAGTGTAGTTCCAGTCAAAAAATCTATTTTTAAGCTTTTTGGAAAACATATGGAAGGGTTATCATCCCTGTAACCTTTTTGTTTTTGCTGTCTGTGCACCTCTTTAGAAGATTTCACCTCACTTTCTGTCCCAATGACAAATGTTTTTTAAAAATTTGGGGTTTTTAGTAAAACAAGGATTGGGATAAAGCATCAGTGGAGAGGAGACACATTTTTCCCATATCAACTCTTACAGGAGAGATTTTCCCTTCCTGGGTGTAGATTTCATCTCACTTCCTGCTGTCTCCTTCTGTTTGCAAGTAGGAGACGTTTGTAAGTTGGATATTTGAAAGTAGGGGCCTGCCCTATGCCTCTGCAGAAATTTGAACCTAAGGTATTGGTGTTGCCACAACACTGTAAGCCCTCAAAGTGACTCTTGGTGGGTGCTGGAATGCCCTGCTATGAACTATTATATCAAGAATTGTAATTGCATGCCATTGTTTAACAGTGGTAGAAAAATTGGGCCTTTGGTGGTGGTGGTGGTGCTGCTGCCATAATACTGTAAGTCCTCACAGTTACTCTTGGTGGGCACTGGAACGGGTCATGCTGTGAAATATTATATCAAGAATTGTAATTACATGCACCTGTTAAACAGGGGCACAAAAATTGGGCCTTAAACACTGGTGCCACAACACTGCAACACCTCACAGAAACTCTAGATGGCGTGCAGGAATGCGCCCTGCTGCAAAATATTGCATCAAAAATTGTAATTACAGGTCCCTGTTGAACAGGGGCTGAAAAATTTGGCCTTAGGCACTGGTGCTGGTACCACAACACTGCAACCACTCACAAAAATGTTAGTTGAGTGCAGCAACGAACCCTCCTGCAAAATATTGCATCAAAAATTGTAATTACACGTCCCTGTTAAACAGGGGCTGAAAAAATAGGCCTTAGGCACTTGTGCTGGTGCCACAACACTGCAACCCCTCACAGATACTCTAGTTGGAGGGCAGGAATGAGCCCTGCTGCAAAGTATTGCATCAACGTTTTTAATTACACGCCCCTGTTACACAGGGGCTGAAAAATTGGGTCTTAGCCACTGGTGACGTTGCCCAGAACAAAAATGTTCTTCCAAGCTATCAGCATGATCATTGAGGAGGAAGAGGATAGTCACTCAGCATAACAGGATAGTCACTCAGCATCAGCATAGGCAGTCTTGAAGGGATCTGACATTTAAAAAAAAAAAATATTCGGTTACATCAGCTTCAGGTGCTTGGTAGCTGGTGGTGATCCAAGACTGATTCATTTTTATGAAGGTCAGTCGATCAACCGAGTCGGTGGACAGGCGCACCCTGTGATCGCTTACAAAGCCTCCAGCAGAACTGAATGTGCGTTCCGAAAGAACGCTGGATTCAGGACAGGCCAGTGGCTCAATTGCATACTGTGCAAGCTCTGGCCAGTGATCCATCCTCAAGATCCAGTAACCCAGAGGATTTTCCGTGGGAAAGGTGTCCAACTCTGATCTTGCCCTTAGGTATTCCTGCACCATGTAAATCAGATGCTAGCGATGGTTGCTGGAACCGATCATACCTTGGGGCTGTGTACTAAAAAATTGTCTGAACGCATCGATCAGATGGCTGCCTTCTCCACCGCTCCTTCTGTGACTGACTGAAGCCTCAGCAACACATTGTCCAGGACTAGGAATTTGTAACCTCCCAATCTCTGGGAACGCATTGCACAGACCTTTCTGCAAGGCCTCCCGAAGATATTTCATCATCTGCTCCAACTGCGACGGCAAGATAAGGTCTGCAATCTTACCCTTGTAACCTGGATCAAGGAGAGTTGCCAGCCAGTAATGATCCCTCTCCTTGATCCAATGAATATGAGGATCCTTCCACAGGCTTTGCAGGATCAGGGAGGCCATGCAGCATAGGTTAGCTGAGGCATTCGGTCTGGAGTCCTCTGGGTCACTAAGGACGACATGATCTGCAGCCACCTCCTCCCAGCCACGTACAAGTCCATGGGTTTCTTGGGACTGTAAATGATCCCTGTAAATGAGTGTCAGAAACCATGAATCAGACTGAGACAAGAGTACAATTAAATCACACTTGTTTATTAATAAAAATAAAAAGATAAATAGAAAAAGAGTAGTCAAGCATAGCCAGAGTCCAGTAACCAGATCGGTTAGTCAGCCAGTCCAAAGTTCAATAACCAGATCGGGTAATCAGCCAGGCCTGAAGTCAGGGATCCAAGTAGAGCAACTGCAAGCAGGATAAGAATCCAGGAGGGATGTCAGCAAGCCAGTGTTGAAACAAACTGCAGGAGATGGTTCCTTGTGATGTGACCAATGCGAAGACAAAGGTAAAGTGAGCTGGAAGGCTTTTAATAGGCAGGTCAGACGAGCATCATCGGGAATAGCTGGTAACTCTTGAGAGAGAAGAGAGCTGGCAATTAGCCGACAGCTGAGTGGCCAGCCCAGAGAAGGAAGGGCTAAGCCAGCCCTGACAATGAGCTGAGGGCCAGGCTCCACCTCCATGCTGACACAATCCTCCTCCTCCTCCTCCTACTCTTCCTGTGTGAACGGTGGGCCAACAGGAACACTGCCTGGATAAAGGGGGCCTTGAGAAGCAAGGAAGTCCTCCTCTTTATGCCTCTGTTCTGCCTCAAGTGCCCTGTCCATTATTCTACACAGCGTGTGCTCCAACAGGTGTACAAGAGGGACAGTGTCACTGATGCATGAACTGTCACTTCTCACCATCCTCGTGGCCTCCACAAATGGTGACAGAACAGTACATGCATCCCTAATCATGACCCACTGACCCAGTCCTGGTGCCGTAGTCGCACAGGTACTCATTGATGGCCCTCTGCTGCGTGTGTAGCCGCTGCAGCATGGCCAATGTTGAGATCCACCTGGTGGGCATGTCACAGATTAGGCAGTTCTTGGGCAGGTTTAATTCCTTTTGGAGGTCAGCCAGCCAAGCACTGGCATTATATGACCGGCAGAAATGCACACAGACTTTCCTGGCCTGACTCAGGACATGCTGTAAGCCCAGATACCTGCCCAAGAACCGCCACACCACCAAGTTAAGGACGTGAGCCACACAGGGCACATGGGTCAGTTGTCCCTGATGGAGGGCGGAGAGGAGGTTGGTGCCATTGTCGCAAACCACCATTCATGGCTTAAGCTGGCGTGGCATCAACCACCTCTCAGCCTGCCCCTGCAGAGCTGACAGAATCTCTGACCCAGTGTGGCTCCTGTCCCCCAAGCACACCAGCGCAAGCACGGCATGGCATCTTTTTGCCTGCATACTTGCGTAGCCCCTTGAACGCCTACGGAGCACCGCTGGTTCCGAGGACAATGCACAGGAAGAGGCTATGGAGGAAGAAGAAGAGAAGGGGGTGGAGGAGAGAGGTATGTCACAATCACCAGTAGTAACATTTTGGAGGCGTGGTGGTGGAACAACCTCCAACACTACTGCACCTTGTCCTGCATCCATCCCAGCTGCCAGAAGAGTCACCCAAAGCGCCATGAAAGATAGGTAATGTCCCAGTCCATGCCTGCTGGACCATGAGTCAGCAGTAATATGCACCTTATCACTGACCGCCCTGTCCAGCGAGGCAAGGACATTGCCTTCCACATGGCGGTAGAGAGCCAGAATCGCCTTCCGTGAGAAAAAGTGGCGTTTGGGGACCTGCCACTGAGGAACCGCACATTGCACAAACTCACGGAAGGGGGCCGAGTCTACCAACTGAAAAGGCAGCAGTTGAAGTGCTAGCAATTTAGCCAAGCTAGCATTCAACCGCTGGGCATGTGGATGGCTGGGAGTGAACTTCTTTTGACGGTCCAGCAGCTGGGGCAGGGAAATTTGCCTGGTACAATTGGATGTCGGTGTACCAATAGAAGATTGCCTGCAAGTACTTGGCTATGACACACCCGCTGTGGGTCTTTTAGGTACGCTTGCCAACGAACTACATGCCAGGTCGACATATGTCTGGTCAAGCATGCGGTGCCCAAGCGGCTGATGTTTTGGCCACGTGAGATACGCTTGAGACATATGTTGTAAATAGCAGCAGTGCGATCTGATGCACTCATCTCAAAGAAGGCCCACACCAAAGAACTTTTGGAATAACGCGCAGAGGCAGCGCCCTGCACATGTGTTGTATGTCGCCCCAAGTCGCGCTGTGATTCATACTCAAGTCATGTCCAAGTTGCCTCCCAAAGTCGCGCTGGAAGTCGTGCTGCCCCCGTGTGAATGGACTGTTAATGATAAGGTGTGCGCTATTATCAATGGCATATATTTATCGCGTGCACTTGCATATTATCTGTTGCGCTTATGCATGCGCCGGTTCACACACTCAATTAATACTTTATCTGGTGCACAAATTAAGGTATGAACCGGCGCAGCGCATTCATCTTAGTAAATTACCCCCACTGTGTCTCCGTCTATCTCTCTCCACCGAGAGGCGGGCCTTATATAGTGGGGTGCGTGTACTAAACCTCCTGAGCCATAATTGGCCAAAGCCACCCTGGCTTTGGCCAATTACAGCTCACTGAACAGACGGCACTGTGATTGACCAAGCATGCGGGTCATAGTTCATGCTTGGCCATTCATCAGCCAGCAATGCACTGCGATGCCGCAGTGAATTATGGGCCATGATGCCCCACTCTAATTTGGCGCGAACAGCCCATAATGTTCGGAATTCGCCGAATGGTCCAACAGCCGATGTTCGAGTCGAACATGGGTTCGACTTGAACACAAAGCTCATCCCTAATCCTTATAGAGAACTGATAACCCGAACTGGAAGGAATTCTCCAGATGCGGCCAAACCAGAGTCTTGTAAAGTGTTAGAACTGTAGTTTTATCTATTGGGTAAATCCCCTTTTTATACTCTGCTGGCTTTGCTTGCTGCAGCTACGCATTGCATGTTATTGCTGAGCCTGTCATCCTGAGGTCTGTTAATATGAGCAGATTCTGAATGGTCTTCAGCTTGTTCCTGTTTTCCTGAGACCTGATCAGCTGTATCTGCTTACCTGTGTATGTCCTGGCTTGCCTTTGGACTTCACTTCTGCTCCTGCCTCAACTCTGTTTCCCTGACTATCCTGACCCCGGCCTGTTTACTGGACTTGTGTTTGCCTGCTCATTCTGTACTGCTTTTACCAGCTTTTACTGACCTTAGCCTGACTCCTGGACTTGCTCTGCCTGCTGATTTGGTTCCTTTGCTGCCCAGTTGTTGCTGACTTCTGCCTGTCTCCTGGTCCTGCTTCTGTCTCCTGCTCTGGTGCCAAGCTGCTTCTGCATCTATTCTGATGGCTGTGACTAGCAGCTCTACCTACTTGGAGAGTGGACTTCATCAGCCAGCTAGTCCAGCACTCATGTCTTCACACTCTTTGTCTTCCAGGAGTGTTGGGCATGAGGTGGAAGGGAGGCCGCCACAACATTCCAGTCTTCACCAGGTACATGATAGAACCAGTGATGTCACCTGGCCACATCCATTTAATGGCTGAGAATAACCCATCATTTAAACAAAGGCATGGTTAGTGTGACATCACTGACCGATTATGGCCCACATTTAGGCAATGACGTCACCCAGGAGACCCCATCCCTTTGGTTGCTCTTAGTGGTGGGAACAAGAGATGCAATTCAGTGCCAGTAAACAATGAGATTGTATGTGTCTGTTAGTTGGCAGGTTTTTGTTTTTCAGTGGCTGTCATCATTCTGCATCGCTGGATGATGTGATTGTTGATGAAGGTCCTGGTATGAATATTGGGGAGACTTCACCTTTTTTGCACTGCCTGTCAGCTGACTGCTGAATAGGCCGGGTGCAGATACATTGCGGGTTGTAAGGACACTGGCAGCCACCAGCTCCCTAACAACCAGAAGCCCTGAGCAAGAAGCTGTCACATTTAGTGGCGGTAGTAATACTGCTGCTAAATCTTTCAATTCCCATTGCAGCTGGAGGATAGGTTCAGGCAAACACCCATTTAGTTGGGCCATTTGCCATTTCTTCAGGGGATTCTCCTGAGTGACCCGAGAGGATGTTGTGGCCATTTGTCTCCTTTCTGCCATCATGTGACAAACTAGTGACCATGGTGGATTTTTGGAGTGGATACGGCATTTATTGTGGCGGAACAACCGAATAACCATCAGAGATACAGTCTATAGTTATCCTGCCAGTAGACGTTCTGAGGCCACTATATAAGGAATTCTCATAACCTCATATATCTCAAATTGTCTACATGGGATTATTTGCTGATTCTATGGACATCCTTGTTGTTCCTTCACTGACCGCCTCCTGTCCTGAGGAAGTGGGAAATATAGTCCATGAAACTGTGTACATTGAGGATTCTTAGAAATCCAAGTATAAATCTGAGATATGTGATACCATTCAGGGGGGACAAAGAGAGAGAAGGGATGGAATATTTTAGGTTTCATGTTTAAAAAGTCTGTACAGCCTCAATATTCTAATCAAAACTTCTATGGAGATCAAATAAACTTACAATGTTTTTTGTGTATTAGTACCTAAAAAGTCCCACGTTGGTATATTGATATAACTCCTGATATGGATGTTGGTACCTCTTATGCCGCGTACACACGATCAAACAAGCGGGTGGAAAAGTCCGGCAAACTGAAGTCCACCGGACAATCCCCCCGTGTGTAGCCTCCGGCATACTTTTTTGACCCGAAAGTATGACGGACTTAGAAAGTAGTTTTGCACTCCAATCTTCCCACTGGACTCGCATTTCGGCTGACAATCCGGCCGTGTGTATGCCAGTCCGCCGTACTTTTGAAATGAGCAAACTTTTCCCGCCCGGAGAAAAGTCCGCTCATTTCGAGCGGGTCTCCAGGTAGGCGGGGCCCGCGAAGGAGACGTCGCTG
This sequence comes from Lithobates pipiens, assembly GCF_037356315.1. NCBI lineage: Eukaryota > Metazoa > Chordata > Amphibia > Anura > Ranidae > Lithobates > Lithobates pipiens. The sequence goes on along the minus strand of NW_027507748.1, from coordinate 6,026,409 downwards.
GCCCCGCCGCCTGGTATGGACTTAAAGGGGAACCGAAAAAAATCGGCGTGGGGGTCCCCCCAGGTCCACATCAAACCCTTGTCCGAGCACGCTACCCGGCCGGCCAGGAAAGGGGGGGACGACCGAGCGCCCCCCCCCCCCTCCTGAGCCGTACCAGGCCGCGTGTCCTCAACATAGGGGGTGCCTTGGGGAAGGGGGGGGGGCGCGGCCCCCCACCCCAAAGCACCTCGTCCCCATGTTGATGAGGACAAGGGCCTCTTCTCGACAACCCTGGCCGTTGGTTGTCAGGGTCTGCGGGCGAGGGGCTTATCGGAATCCGGGAGCCCCCTTTAATAAGGGGGCCCCCGGATACCGGCCCCCCACCCTATGTGAATGAGTATGGGGTACAATGTACCCCTACCCATTCACCTGTGAAAAAAGTACAAAAAAAACACAACACACAAGATAAAACAGTTTATTGCACAGCTCCGGGGGTCTTCCGTCTTCGGGGGTCTTCTCTCCGGACTCCTCCGCTATCTTCTTCTAGCTCTTTTACTAACAGAGGAGCCCGGCTTTCTTCCTCGCTGCCGCCCTTCTTCCGACTTCGGGGGTCTTGTCCCCCTCTTCGGTTCTTCTGCCGGGCCACCGCGCCTTCTTCTAGCTCTTTTACAGGCGGTGGCCCGGTCTTCTGTCGCCGCTGCCGCTGTCGCCGCCGCCTTCTGTTCTTCTGTTCTCTTCTTCTTCAGATGTTGCCTTGCCTCGCCGAGTCCTCCGCTCACAATGACGGGGACCGGGCACACGGCTACTTATATAGGGACATCGCCGGATGTCCCCGCCTACTATGATGTCACAGTCCCAGCATCCTCTGGGACTGTGACACCATAATGGGCGGGGACATCATCCGGGATGTCCCTATATAAGTCGCCGCGTGTCCGGTCCCCGTCATTGTGAGCGGAGGACTTGGCGAGGCAACATCTGAAGAAGAAGAGAACAGAAGAACAGAAGGCGGCGACAGAAGACCGGGCCACCGCCTGTAAAAGAGCTAGAGGAAGGCGCGGTGGCCCGGCAGAAGAACCGAAGAGGGGGACAAGACCCCCGAAGTCGGAAGAAGGGCGGCGGTGAGGAAGAAAGCCGGGCTCCTCTGCTAGTAAAAGAGCTACAAGAAGATAGCGGAGGAGTCCGGCGAGAAGACCCCCGAAGACGGAAGACCCCCGGAGCTGTGCAATAAACTATTTTATCTTGTGTGTTGTGGTTTTTTTTTGTACTATTTTCACAGGTGAATGGGTAGGGGTACATTGTACCCCATACTCATTCACATAGGGTGGGGGGCCGGTATCCGGGGGCCCCCTTATTAAAGGGGGCTCCCGGATTCCGATAAGCCCCTCGCCCGCAGACCCTGACAACCAACGGCCAGGGTTGTCGGGAAGAGGCCCTTGTCCTCATCAACATGGGGACAAGGTGCTTTGGGGGGGGGGCTCGCTCGTCCCCCCCTTTCCTGGCCGGCCGGGTAGCATGCTCGGACAAGGGTTTGATGTGGACCTGGGGGGACCCCCACGCCGATTTTTTTCGGCGTTGGGGTTCCCCTTTAAGTCTATACCAGGTGGCGGGGCCAGCAACATCTCCTTCGCGGGCACCGCCTACCTGGAGACGCGCTCAAAATGAGCGGACTTTCCTCCGTGTGTGGGCGAGTCCGTTCATTTCAAAAGTAGGGCGTATAGTACGGCGGACTTAGTACGCCGTATTAGTCCGCTGAAAAAGTGCCGTGTGTGGGCAAGTAGCTCGTTCGGAAAGTCCGACGGACAGTCTAGTGGGAAGTCCGCCAGTGTAAGTCCGTCAGATAGTCCACTACGTGTGTACGCTGCATTATATAAGACAGTCAGATACCCTCCTGAGGCCTTAATTTCCTACAATAGAAAAAAAGAGGAGATTTGAGATGTTCAGAGCCATGAGAAGCCGAGAACTCATCTCTTCAGCATCTCCCAGACAGAGCAATATTGGTTGTGGGTGTATTACCACATCAGGTTTATATATAAACACAAGGAAATGAAAGTCACACAATGCAGAATCTTCTTCCTCTTTTATTATTTTCTGCAAATTCTCATTCTTCATCCACACAGACCAGAGACCCCGACTGCAGCGATGTGTCCCCTCCGTGTCCTCCTCCTGTGTCCCCTCCGTGTCCTTCTCCTGTGTCCCCTCCGTGTCATCCTCCTGTGGGCTCTTCTCGGTCCAGGCACAGGTATGTAAGAACATTATGAGGTGATGATAGAGTATTCTTTTCTTTTTTCTTTTCTTTCACTATTAACACTTGACCTTTTCCATTATTTGTACAGTATTCTATAACAGTGGCAGCTGGTGCTCAAAATTTTTTTGAAAAATATTGAAACCCCCTTTAAATTGCAACCTCACTGTGCCCATCATATGCAGCCATTTGTGCCTGTCAAATGCAGCCACCTGTGCCCATCATATGCAGCCACCTGTGCCCACCGACCCCCCCCACTCGCATCTCTGACAGCACCCAACCCCCACAGGTCTCTGGCAGTACCATCACCCCCTCGCATGTCTCTGGCAGTACCATCACCCCCTCGCATGGCTCTGGCAGCACAGAACCCCCCCCCCCCCCCCGCGTGCAAGTCTGACAGAGGGGACTTACCGCAGCAGCTCCTCCAGCATGTCTCCTCCGCTCCTCTCCCTAAGCGCCAGGCACGACCACGCAATTGTCAGTTAAAACGATGTAGTGCCGTATCACAAAAAATGGCCTGGTCATTAAGGGGGAAAATCGTTCCAGGGCTGAAGTGGACTTGTCAAAAATGTCTAACTTTAATTAATTGTAAGAACCCGCAGTACAAGGATTATTCTACCTGTGCTCAAAAAAACAGTAGATAGTCCCATTTCTGCCCCCCGACCCCTCGCTGAACAAATGGGGCTCAGGAAGTTTTTATTTTATTGTTGCAAAGTTGGAGATTACTCTGTGGTGCCCTGATGCAAAAAACCTCGCTCTGCCCTTCGGGTTCCCTGATGAATTGCAGGGGCCCAGACCCTGTACAGGAGAGCTGACTCCACCCCCTTATTGGCAGCCATAATTATATAGGAAAGGTAATAAATAGAAAAAAAACATCAATTTACTTTTTCCTACAAGTTTTTTTTTTTTGTACAAAAAATGCAATGAGCCCCCAAAATGTCTATACCAGACCCTCATTGTCCTTGACCCCCCTGGATGAGGGTCTGCTATATATATTTTGGGGGTTCCTGTTGAATTTTGTGCAAATAAAGAGAACTTACAGAGAAACGGGAATTATCAGCATTTTAAACAGATTTTTTACCTTTTTTAATGTACTTTTGCTGTACTGCCTGTTTAGATGGTGGAGATGGGCCACTTCATAAGAAGGTTTATGGGACTTCTTTTTAGCATTCAGCTAACTTCTCCTTGCCAAACAATCATTAAAAAGAAATAGTTTTGTGTTGGTACATGTCCCCAGAGGCAGTGCCCAACCCCCATGCATTTTTTATTTTTTTTTGCCAATCCCTTAGCTATTAGCCTTACAAATGGAGAACATTTATTTTGCCATCCACAACATCACCCCCAACTACATCTCCAACCTCCTCTGCAGATATCGCCCAAATTGTCCCCTCCGCTCCTCCCAGGACCTCCTGCTCTCTAGCTCCCTTCTTACCTCCTCTCATGCTCGCCTTCAGGACTTCTCCAGAGCTTCTCCCATTCTCTGGAACTCCCTGCCCCGGAATGTCCGATCAGCCCCTAACCTGTCCACCTACAGAACTTCCCCAGAGCCTCTTCCTCTGGAACTCCCTGCCCCGGTATATCCGATCAGCCCCTAATCTGTCCACCTTTAGGAGATCCCTGAAAACTCACTTATTCAGGGAAGCCTATCCCACACCCACCTAACAACCCCATCAAATCATTCCCCACATCTATTACATTTCGTACCACCACCCCCTCCCTTTAGAATGTAAGCTCTATGAGCCGGGCCCTCTGGTCCCTTCTGTATTGTACTGTAATTGTGCTGTCCCCCCCCATACATTGTAAAGTGCTGCATAAACTGTTGGCGCTATATAAATCATGTATAATAATAATAATAATATAATAATAATATAATAATAATAATTTTAATAATTTGACAGATTCAGCTTCCAATTACTCAGGGCTGGCAATAGGGGGATACAGGCAGTCCCCGGCCCCTATAACTTCAGCATGGGTGTGTTACCCTTTAGGTCAGCGGGGGTGGGGTGGGTTCAAGTCCTGCAGGGGCTGCCTGTGGCTGTCTCCCCAAGGTGCGTTGTGTCCCCCAGTCTGCAGTATATTTGCTCCAGAGCCCCCTGGTGGTGGAAGCCGTCAGACAGGATTACCTAAATGGTTGGAGATGGTGGGCGGGATTGGGGTGTGGCCACATTCTACCTGTCCTCACACAGGTGACTAGCGATGGACGAACTTCCAATGGGACGTTTCGCGAACGCGGACTACGAACGTGGCCGATAGTTCGCGAACCGTAACGTTCGCGGCTCCTCCCATGACGCTCAGAATTGATCGCTGGGCTCCTCCCATGACGCTCAGAATTGATCGCTGGGCTCCTCCCATGACGCTCAGAATTGATCGCTGGGCTCCTCCCATGACGCTCAGAATTGATCGCTGGGCTCCTCCCATGATGCTCAGAATTGATCGCTGGGCTCCTCCAATGACGCTCAGAATTGATGGCTGGGCTCCTCCCATGACGCTCAGAATTGATGGCTGGGCTCCTCCCATGACGCTCAGAATTGATCGATGGGCTCCTCCCATGACGCTCAGAATTGATCGATGGGCTCCTCCCATGACGCTCAGAATTGATCGCTGGGCTCCTGCCATGACGCTCAGAATTGATCGCTGGGCTCCTCCCATGACGCTCAGAATTGATGGCTGGGCTCCTCCCATGACGCTCAGAATTGATGGCTGGGCTCCTCCCATGACGCTCAGAATTGATGGCTGGGCTCCTCCCATGACACTCAGAATTGATCGCTGGGCTCCTCCCATGACGCTCAGAATTGATCGCTGGGCTCCTCCCATGACTCTCAGAATTGATCGCTGGGCTCCTCCAATGACGCTCAGAATTGATCGATGGGCTCCTCCCATGACGCTCAGAATTGATCGATGGGCTCCTCCCATGACGCTCAGAATTGATCGATGGGCTCCTCCCATGACGCTCAGAATTGATCGATGGGCTCCTCCCATGATGCTCAGAATTGATCTATGGGCTCCTCCCATGACGCTCAGAATTGATCGATGGGCTCCTCCCATGACGCTGAGAATTGATCAATGGGCTCCTCCGATGACGCTCAGAACTGATCGATGGGCTCCTTCCATGACGCTCAGAATTGATCAATGGGCTCCTCCCATGACGCTCAGAATTGATCGATGGGCTCCTCCCATGATGCTCAGAATCGATCACTGGGCTCCTCCCATGACGCTCAGAATTGAAGGCTGGGCTCCTCCCATGACGCTCAGAATTGAAGGCTGGGCTCCTCCAATGACGCTCAGAATTGATCGCTGGGCTCCTCCAATGATGCTCAGAATTGATGCCTGGGCTCCTCCAATGACGCTCAGAATTGATGCCTTGGCTCCTCCCATGACGCTCAGAATTGATGCCTGGGCTCCTCCCATGACGCTCAGAATTGATGCCTGGGCTCCTCCCATGACGCTCAGAATTGATGCCTGGGCTCCTCCCATGACGCTCAGAATTGATGCCTGGGCTCCTCCAATGACGCTCAGAATTGATGGCTGGGCTCCTCCCATGACGCTCAGAATTGATGGCTGGGCTCCTCCCATGACGCTCAGAATTGATCGCTGGGCTCCTCCCATGACGCTCAGAATTGATCGCAGGGCTCCTCCAATGACGCTCAGAATTGATCGCAGGGCTCCTCCCATGACGCTCAGAATTGATGCCTGGGCTCTTCCAATGACGCTCAGAATTGATCGCAGGGCTCCTCCAATGACACTCAGAATTGATGCCTGGGCTCCTCCAATGACGCTCAGAATTGATGCCTGGGCTCCTCCAATGACGCTCAGAATTGATGCCTGGGCTGCTCCAATGACACTCAGAATTGATGGCTGGGCTCCTCCCATGACGCTCAGAATTGATGGCTGGGCTCCTCCCATGACGCTCAGAATTGATGGCTGGGCTCCTCCCATGACGCTCAGAATTGATGCCTGGGCTCCTCCCATGAAGCTCAGAGTTGATCGCTGGGCTCCTCCCATGACGCTCAGAATTGATCCATGGGATCCTCCAATGACGCTCAGAATTGATGCCTGGGCTCCTCCCATGATGCTCAGAATTGATGGCTGGGCTCCTCCCATGACGCTCAGAATTGATCGATGGGCTACTCCCATGACGCTCAGAATTGATCGCTGGGCTCCTCCCATGATGCTCAGAATTGATCGCTGGGCTCCTCCCATGACGCTCAGAATTGATCCATGGTCTCCTCCCATGACGCTCAGAATTGATCCATGGACTCCTCCCATGACGCTCAGAATTGATCCATGGGCTCCTCCCATGACGCTCAGAATTGATCGATGGGCTCCTCCCATGACGCTCAGAATTGATCCATGGGCTCCTCCCATGACGCTCAGAATTGATCCATGGGCTCCTCCCATGACGCTCAGAATTGATCGATGGGCTCCTCCAATGATGCTCAGAATTGATGCCTGGGCTCCTCCCATGACGCTCAGAATTGATGCCTGGGCTCCTCCCATGACGCTCAGAATTGATGCCTGGGCTCCTCCCATGGCGCTCAGAATTGATCGCGGGGCTCCTCCCATGACGCTCAGAATTGATGCCTGGGCTCCTCCCATGACGCTCAGAATTGATCGATGGGCTCCTCCCATGACGCTCAGAATTGATCGCTGGGCTCCTCCAATGACACTCAGAATTGATCGATGGGCTCCTCCCATGACGCTCAGAATTGATCGATGGGCTCCTCCCATGACGCTCAGAATTGATCGATGGGCTCCTCCCATGACGCTCAGAATTGATCGATGGGCTCCTCCCATGACGCTCAGAATTGATCGATGGGCTCCTCCCATGACGCTCAGAATTGATGGCTGGGCTCCTCCCACGATGCTCAGAATTGATCGCAGGGCTCCTCCGGTTTCCACTGATCATCCTTCAGATGTTTCTGAAGTCCAAGCAATTGTCTGTAGACCTCGGAGACAGGATTATATGGAGGTACAGATTGGGGAAAGGGCACAGAAACATTTCTGCAGCATTGAAGGTCTCAATGAGCGCAGTGTCCTCCATCATCTGTAAATGGAAGAAGTTTGGAACCACCAGGACTCTTCCTAGAGCGGCCGCCCGACCAAACTGAGTGATCGGGGGAGAAGGGCCTTAGTCAGGGAGGTGACAGAGAACCCCGATGGTCACTCTGACAAAGCTCCAATGTTTCTCAGTGGAGAGAGGAGAACCTTCCAGAGGAACAACCATCTCTGCAGCCGTCCACCAATCAGGTCTGGATGGTAGAGTGGCCAGACAGAAGCCACTCCTCAGTAAAAGGCACATGACATCCCCGCCTGGAGTTCACCAAAAGACACCTGAAGGATCTCAGACCACGAGAAACAAAATTCTCTGGTCTAATGAAACAAAGATTGATCTCTTTGGCCTGAATAGCGTCATGTCTGGAGGAAACCAGGCACCGCTCATCACCCGGCCAGTACCATCCCTACTGTGAAGCATGGTGGTGGCAGCAGCATACTGTGGGGATGTTTTTCAGTGACAGGGAGAAACTGCCCAAAAATAGGAGTGCCGCGTTTGTAGCATCATCCTCCAAAATGACTTGAGGCTGTAATTGGTGCCAAAGGGGCTTCACCAAAGTATTGAGCAAAGGCTGTGGTCCTTGTGTACATGGGGGGGGGGGGCTGTGATCATTGTGTACATGGGGGGCCTGTGATCATTGTGTACATGGGGGGGGGGGCTGTGATCATTGTGTACATGGGGGGGCGGGCTGTGATCATTGTGTACATGGGGGGGAGGCCTGTGATCATTGTGTACATGGGGGGAGGCCTGTGATCATTGTGTACATGGGGGGGGGGGCTGTGATCATTGTGTACATGGGGGGGCCTGTGATCATTGTGTACATGGGGGGGGGGCCTGTGATCATTGTGTACATGGGGGGGAGACCTGTGATCATTGTGTACATGGGGGGGGAGGCCTGATCATTGTGTACATGGGGGGGAGGCCTGATCATTGTGTACAGGGGAGGAGCCTGTGCTACTTATTTACTTGGGATTTTTTTCCTTTAATAAAGTTGCAAAGATTTCACACAAATTTCTCTCACGTTGTCATTGTCGGATTGTTTTTTGAAATTTTGAGGAAAATAATGAATTGAATTCATTTTGGAATAAGGGCTGCAACATAGAAAAAATGTGGAAAAAGTGAAGCGCTGTGAATGCTTTCCGGATCGGCGTATACCGCCTAGGATAGCGGCCCTCCAGCTGTCTGTGAAAACACAACTCCCATCATTCCTCTTCCTGGGGGAGTCATGCTTGTAGCTGTCAGCCCTGCAATGCCTCCTGGGACTTGTAGTTTTGCAACAGCTGGAGACCCCCCGGCCTAGAAGATCGGTATATACCATATAGAGGGTGATGGTTGGCTGACGTATCTCACATACACACTGAGCTCAGGACCCCGGTGCTGCAATGCTGCCCCCCCCCCCCCCTCCGCACACACATCCTCCTGTTAGGTGCAGCCCCTCCCCCACCCTGTATTCTGTACACAATTTAACTCTTTCCTCCTCTCTCTCTGCAGCTCAACAAACAGTCCTAAGATTGGAGGGAAGTGAAGTCACTCTGGAGCCAAAATACACCGGAAATCCCTCAGAGATCAACTGGAAGATAAATGGTGAAATGCTGGTGGACATGGAGCTGAACTCCCAGGATGAGCCCTTGTTTTACAATCTTCGACGGGACAGAGCGACTATTGATAGAACCAATGGAGTGCTGACCATAAAGGACCTGCGTATAGAGGACTCCGGGTACTACAGGACGGAGGCTTTGGTGAATAATATTTATCAGTACACAGATATAATCCTCACTGTACGAGGTAAGTCTTTACCATTGGCTTCAGCTAATCACATGGTACGGGGGGCTGTGATTGGCCCTGGTACCATGTGACAGCTGTGGGCCAAACAGTCCTGAATAGAAGCCATTCATGGCGGTTTTGTTTACACTGTAATCATGTGATCGTTATGGGATGGCGCCTCTGCAAAGAACAAACTATCATCTGTTGCTAGGGATTTCAGCTTTTATTTTCTATGTTTTGTTTATTTCATTAGGGTAAGGGGGTTAAAGAGATTGTAAACTCTCATTTTTAAAAAGAAAAACACAAAAAACAAACATGTTCTACTTGCCTGCTCTGTAATGGATTTGCACAGAGCAGCCCCCCGATCCTCCTCTTCTGGGGTCCCTCTTCTGCTCTCCTGGCCCCTCCCACCTATTAAGTGCCTCCACTCCCACAGCATGCAGCTTTCTATGGGGGGCGCCCAAGCTGAGCCACGGCTCCTGTCCTCCAGCTGTTGTGGAACTACAAGTCCCATGAGGCATTACAAGGCTGACAGTTACAAGCTTGACTCCCCCAGGCAGAGGCATGATGGGACTTGTAGTTCTGTAACAGCTGGAGGGCCTCAGGTTGAGCACCCAATACCCAAGTAATAATAAAAAACACTGAGACATGCTGGAAAACCTAGCAACAAATTATGCAACAGATAATAGTTTTCTCTACTGCCTAATAAAGAAAAAAATAAATGACAGCTGAAAAATGGTGAAAAGCACTCAGACGCTATGCTCAGGTGTGAATGCAGCCTTACTGCGGAGGTGTCACTGCGACAGGAAGTGAGGAAGAATCTCCCCCAATGGAATCACAGTAATAATAACCTGACAGAAGTATGAAGGCCCCTCCCACAGAGGGCGGAGTCCGCTTTGCTGAGTGGGTGATCTGTCCGCTGAGCAGGCAAATGGCAGATCTGTGTCCATTCAAATTATGTAGAGCTGACCTGGACACGGCCTGCTCTGCTGTATGGGCAATCGTTTGTAAATGGATCGGCTATCTGTATACACCCGACTGCCCTTGATCCGATCCACCTGAATGGAGCGGAATGGTGTGTGTGTGTGTTTTTTGTGGCTGGTATTGGAGGCCGCCATTGTCAGCCCAGCCTCCATGGAACCTTTAGGAGTTCCTCTAGACTGAGCCGGGGGCTCCAAACTACAGCCCTCCAGTTGTTCAGGAACTACAATTCCCATCATGCCCGGTCATGTCTGTGAATGTCGGAATCTTACAATGCATCATGGGATGTTCTTCAACACGTGGAAGGCCGTAGTTTGGAGATCCCTGATCTAGGAGTTCCATGACCTGTGACTGATTGACCTCCCATTGGCTGGTCCAGGACCGATACCACTTGATGACTGCAGGACACCAACCGCCAGCCATTGTCTGGATGAGCATTTTCTTTAACCACTTAAGGACCGCCGCCTGCCAATGTACGTCCTCACAATGGCATGTACAGGCACAAGCACGTACATGTACGTGCTCGCCTTCCAGCGGGTGGGGGGTCCGATCGGACCCCCTCCTGCTGGATGCGGTGGTCCGTTTCGCTTCAGGAGCGATCCGGGATGAGGGGATGGCCGTTGGTTTCTGGCCACCCCCTCTCGATCGCTCCTGGCGAATGAGAAGCTTCCTCCCACTGTGTATTGTATACACAGGCAGGGAGGAAGTGATGTCATTCTCCTCGGGGGGGTCTTATTGACCGGACTACGAGGAGAAGACACAGTAAGTCTGCACCAAACACTACACTGACACTAACGAACACACAGGCACACAAACCCCCCCGATCACCCCCCAATCGCCCCCCGATCCCCCCTCCCCCCCAGTCACAGTGTCACTGATTGCAGTGATCATTTATTTACTGATCACTGCATTCAGTGTCAGTTGTAAAAAGTGTCAGGGCAGTTAGTGTTAGGTCCAGGGTAGCCCCCTACCACCCCCCAATAAAGGTTTAACCCCCTGATTGCCCCTAGTTAACCCTTTCACCCCCTTTTGCCAGTATCACTAAGCGATCATTTTTCTGATCGCTGCATTAGTGTCACTGGTGCCGCTAGGTAGCTAGTTATTATTTTTTTAGGTTCGCCGCCAGGTTTTTATAGCGCTAGGTACCCCGATATACTACCCAATAATGGTTTTAACCCCCTGATTACCCCTAGTTAACCCTTTCACCAGCGATCACAGTATAAGTGTCACTGGTGATGCTGGTTAGCCAGTTAGTTATTTAGGTTCCCCGTCAGGTTATTATCTAGCGCCAGGGACCCCCATATACTACCTAATAAAAATTTGAACCCCCTGATTGCCCCTAGTTAAGCCTTTCACCAGTGATCACCGTATAAGTGTTACGGGTGACTCTGGTTAGTTAGTTTGCTTTTTATAGCATCAGGGCACCCACCATTTATTACCCAATAAAGGTTTAACCCCCTGATCACCCGGCGGGTGATATCAATTAGGTTTTAGAGTCAGGGTCTGCGTCGCCCCAGGCAGCGCTAGGTTAGTGCCAGTACCGCTAACACCCACACGCAAAGCATAAACCTCCCGTAGTGGTATAGAATCTGAACAGATCAATATCTGATCTGATCAGATCTATACTAGCATCCCCAGCAGTTTAGGGTTCCAAAAAAATGCATTGTTAGCGGGATCAGCCCAGATACTTACTGGCACCTGCGTTTTGCCCCTCTGCCCAGCCCACCCAAGTGCAGTATCGATCGATCACTGTCACTTACAAAACACTAAACACATAACTGCAGTGATCGCAGAGTCAGGCCTGATCCCTGCGATCGCTAAAGCCCCGTACACACGAGCGGACTTTTCGACATCCAAACTCCGACGGACTGAGTCCGGCGGACTATCCGCTCGTGTGTGGGCTGCAACGGACTTTAGCTTCGCCAAAGTCTGACGGACTTTAGAAATGAAGCATGCTTTAAATTTTCCCGACGGAACTCCGCCGGACCCGGTCCCCTTCGAAAAATTCGCTCGTGTGTGTGCTACTCCGACGGACTAAAACCGACGCTAGGGCAGCTATTGGCTACTGTCTATGAACTTCCTACGTCGAATCCAGTCGTACGTCATCACGTTCGACTCCGTCGGAGTTTGGTGTGATGGTGTGTGGTCAAGTCCGTTCGGTCGAAAAGTCCGCCAGAACTCCGTCGGAACTCCGTCGGAACTCCGGCGGAACTCCTTTGGAGGTCTGTCAGACTTAATCCCTCTCGTGTGTACGGGGCATAACAGTTTTTTTTGGTAGCGTTTTATATTTAAATCCGGAAAGGCAGTGCTTGGTTTTCGGGGTCCCGTACGTGGCTAGGCTCCCAAAAAGTCCCCCACATGTGGTATCCCCGTACTCAGGAGAAGCAGCAGAATTTATTTTGGAGTGTAATTTGACTTCTGCCCATAGCATGTGTGAGCAATATATCATTTAGTGACAACTTTGTGCAAAAAAAAAAAAAAAATTGTAATATTCCTGCAACTTGTGGCAAAATATAAAATATTTCATGGACTCAACATGCCTCTCAGTAAATAGCTTGGGGTGTCTACTTTCCAAAATGGGGTCATTTGGGGGGTTTTGTGTTATTTTGGCATTTTATGGCATTCGAAACTGTGATAGGTAGTGAGGAGTGAAATCAAAAATTTGCACCCTTAGAAATCCTGAAGGCAGTGATTGGGTTTCGGGGTGCCGTAGGCTGCTAGACTCCCAAAAAGTCCCACATATGTGGTATCCCCGTACTCAGGAGAAGCAGCAGAATATATTTTGGGGTGCAATTCCACATATAACTATGGCATGTGTGAGCAATATATCATTTAGTGACAACTTTTTGTAAACTTTATTTATTTTTATTTTTTTGTGTCATTATTCAATCACTTGGGACAAAAAAAAAAAATAAATATTCAATGGGCTCAACATGCCCCTCAGCAATTTCCTTGGGGTGTCTACTTTCCAAAATGGGGTCATTTGGGGGGGGGATTTGTACTGCCCTGCCATTTTAGCACCTCAAGAAATGAGATAGGCAGTCATAAATTAAAAGCTGTGTAAATTCCAGAAAATGTACTCTAGTTTGTAGACGCTATAACTTTTGCGCAAACCAATAAATATACGCTTATTGACATTTTTTTAAATAAAGACATGTGGCTGAATACATTTTGCCCTAAATGTATGACTAAAATTGAGTTTTTATTCGATTTTTCTTATAACAAAAAGTAGAAAATATATTTTTCTCAAAATTTTTGGTCTTTTTCCATTTATATCGCAAAAAATAAAAATCGCAGAGGCAATTAAATACCATCAAAAGAAAGCTCTATTTGTGGGAAGAAAAGGACGCAAATTTCGTTTGGGTACAACATTGCATGACCGCGCAATTACCAGTTAAAGCAGCGCAGTGCAAAATTGTAAAAAGACCTCCGGTCCTTAGGCTGACAATTGGTCCGGGCCTGAAGTGGTTAATCACCTACAATAGTTTTGTTTTATCACAGGTTCTCCAAGACCTGAAAATAATTTCAAGGGTTCCTCTGTGTTGTAAAGGTCGGGATGTTGGTTTACAGATCCCATTATGCCACCTTCTCCATAGACAAGAAATGTACTCCACAGAGGGAAGGAAGGAAGTCTGGGTATAGATGGAGCGGGTGATGGAGATCTCATCCTCTCATGTCATATTCTTTTCTTTCAGCTTGTCCTGATAAGCCCAACATCACCGATCAATCTACTGAGGAGAATATTGTACTATACTGTGAAAGCTCCACTCCGGGGGTCACCTATGAATGGTTTAAACAGACAGAATCCGTGGGCAAGAAACAATCGTACTCCGAACCCCGACCCGAACATAATGTGACTCTGACCTGTGTTGTGGATAATGAAGTGTGTTAGAAGAGTTCATCTATTATAATCCCCTATACTCCTCCAGGTGAGTCCCGGCGGCGGCCAGTGATGTCTAAAAAGGAAATCTCACCCTCAATTCTCACCGACATCTTTCCTGATCAGATATAACAGAGTATATATCACTTCCTCTGTATACCTGTCATCAGAGAGTCAGAGGTGTGACTCCGCCTCCTACATACTGATTGGTTACTTCTACCTGTGTGTGACCCTGATCTCCTCCTCATTGTTCTGTACATCACCTCTCTCCTCTCTATGATCATCACCCCCATCATCTCATACTTCTACCTGTGTGTGGTCCTGATCTCCTCCTCATTGTTCTGTACTTCACCTCTCTCCTCTCTATGATCATCACCCCCATCATCTCATACTTCTACCTGTGTGTGATCCTGATCTCCTCCTCATTGTTCTGTACATCACCTCTCTCCTCTCTATGATCATCACCCCCATCATCTCATACTTCTACCTGTGTGTGGTCCTGATCTCCTCCTCATTGTTCTGTACTTCACCTCTCTCCTCTCTATGATCATCACCCCCATCATCTCATACTTCTTCCTGTGTGTGATCCTGATCTCCTCCTCATTGTTCTGTACTTCACCTGTCTCCTCTCTATTATCATCACCCCCATCATCTCATACTTCTACCTGTGTGTGATCCTGATCTCCTCCTCATTGTTCTGTACTTCACCTCTCTCCTCTCTATGATCATCACCCCCATCATCTCATACTTCTACCTGTGTGTGACCCTGATCTCCTCCTCATTGTTCTGTACATCACTGTCTCCTCTCTATGATCATCACCCCCATCATCTCATACTTCTACCTGTGTGTGACCCTGATCTCCTCCTCATTGTTCTGTACATCACCTGTCTCCTCTCTATGATCATCACCCTCATCATCTCATACTTCTACCTGTGTGTGACCCTGATCTCCTCCTCATTGTTCTGTACATCACCTCTCTCCTCTCTATGATCATCACCCCCCATCATCTCATACTTCTACCTGTGTGTGACCCTGATCTCCTCCTCATTGTTCTGTACATCACCTCTCTCCTCTCTATGATCATCACCCCCATCATCTCATACTTCTACCTGTGTGTGATCCTGATCTCCTCCTCATTGTTCTGTATTTCACCTCTCTCCTCTCTATGATCATCACCCCCATCATCTCATACATCTACCTGTGTGTGACCCTGATCTCCTCCTCATTGTTCTGTACATCACCTCTCTCCTCTCTATGATCATCACCCCCATCATCTCATACTTCTACCTGTGTGTGGTCCTGATCTCCTCCTCATTGTTCTGTACTTCACCTCTCTCCTCTCTATGATCATCACCCCCATCATCTCATACTTCTACCTGTGTGTGATCCTGATCTCCTCCTCATTGTTCTGTACTTCACCTCTCTCCTCTCTATGATCATCACCCCCATCATCTCATACTTCTACCTGTGTGTGGTCCTGATCTCCTCCTCATTGTTCTGTACTTCACCTCTCTCCTCTCTATGATCATCACCCCCATCATCTCATACTTCTTCCTGTGTGTGATCCTGATCTCCTCCTCATTGTTCTGTACTTCACCTGTCTCCTCTCTATTATCATCACCCCCATCATCTCATACTTCTACCTGTGTGTGATCCTGATCTCCTCCTCATTGTTCTGTACTTCACCTCTCTCCTCTCTATGATCATCACCCCCATCATCTCATACTTCTACCTGTGTGTGATCCTGATCTCCTCCTCATTGTTCTGTACTTCACCTGTCTCCTCTCTATTATCATCACCCCCATCATCTCATACTTCTACCTGTGTGTGATCCTGATCTCCTCCTCATTGTTCTGTACTTCACCTCTCTCCTCTCTATGATCATCACCCCCATCATCTCATACTTCTACCTGTGTGTGATCCTGATCTCCTCCTCATTGTTCTGTACTTCACCTGTCTCCTCTCTATGATCATCACCCCCATCATCTCATACTTCTACCTGTGTGTGACCCTGATCTCCTCCTCATTGTTCTGTACATCACCTGTCTCCTCTCTATGATCATCACCCTCATCATCTCATACTTCTACCTGTGTGTGATCCTGATCTCCTCCTCATTGTTCTGTATTTCACCTCTCTCCTCTCTATGATCATCACCCCCATCATCTCATACTTCTACCTGTGTGTGATCCTGATCTCCTCCTCATTGTTCTGTACATCACCTCTCTCCTCTCTATGATCATCACCCCCATCATCTCATACTTCTACCTGTGTGTGACCCCGATCTCCTCCTCATTGTTCTGTACTTCACCTCTCTATGATCATCACCCCCATCATCTCATACTTCTACCTGTGTGTGATCCTGATCTCCTCCTCATTGTTCTGTACTTCACCTCTCTCCTCTCTATGATCATCACCCCCATCATCTCATACTTCTACCTGTGTGTGATCCTGATCTCCTCCTCATTGTTCTGTACTTCACCTCTCTCTTCTCTATAATCATCACTCCCATCATCTCATACTTCTACCTGTGTGTGATCCTGATCTCCTCCTCATTGTTCTGTACTTCACCTCTCTCCTCTCTATGATCATCACCCCCATCATCTCATACTTCTACCTGTGTGTGACCCTGATCTCCTCCTCATTGTTCTGTACATCACCTGTCTCCTCTCTATGATCATCACCCTCATCATCTCATACTTCTACCTGTGTGTGACCCTGATCTCCTCCTCATTGTTCTGTACTTCACCTCTCTCCTCTCTATGATCATCACCCCCATCATCTCATACTTCTACCTGTGTGTGACCCTGATCTCTTCCTCATTGTTCTGTACTTCACCTCTCTCCTCTCTATGATCATCACCCCCATCATCTCATACTTCTACCTGTGTGTGACCCCGATCTCCTCCTCATTGTTCTGTACTTCACCTCTCTATGATCATCACCCCCATCATCTCATACTTCTACCTGTGTGTGATCCTGATCTCCTCCTCATTGTTCTGTACTTCACCTCTCTCCTCTCTATGATCATCACCCCCATCATCTCATACTTCTACCTGTGTGTGATCCTGATCTCCTCCTCATTGTTCTGTACTTCACCTCTCTCTTCTCTATAATCATCACTCCCATCATCTCATACTTCTACCTGTGTGTGATCCTGATCTCCTCCTCATTGTTCTGTACTTCACCTCTCTCCTCTCTATGATCATCACCCCCATCATCTCATACTTCTACCTGTGTGTGACCCTGATCTCCTCCTCATTGTTCTGTACATCACCTGTCTCCTCTCTATGATCATCACCCTCATCATCTCATACTTCTACCTGTGTGTGATCCTGATCTCCTCCTCATTGTTCTGTATTTCACCTCTCTCCTCTCTATGATCATCACCCCCATCATCTCATACTTCTACCTGTGTGTGATCCTGATCTCCTCCTCATTGTTCTGTACATCACCTCTTTCCTCTCTATGATCATCACCCCCATCATCTCATACTTCTACCTGTGTGTGACCCCGATCTCCTCCTCATTGTTCTGTACTTCACCTCTCTATGATCATCACCCCCATCATCTCATACTTCTACCTGTGTGTGATCCTGATCTCCTCCTCATTGTTCTGTACTTCACCTCTCTCCTCTCTATGATCATCACCCCCATCATCTCATACTTCTACCTGTGTGTGTGACCCTGATCTCCTCCTCATTGTTCTGTACATCACCTCTCTCCTCTCTATGATCATCACCCCCATCATCTCATACTTCTACCTGTGTGTGATCCTGATCTCCTCCTCATTGTTCTGTACTTCACCTCTCTCCTCTCTATGATCATCACCCCCATCATCTCATACTTCTACCTGTGTGTGATCCTGATCTCCTCCTCATTGTTCTTTTCTTTTCAAATGTTTTTATTGAGATTTTTAGCAGAGTAAGGCCGCGTACACACGGGCGGACTGTCTGTCCAACTTAGTCCGCTGAAACACATTTCAGCGGACAGTCCGCTCGTGTGTGGGCTTCAGCTGGCTTTTTCAGCGGACTAAGTCTTTCGGAATTTCCGTAATATTGTCTGTCCAAACTTGGTTTCAGCGGACAGTCCGCTCGTGAGTAGGCAAGTTGGACGGACTAAGTATGGCGCATGCTCAGAAAGGATTTACACGGCCGAAGGTTGCATTGCTGTGTATAGGACGTCGTATTTCTAGTCCCGTCGTACGTGCTGTACACGTCATCACGCAAGCTTTCAACGGACTGTCTGTTCATCGTGTGTGGTCAAGTCCATTCATTCAAAAGTAGGACAGACTGTCTGTCGGATTGTCTGACGGACTCACTTGGCCAGACAGTCCGCCCGTGTGTACGCGGCTTTAGTTACAACAAGGGTTGCAAAACAAAAAAAAAATATATATAGTAGTAAAAGTAACATAACACAGTATAATGTAGTGACAGGGTTTTCTCAGCACAATATAGCATATAAACAAATAATCCACAATAAAGAATAAAGTAGTATTCCCAAGTATCTAATATTCATAGTCATAAAGGGACTCGAACAAGAGTAAGTCTCTTAGAATTTGTATAATAAAGTCCGTAATATAATTATTGTAAGATTTATAAATAGCGATATGGATAATGGCCACTTCTGGACCCCAAGACACCCCTCACAGGGATCTATCTGTGTCTTGGAGTACCTAGGCCAACATCCTAAAGGAAATTCAAACACAGTAGTTATATTTTATGAAGGAAAATAAAGATCTATTCTTACTCCGCAGCTCAATTCAGATAAACAAACATGTGATATATTTGTCACTTTGTTATGAAATTATTTTTAAAGCCATCCAAAAAAAAATATTAAAACCCACAGGAGTTCTTTCTTCTATATGATTAAAGAATCAGCATTATCTAAATTGTGGAAGTATAATTTTTGTACCATGTACTCCAAGGTTCCCATAGTTGTTGTTCCTTAATATAGAGGGATTTGTCATTAGGAAATAACAATTGGTAGGAGTGGTGGAGTTGGGTTAATTCTATAACTTCTGTCATAGTAGGAAGAGAGTCAGTTTTCCATTTTCTAGTTATGGATAGTCTCGCAGCTAAAAGTATATGTGTTACTACTTTACCATATTGTTCGGGAATCGTATGTAAATTCATATTCAGAATGGCTAGTTCTGGTGAAAGTTGAAGGACAATACCTGTTACGGAAGTGAGTAAATGGGAGATTGCCTGCCAGTAGTTATGTAAGCTTGGGCAGTCCCACATAATATGAAATAGGGTCCCCAATTGGGTACAATTTCTCCAGCAATTAGGTGACGAGTTCCCCTTGAATTTTGCTAGGATATGTGGAGTCAGGTATTGTCTTTGAACAATTTTTTGTGCCAGTTCCCATAGTGTAACACATGCAGTGGCCCTATATATGCTTCGTAGGGAAGCCATCCATTGTTTAATTGAAAAGTCTTGCCCCAAATCTTGTTCCCATTTAAGGAAGGAAGGTAGTTTGCTGGGTATGTTTTTTTCCCCTAGAATTGGGTATATTGTAGCTACTCCTTTCTGTGAGGTGGCATGGTTATTGAGGAAAGACCATATTTTAACCGGGATTGAAGCTCTGAGTTGTGGATTGTGTAGCAGACACTTTTCTATTTGAATATATGTAGATCGCTCAGAATTCGGAAGCTGTAATTTATTACTTAACTGAGAAAAAGACTTTAATGAGCCCTGTTGGAAGAAGGAACCAAGTTTGATATCCCGACCCAAATTCCAGACGTGTATTTGTACGCCAGGAATTAATGTTGGTATAATTGTTAGAGGAGGGTTTAACACCGTGATTGGAGTTTTATCCCATTTGTATGTGATGATTCTCTGCCAAGAGTGTAGCGTCGCTTTCACCGTTGGTGGGTATTGAGCTGTAATTGTGGACTTAATTTTCCTACTAAGTAACCAGAATTGCATATTAGGCTGTCGTGTGATGTCTTTCTCAATTTGTCCCCATAAAGTTTTAGGAGTAGGCAAGAACCATTCTTGCAATTGGGTCAAAAGAGTTGCGTCATAATAATCCTGTAGATCAGGTACGGTCGCACCACCTATATTTCTATGTTTAATTAGTATATGGTATGCGCAACGGGATTTTTTGCCATTCCATAGATATTTTCCCAAACTGCTTTGCAAGGATTTAAAGTAGTATTTAGGGATACATATTGGAAGGGACCTGAGTTGATATAATAATTTTGGTAAGGTCATCATTTTGAAAGCTGCCAGGCGACCAGCCCATGTAAATTCGAATTTACTAAGTGTTGTCAGATCTGTTTCAAAATGTTTCTTAAATGGTAAAAAGTTTGTTTTAAATAACTGTTTAGTTTTGTTAGTGAGAGTGATTCCTAAGTAAGAAATCCCCTCGTCTTTCCAGTGGTAGGGGTATTTATTAGACAATAACTGCCTGGTTGTGTTATCTAATCCTAGGTCTAGAATATTGGACTTGGTTTCATTGATTTTATAATATGATGCTGCTCCAAATGTCGTTAGTATATTTTGGAGATTCGGGAGAGATGAAATAGGATCAGACACTATAAGCACTATGTCATCTGCGAACAGACTTATTTTATTATCTATTTGCCCAATTTTTATACCAGATAGTTTTGTGTCAGATCGTATACGTTCTGCTAGAGGTTCGATGGCTAAATTAAATATTAAAGGAGATAAGGGGCAACCATGTCGTGTTCCATTCGAGATGCCAAAGGGCCTAGACATCATATCATTTGTGTATACTCTCGCTAAGGGGACCTTATACAGTGCAAAAATTGCCGATAAAATATTTCCATGAAAGCCGAATTTTAAAAGCACTGACTGTAAATAGCCCCAATGGACCCTATCAAACGCCTTCTCTGCATCCAAAGAAAGGAGCAGAGAAGGCGTTTGATGTCTCTCAGTGAAGTGTATAATATCAATCAGACGTCTTGTTGCATCTGAAGATTGTCGGCCTTTAGTAAAGCCAGATTGATCTTTGTGAATGAGGTCTGGTATGTAGTTCATCAGTCGATTCGCTATTGCTTTGGCGTATATTTTGATGTCAATGTTCAATAATGAAATCGGTCTGAAATTTTGGGGAGCGTTGGGATCTTTACCTGGTTTCGGCAGTGTTATGATCAAGGCCTGAAGCATCTCAGCCCGAAATTCTGATTTGGATGCCGCTTCGTTAAAAAGTGAGCATAAGTGGGGAGCCAGTATACAGTGCCTTGCGAAAGTATTCGGCCCCCTTGAACTTTTCAACCTTTTGCCACATTTCAGGCTTCAAACATAAAGATATAACATTTTTATTTTTTGTGAAGAATCACCAACAAGTGGGACACAATTGTGAAGTGGAACGAAATCTATTGGATTTTTGAAACTTTTTTAACTAATAAAAAAAATGAAAAGTGGGGCGTGCAAAATTATTTTGGCCCTCTTGCGTTAATACTTTGTAGAGCCACCTTTTGCTGCGATTACAGCCGCAAGTCGCTTGGGGTGTCTCTATCAGTTTTGCACATCAAGAGACTGAAATTCTTGCCCATTCTTCCTTGCAAAACAGCTGGAGCTCAGTGAGGTTGGATGGAGAGCGTTTGTGAACAGCAGTTTTCAGCTCTTTCCACAGATTCTCGATTGGATTCAGGTCTGGACTTTGACTTGGCCATTCTAACACCTGGATACGTTTATTTGTGAACCATTCCTTTGTAGATTTTGCTGTATGTTTGGGATCATTGTCTTGTTGGAAGATAAATCTCCGTCCCAGTTTCAGGTCTTTTGCAGACTCCAACAGGTTTCCATCCAGAATGGTCCTGTATTTGGCTGCATCCATCTTCCTCTCAATTTTAACCATCTTCCCTGTCCCTGCTGAAGAAAAGCAGGCCCAAACCATGATGCTGCCATCACCATGTGTGACAGTGGGGATGGTGTGTTGAGGGTGATGAGCTGTGTTGCTTTTACGCCAAACATATCGTTTTGCATTGTGGGCAAAAAGTTGGATTTTGGTTTCATGTGACCAGAGCACCTTCTTCCACATGTTTGGTGTGTCTCCCAGGTGGCTTGTGGCAAACTTTAGACGAGACTTTTTATGGATATCTTTGAGAAATGGCTTTCTTCTTGCCACTCTTCCATAAAGGGCAGATTTGTGCAGTGTACGACTGATTGTTGTCCTATGGACAGACTCTCCCACCTCAGCTGTAGTTCTCTGCAGTTCATCCAGAGTGATCATGGGCTTCTTGGCTGCATCTCTGATCAGTCTTCTCCTTGTCTGAGTTGAAAGTTTAGAGGGACAGCCAGGTCTTGGTAGATTTGCAGTGGTCTGATACTCCTTCCATTTCAAAATGATCGCTTGCACAGTGCTCCTTGGGATGTTTAAAGCTTGGGAAATCTTTTTGTATCCAAATCTGGCTTTAAACTTCTCCACAACAGTATTACGGACCTGCCTGGTGTGTTCCTTGGTCTTCATGATGCTCTCTGCGCTTTCAACAGAACCCTGAGACTATCACAGAGCAGGTGCATTTATACAGAGACTTGATTACACACAGGTGGATTCTATTTATCACCATCAGTCATTTAGGACAACATTGGATCATTCAGAGATCCTCGCTGAACTTCTGGAGTGAATTTGCTGCACTGAAAGTAAAGGGGCCGAATAATTTTGCACGCACCACTTTTCAGTTTTTTATTTGCTAAAAAAGCTTAAATTATCCAATAGATTTCGTTCCACTTCACAATTGTGTCCCACTTGTTGGTGATTCTTCACAAAAAATTAAAATGTTATATCTTTATGTTTGAAGCCTGAAATGTGGCAAAAGGTTGAAAAGTCAAGGGGGCCGAATACTTTCGCAAGGCACTGTATCTCGAAGTAGTTTCTAGTATTCTCCTATCATTCCATCTGGGCCCGGAGATTTATTGTTGGGCAGGGAGTCTATAGTTCTAGCAATTTCTTCCACTGAAAATGGGACGTTAAGATCAGAGATTTGATCAGTAGTTAATGATGGGAGACTAATAGTATCTAAGAAATCGCTTATTATCTTTGGGGTAGGTGTGGGAGTTTTGAGAATCATCTTTAAGATTGTAAAGGGAGCTATAATAACAGCTAAATGCATTGGCTATGTCTTGGGGGTCTTGCAATTTTTCTCTAGTAATAGGGTGGTATATATATGGAATCTTTGATTTGGAATATCTGCCTTTGATCCGAAGTGCCATGTTTTTTCCTGCTTTGTTGCTAGTATGGTAATATTTAGCTTTAAGTTTTCTAGTATGTTTTTCAAATGTATCCAATAAAGTTGTTCTGAGTTCCTGTCGTAATATTTGTAGTTTAGTTTTCAGTTGTTGTGATGGGTGACATTGGTTTTGGGAATCTAATGTTTTAATGTCAGCAGTAAGTTTCTCGATGCGTTTCGTTTTATTTTTCCTGAATTGAGCATTCAGTTGCATTAGGATTCCCCTACTAAATGTTTTATGAGCACCCCATAGGGTGGCGGAGTCTGACACCGATCCCACATTATATTTAAAGAATTCAGTTATCTGGTTTTGTATAGCTGTAGCATAGGTAGGCATTTTGATAAGATATGCATTTGTTCTCCATAGAAAATGGGTCGTTTGAGAGTGTTTAGGTAGAATAGTAATACTAATTGGGGCATGATCAGTCCAAGTGATGGGTGCAATGTCAGACTCCCCCACCCGCTGCAATAATCACTTATCTGTAAAAATATAATCGATACGAGTATAGGTATTATGTACCAGGGAATGATATGTGTATTCACCATCTCCAGGATGATGGCATCTCCATACATCATAGAGATCGCTTTTATTCAAAAAAATGTTTAAGTGCACAGTTGGTTCTGGTTTTGGGATTAGAAGTGTCTAGTTCTTGTTCATGTATTGTGTTGAAGTCTCCACAAATTATTAAGGCACCTTTTCGGCATTTACCTATTTTTCTCATCAGGCCATTCAGAAAATGGGATTGCCTTTTATTAGGCGCATACACATTTACCAATGTAGTAAGTGTATTATCAATGGTACATATTAATACGAGGTATCGTCCATTGGTATCTACAATACATTCATGCAATTGAAAATTAACTGAATGATGTATGGCAATAAGTACTCCTCTTTTTTTCTGTTGGCCCGATGCTGTAAAGATGTGGGGACAGTTCTTATGGGTACAAGTGGGAATAGCGCTTGTTTTGAAATGGGTTTCTTGTATACACAATATTTGACAGCGCTGGGTGTTAGCCATTTGCCACATCGACGCTCTTTTTGCTGGATGGTTAAGACCATTAGTATTTAAAGATATTAACTTTATACTCATAAAAGGATATTAATAAGATGGAAAAAGTAAGTACATACTAGCCTGATAATAGCTTTAAATTCTACTTCCATGTGAACAATCTGTAGTCTGAAATTACTATGAATGTTCAAAAATTTAGTGACTGAAAAGTTTTGATTCAAATTTTGTAGGTTCACAACATACCTGTCCCTTTGAATGCTATGAGTTGTGTACAGGATACTGTGAAGAAAAAAATAAAAGTAAAAGCACAAACAAAAATATAACCAAACATTAAACTTAACTTGCAGTGGTAAACATTTCAATGCATACTGCAACATTAGAATGGGGAATTAGTTCAAAGGTCAGCTGTTCCAAAGATTTAGTATCGCACGGCACGGCGGGCAAGCTGATAGATCGGCTTCCTATAGATAGGATTGTATTTTGACCGGATCTAGTCAATGAAAGCTAATGCCATTGTGGCGTAAGTTTCTCCGGATTCTTCTTAGCTCCGATAGGTGGAGTTGGTTCGGGGATAATACCCCCATGTGCGAAGTAACTTAATGCCTTGTTCCACAGAAGTGATTGTATGGTAGGTGTCGTTCTTCTGTATCAGTAGTTTAGATGGTTGTTTCCAACGGTATTCAATTTTATGATTACGCAGAGCTTTTGTAATCGTGGAAAGTTGTCTTCTCATATCTAGAGTATGTTTAGACAAGTCAGCATAAATCTGGATTGTATTGTATGGTTGTGGAAGTTGTCCTAGATGTCGCACTTTATATAGGATTTGTTCTTTAACATGGTAGAAGTGTACTCTAAGTAGTACATCACGTGGTATCTGTGGAGGGAGAAATGACGGTTTCGGAATCCGATGGATACGATCAATTGTGAGCTCTAAGGCTGGTATAGCTGGCAGCAAGTTGGAGAATAAGTCAGTGGCATATTTTTTAAGATCAGACTGCTGTATATTTTCAGGGATACCCCTGATTTTGAGATTGTTCTTCCTTGAGCAGTCTTCTAAATCTGCAATTTTAAATTTAAGCCACTCTTTTTCAGCTTTATTTTCTTCATGAGCATCTATTAAATCATTAATAGTATTGGTCATGTCTCCCATAGAGTTCTCAATAGTGTGTACTCTTTCACCTAAGGAGTTCACTGCTTTGGAGAATTGATTTGTGAGTTGTAAAATATCCGTATGAAGCGAAGTATGTAAAGTTAATAGCATTTCTTTTAATTGGGTGTCCAGAATAGGCTGGTTATTAGTGGGGAATGCGGCTATAGGTGAAGCTATAGGAGTTATGACTGTGTTATCTTGACTAATATGAGGTATTTTATAGCTTACCTCCTGGCCTGTGAAATCCAGTTTGATAGGAGTTTTAGCCGGGCTGCGACATGTAGGGCTGAGGTAATCTTCCTCATGAGGAGATTCCAGATGTGTTTTCTGAGGTGATTCTTCTAGAGCAGCATCAGGCATGTCAGTGTATTGCGCTCTCCCTGAGGAGGCCGTTGCTGGTACAGCAGCTGTGAGAGGATCTGCGCCATCTTTTTTTCTCCCACCCGCTGACTGAGAGGAGAATGTCGTTAGTTTTTTCATTTTCCGTTCGTCTTTCCGCTTTTTTGACATCACCTTCGGATTCAGGAACTCTTCCGTTGTCTGTTCGTATCTTTTTTACCGATATTCGCTGTGAATTGTCGCTAATATGCCCGTTCATGTCACGGAGCTCTCTCACAGAGCGTCCATTCGGCTCATGCGCTGGCCACGCCCCCCCAAATGCCTGGAAAATGTCTCTAAGGTACTTCCAGTCGACTCTATCAAACGCCTTCTATGCATCAAGGGAGATGAGCAGAGAAGGCGTTCGATGGTGCTCTGCCCATTACAATAGATCAATAAATCTCCTAGTGTCATCCGATGCTTGTCTGCCAGCCACAAAACCCACCTAATTGATATGTACTAAGGAGGGGATGATGTTGGAGAGTCGCATAGCTAGAAGTTTAGTGAATAGCTTGGTGTCGGTGTTCAGTAAGGAGAAGGGTCTGTAGCTGGTAGGATCATCATGTGGTGTGCCTGGTTTTGGAATGGTGGTGATAGTGGGTTGTAAGGATTCTGCAGGTATGGAGCCCGTAGAGGCAATATGGTTGAATGAATCATTTAAGTGGGGGGTAAGAATTTTGGAGAATAGCTTCTAGTAATTGTTACTAAAACCATCAGGCCCTGGGGCCTTATGGGGTGGTAGCGAAGCAATAGCTTTATCTACTCCTGATGGCGTGAAAGGGGATGAAAGAGAATGTATCTGGTCCTGTGAAAGTGAGGATAACTAAGTTATTTAAGAAGCTCTCAATATCAGCAAATGCAGGAGTTGGTGCCGTGGTGGAAGATGTGAGGATGTATAGCTTGGCATAGAAAGAGAGAAATTGGTCAGCAATATCTTTAGGGTTGGTGTGTCGGGTGCCGGAATGATCAGTGAGATGGGGGATTTGGGCATGAGCCAATCCACGTTTAAGTTGCTTAGCTCCGGGTTTATCATTCTGGGAATAAAATTGTAGACATAGACGTTTAAGGTGGAGATCAAAATTGGAATGGAGGTGTCACTAAGGGATTGTCTAGCAGTGCGGAGCTCAGAGAAAAGGAGAACAGAAATTGTGTAATCCAAAAGAAATATGAAAACACAGCTGGACAGACTGCCACTGAGAACCTAGGACAGAAACATATCACTTATCTAACAACAATTCTATACAATTAACACACAGCCATATAGTCAAATACACCTTACATAGAAAACTAAAGGAAAGAACACACCATGGTATCAGAAAACCCAATAAAACATAACCCACCATGCTGTATGTGGGACCCTGGTAAGGTTTAACCCTTTGGTGCCAGCTACCACCGGCCCTTTAAGGGGTTTGCTATTCTGGGAAGTGGGGCAGGGCTTTTGGCCATGTGACCACTGTGATTGGCTGTCATGGCGGCCACATGATCAGAAGTCTCCAGATTGCAAGGAGTGATTGGGAACTTTCACGGCACGCGCTCTCAGCACAGCACTGCTGGTTCTATTGCATACAAATATGTGGCCGCTCGGAGCCAACTGGTTACACATAGAACAATGGCTGGTGACTCTCTCACATAGTCATGTCCTCACTCGGCCCGCTGTCATTGTGTGATGATAATCTGACCTTCTTCTATCCTCCATGTTTACTGGATGAGTTATTAAATGGCCGGCTATGTCCTTATCAAGACAACCAGAATCTCTGCCCTGTTACCAGTGTGACTGTCCTGTTATACTAACAGAGATTTGGGGGGCGCACCCTAAAAGATGCATTAAAGATGGTGCAGCCCTATAATATTGTGTTCTGTCCTGTTATACTGACACTGCTGTACTGAAGATCTGACTGGATTTCATATATAATATTTACTATTCTGTACAACTCTCTCATTGTACCCCATTATCTCCATTTAGGAGAAGTTTGGCCTGGGATACGTCACCTCCTGTCCCCCATTGCGGTCTTTGTCCTCTACACTGTTCTCCTCATCTTTATAGTCAATGACCTGAGGAAGATGAAGGATGAGAAGAATCGGAGTGAGAGGAAGACAAGGAGAAGGGATCAGATGGACATGGAAATGGAACCAACTTACTATAATGACAGGAATTG
Source organism: Lithobates pipiens (assembly GCF_037356315.1). Taxonomy (NCBI): domain Eukaryota; kingdom Metazoa; phylum Chordata; class Amphibia; order Anura; family Ranidae; genus Lithobates; species Lithobates pipiens. The sequence continues at coordinate 5,998,617 of NW_027507748.1, read as the reverse complement.
AAACGTCTCCCCAGATTGTCAGCCTGGAAATTGTATGAGAACAAAGCACACCGTATGTAAAGAACTCCAACTGGGGAAACTTACAGGGCCACCAACTTCTCCAATTTCAGCTGATTCAGCAGGTATTGGTAGAAATGGGAGCCATCTAGGGCCAGCTTAAGTCTCCGGCTCAAAGTTGACAAGTGACTTGAAGGATTGGTGACCATTGATGGCTGTATCTGAATGTTTTCTGATTTTATTTGTGCTTAGTCGTATTATTCAACAGCTGCTTTTTTACTTTCTATATACAATATATTATATTTTAGATGCAGCTTTTGTTTCTTTTTATCTGACAACCACCTTAGAAGATACAGTAGATCTTTATTATTGATTAACATACATATTATTTTTTTCTTGTGTATTCTCAATAAAATATTCTTATACCAATAATACCGACTTCTGGTTCAGTTCCACCTCCTTTCCATCTCATTTCCTTCCCCTAGGACTCATTGGTATACCACCCTGATAATCCCCCCACCTTCCTGACAATCACTAACAAAGATGAAGAGCTTTGACTGACCTGAGGAGACCACAATCTCTACTAGGAGAAGAGAGATGAGTAAAGTATCCAAATGTTGTCCTGATTGCAACTTACAAAGACTTGTGATAGAGAGTAAAAGAACCACTCTACTCTTCTGCTACTTCAAGCTCCTCCATTTCCACCCCTCCCCCTATACAAGATTAACTATCATCAACCTCAAACAATAGGGATGAAAGTATTTCAAGGAGTGTCAGAGGTTTTCCTTACAGCACTTCTTGGGGGGGGGGGCTCAGTATCAGTACATGAAGGGTGGGGGCAAGTATAGGCTACAGCCATGCTCAGATTCAGCCATCAATGTCCTGCCATCTCCAGTATTGAGCAGGCAGGTTTCTATGTCCCAGCCACTAGAACAAATGGAAAAGTACACCTCTAGCCAACCTCATACCCATCATCCCAATACCAGCTTGGTAAAATTGCTGGCTTTACAGCTTCTGCCATTTCATCTGGTGGATATAGACCTTTTCCATCATTTGTGGCTTTTGTTTTACCACAGGGGCAGTTTTCCAACCCATAAGGCCATCGCTATCCTTTACCATCACATGGAAGATCATTTTTCCATGTTTCTGGATCATGTGGTCATCTGCAGGGGGTCCACATGACCACAGAGAAGAACAGTCAGTAGGTAGAACATCCTTTCTCATTAATGGCCCACTGGATCACTTCTTTGAAATGTGCAGTAGGGATGAGCTGAACACATCCCCCACTTTGGTTCGCACCAGAACTTGCAAACAGACAAAAAATTTGTGTGAATACCGTTAAAGTCTATGGGACACGAACATGAAAAATCCAAGTGCCCATGTCAAAGGCTTATATGCAAGTTATTGCCATAAAAAGTGTTTAGGGACCCAGTACTGCCCCAGGGAACATGTATCAATGCAAATTTTTTTTTTTTTTTTAAATGGCTATTTTTTCAGGAGCAGTGATTTTAAGAATGCTTACAGTGAAACAATAAAAAATGAAATATTCCTTTAAATATCTTCCCGGGGGGGGGGGGGGGGGGGCCTTAGTCTGCTTGTAAAGTAGCACACTTTTCCCATGTTTACAAAAGTACTGCAGCAAAAGGACATTTCTAAAGTAAAAAATGTCATTTAAAATTGCTCACGTCTGTAATTTATTGCCAGATCCTGGCAATATACATAAAAAAAAAATCATTTAAAAAAGCAGCGTGGATCCTCACCAGTCATTACCAGGCCCTTCGAGCCTGTATGGATATTAAGGGGAACTCCACGCCATTTTTTTAAAAATGGCATTGGGGTCCCCCCAAAATCCATACCAGACCCAAAGGGCCTGGTATGGACGGGGGGGGGGATCCATGCTGTTTTTTCCTTAATTCTGTCATAGGGCTCCCCTTAACCACCGCAATACACTATATTATATATTGTACACTGCACTATATACCCTGCATTGTATTATATATACTACACTGAGGGCACTCCAAACACAGCTACAGTCTTTTTGTGGTTTAAGCTCACCCAGCAGGTACACCATCCAGCAATGGACATTTCCACACAGTGTGCTGCTGTGTCTCTTTCTCCTACTCAACAACTCCACACTGACACTTTCAGCACACCTGATAATAAGCAGGCCTGAAGGGGAAGTACCTGCCTTCTTCAATGAACCCCCTCTTACCCCTGCCCCAGGCTGACCCTCTACAATACATACATACACACTAGTAGACTGTGTGTGTACTCTGCATTCATTGTAGATATATATATATATATATATATATATATATATATATATATATATATATATATATATATATACATATACACACACACACACACAAAATACAGTGCAGCCGTAGTACAGTTGATACTACTGTGACGGATCTTGGATACCGCTGCTGAGCATCTCTGCCAGACCCATGTCCACGTGTTGCGGCAGTGGAGAGAGATGGACACAGAGACAGTGTGTGTCATTTGAAGCTGTTGCAATTACAGTCGGTGTATTGTGCCATCTGCACAGTGTGCACCTAAAGCTACCCCAATTGCTGGTGTTCTGCTGATCCTATCCTCAGGCAGCTGTAGAAATTACAGTCTGTATATTGTGCCGTCTGCACAGTGTATGCCTCAAGCTACCCCAATTGCTGGTGTTCTGCTGATCCTATACCGCAGGCAGCTGCAGTAATTGCAGTCGGTGTACTGTGTACTCTGCACAGTGTGCACATAAAGCTACCCCAATTGCTGGTGTTCTCATACTAATAATACTACAGGCAGGCAGTTGATTCTGCTAGCTGCAGTATATCAGTATATAAGTCCCAGCTTTGTGCAGCTATATCTCCCTGCAGGCCTTAGTATGTCTGAAAGGCCAACAATTAGAGGCAGACAATCACAAGCCAATAAAACAATCCCAACCATGACACTCCCTGCCTGGAGTTTGCATGTTCTCCCTGTGCCTGCATGGGTTTCCTCCGAGTACTCCGGTTTCCTCCCACAATCCAAAGACATGCAGGTAGGTTAATTGACTTCTGTCCAAAATTGGCCCCTAGTATATGAATGGGGACCTTGGATTGTGGGCTCCTTGCGGGTAGGGACTAATGTGAGTGTGCAATGTACAGGGATAGGGACAATTGTACACACTCACTCAGGTTGAACTGGATGGACTGGTGTCTTTATTCAACCTTACTAACTATGAAAAGAGGGCAAGCAGGCTCTGTGTCTAGAGACAACGGCGCTGGTCATGGACACAGTGCATTCTCATCAACACATGGCCATTGGAGTTGCTTGTCCTTTTTTTTTGGCAGCTGGACATGTTGAGCCGCAACATGCCGAAGACTTGGCAGTGTGGATGATCAAGCCTTCCTCATCCTCTTCATTCTCTCTCATCCAGGCTCAGGGTACTGGCAAAGCAACTGCCAACGTGGCCTCTTCCCTCTGCTCAATGGCATCAGTCATTCCTTCTCTAGCCCCACCATGTCCTCCTGAGGGGTCCCCCAAAAAGTTTGAGCACAGTGTTGGGTACATGCTCCATGAGGATGCCCAGCGTTTTGAAGGCTCTGATGATGAAGTTGAAGGAAGGCACTAACATGTTTCCAGAGAGAGGGGATGCCCAAGAAGGACAGCAATCTGGCAGTCATGTTCCTCCAGCTGCAGCATACTGCCAGGTTTGCTCCTGTGTTGAGGAGGGAGGGGATGATGAGGCCAATGACTCCATGTGGGTACCTGATAGGAGAGAGGAGGAGGAGGAGGCACATGTCCAATGAGGCAGGGGCCAACTTAAGGGCAGCACACCGACTGCATCACACCGCAGAGCTCCGCATGTGCAGGGCACTGCCTCTGCACGTTATTCCAAAAGTTCTTTGGTGTGGGCCTTTTTTTGAGATGAGTGCATCAGATCGCACCGCTGCTATTTGCAAGATATTTCTCAAGCGTATCCTTCGTGGCCAAAACATCAACCGCTTGGACACCACATGCTTGACCAGATATGCCATGCAGTTCGAAGGTGATTCCGGATCTCTACCGGCAAGTGGAAGGCAATGTCCATGCCTCACTGGACAGGGCGGTCAGCGGTAAGGTGCATATTACCGCTGACTCATGGTCCAGCGGGCATGGACAGGGATGTTACCTATCTTTCACGGCGCACTGGGTGACTCTTCTGGCAGCTGGGAAGGATGCAGGACAAGGTGCAGTAGTGTTGGAGGTTGTTCCGCCACCACGCCTCCAAAATGATACTACTGGTGATTCTGATACACCTCTCTCCTCCACCCCCTCCTCTTCTTCTTCCTCCATGGCCTCATCCTGTGCTTTGTCCTCGGAACCAGTGGTGCTCCGTAGGCATTCAAGGAGCTACGCAAGTGCACAGGCAAAAAGATGCCACGTGGTGCTTGCACTGTGTGCTTGGGGGACAGGAGCCACACTGGGTCAGAGATTGTCAGCTCTGCAGGGGCAGGCTGAGAGGTGGTTGATGCCATGTCAGCTTAAGCCAGGAATGGTGGTTTGTGACAATGGCACCAACCTCCTCTCCGCCCTCCGATAGGGACAACTGACCCATGTGCCCTATTTGGCTCACGTCCTTGTCAGTACTAGAAACTCTTTAGGACCCAGCACAACTCACCTGACACAGCCTTTGTCTGGGAAACAGTGATTGGCCAGCTCACCTTTAAATCACCTGTATCAGCATTCAGTCAGTGCTCATGTTAGAATTTACATTTGTGTTTGATCCAGCTTATAACTGCTCTGTGTCTTTCATGTATGACCCGGCTTGTTTGACCCTCCTTGCTCGCTTCTGATTCGGTACCATTTGGATTCTGATCTACCTGTGTATGACCCAGCTTGCCTAGACTATGCTTTGCCTGATTCTACTGTAGTACCTTCATCTGCAGCAGTGAACTACAAAGTTCCAGCAAACATCTACCTTCATCTGCAGCGGTGAACTACAAGTCCCAGCTGACCTGCTCTGCTTAGTCCTGCTCATGGTATGTGCTCTTGTTCTTTGAACTCTTTGTATAATCAGCACACCTGAACTGTTACCTGTTATCTGCAGGTACCCGGGCTTACAGGATGTCCTGAGGCAGGCCAGGAAAGTCTGTGTGCATTTCCGCTGGTCATATAATGCCAGTGCTCGGCTGGCTGACCTCCAAAAGGAATTTAACCTGCCCAAGAACCGCCTAATCTGTGACATGCCCACCAGGTGGAACTCAATTTTGGCAATGCTGCAGCATCTGCACATGCAGCAGAGGGCCATCAATGAGTACCTATGTGACTACGGCACCAGGACAGGGACAGGGGAGCTTGTTTTTTTCCCCACGCCATGATCAGGGATGCATACACTGTCCTGTCACCATTTGAGGAGGCCACAAGGATGGTGAGCAGTGACAGTGCATGCATCAGTGACACTGTCCCTCTTGTCCACCTGTTGGAGCATACACTGTGGAATAATGGACAGGGCACTTGAGGCAGAACAGAGGCAGGAAGAGGAGGACTTCCTTATCTCTCAAGGCCCCCTTTATCCAGATAGTGTTCCTGCTGGCCTGCTGATCACACAGGAAGAGGAGGAGGATTGTGTCAGCATGGAGGTGGAGCCTGGAACTCAGCATCAGCAGCAGCAGTCTTTTAGGGATCATTTACTGTCCCAAGAAACCTGTGGACTTGTATGTGGCTGGGAGGAGGTGGCTGCGGATCATGTCTTCCTTAGTGACTCAGAATGCCTCAGCTAACCTACGCTGCATGGCCTTCCTGATCCTGCAAAGCCTGCGGAAGGATCCTCGTATTCCTCGGATCAAGGAGAGGGATAATTACTGGCTGGCAACCCTCCTTGATCCACGTTACAAGAGTAAGGTTGTGGACCTTATCTTGCCGTCGCAGAGGGAGCAGATGATGAAACATCTTTGGGAGGCCTTGCAGAAAGGTCTGTGCCATGCATTCACAGAGATTGGGAAGTTAGAAAATCCTGGTTGTGGATAATGTATTGCTGAGGCTTTGGTCAGTCAGAGAAGGAGCGGTGGAGAAGGTGGCCGTCTGACCAAGGCATTCAGACATTTTTTTTTAGTCTGCAACCCCAAGATATGATCGGTTCCAGCAACCATCGCCAGCATCTGATTTACATGGTGCAGGAATACCTAGGGACAAGATCATACTTGGACACCTTTCCCACCGAAAATCCTCTGGGTTACTGGGTCTTGAGGATGGATCACTGGCCAGAGCTTGCCCAGTATGCAATTGAGCTACTGGCCTGTCCTGCATCCAGCGTTCCTTCAGAACGCACATTCAGTGCTGCTGGAGGCTTTGTAACCGATCACAGAGTGCGCCTGTCCACCGACTCAGTTGATCGACTGACCTTCATAAAGATAAATCAGTCCTGGATCACCAAGCTACCAAGCACCTGGTGCTGATGTAACCGAATAATTTTTTTTTAAATGTCAGATCCCTTCAAGACTGCCTATGCTGATGCTGAGTGACTATCCTGTAATGCTGAGTGACTATCCTCTTCCTCCTCAATGATCATGCTGATAGCTTGGAAAAACATTTTTGGTTCTGGGCGCTGCCACCAGTGGCTAAGGCCCAATTTTTCAGCCCTGTTTAACAGGCACGTGCAATTACATTTTTTTATGCAATACTTTGCAGCAGGGCTCATTCCTGTACTCAAACTAGAATATTTGTGAGGTGTTGCAGTGTTGTGGCACCAGTGCCTAAGGCCCAATTTTTCAGCCCCTGTTTAACAGGGGTGTGTAATTACAATTTTTGATGCAATACTTTGCAACAGGGCTCATTCCTGCTATCCAACTAGAGTATTTGTGAGGGGTTGCAGTGTTGTGGCACCAGTGCCTAAGGCCTAATGTTTCTGCCCCTTGTTTAACAGGGACATGTAATTACAATTCTTGATCTAATATTGCTCAGCAGGGCCCATTCCTGCACCCACCAAGAGTAGCTATGAGGGTTTACAGTGTTGTGGCAACACCACCACCAAATGTCCAATTTTTCTGCCCCTGTTCAACAGGTGCGTGTAATTACAAATCTTTATATAATATTTCACAGCAGGGCCCGTTCCTGCGCCAACCAAGAGTAACTGTGAGGGCTTACAGTGTTATATCAACACCACCACCACCAAAGGCCCAATTTTTCTACCACTGTTCAATAGGGATGAGCCGAACACCCCACGGTTCGATTCGCACCAGAACCTGCGAACGGACCGAAAATATGTGTGAACTTTAGAACCCCGTTAAAGTCTATGTGACTCGAACGTTCAAAATAAAAAGTGATAATTTTAAAGGCTAATATGCAAGTTATTGTCCTAAAAAGTGTTTGGGGACCCGGCTCCTGCCCCAGGGAACATGTATCAATGCATAAAAAAGTTTTAAAAAAAACGTTTTTTCGGGAGCACTGATTAATGATGTTTAAAGTGAAAAAAAAAATGAAATATTTCTTTAAATATGGTGCCTGGGGGATGTCTATAGTATGCCTGTTAAGTGGCACATGTTTCCCGTGTTTAGAACAGTCTTTGCACAAAATGAAATTTCTAACGGAAAAAAAGTCATTTAAAACTGCTTGCGGTTTTAATGTAATGTCTAGTCCTGGCAATATGGATGAAAATCATTGAGAAAAATGGCATGGGTACCCCCCTGCCCATTACCAGCCCCTTTGGGTCTTGTACGGATATTAAGGGGAACCCCGTACCCAAATTAAAAAAAGGAAAGGCGTGGGGCCCCCAGGCCCTATATACTCAGAACAGCAGTATACAGGCAGTGCAAACAAGACAGGACTGTGTAGATTTGTTGTGTTAAGTAGGATCTGTTTGTAATTTTGAACTGGTACATTTTTAAAGTGTAGTTCCAGTCAAAAAATCTATTTTTAAGCTTTTTGGGAAACATATGGAAGGGTTATCATCCCTGTAACATTTTTTTTTTTCTGTCTGTGCACCTTTTTAGAAGATTTCACCTCACTTTCTGTTCCAATGACAAATGTTTTTTAAAAATTTTGGGTTTTTATTAAAACAAGGATTGGGATAAAGCATCAGTGGAGAGGAGACACATTTTTCCCATATCAACTCTTACAGGAGAGAATTTCCCTTCCTAGGTGTAGATTTCATGTCACTTCCTGCTGTCTCCTTCTGTTTGCAAGTAGGAGACGTTTGTAAGTTGGATATTTGAAAGTAGGGGCCTGCCCTATGCCTCTGCAGAAATTTGAACCTAAGGTGTTAGTGTTGCCACAACACTGTAAGCCCTCAAAGTGACTCTTGGTGGGTGCTGGAGCGCCCTGCTATGAACTATTATATCAAGAATTGTAATTGCATGCCATTGTTGAACAGTGGTAGAAAAATTGGGCCTTTGGTGGTGGTGGTGGTGCTGCTGCCATAATACTGTAAGTCCTCACAGTTACTCTTGGTGGGCACTGGAACGGGTCCTGTTGTGAAATATTATATCAAGAATTGTAATTACATGCACCTGTTGAACAGGGGCACAAAAATTGGGCCTTAAACACTGGTGCCACAACACTGCAACACCTCACAGAAACTCTAGATGGCGTGCAGGAATGAGTCCTGCTGCAAAATATTGCATCAAAAATTGTAATTACACATCCCTGTTGAACAGGGGCTGAAAAATTTGGCCTTAGGCACTGGTGCTGGTGCCACAACACTGCAACCACTCACAAAAATTTTAGTTGAGTGCAGCAACGAACCCTCCTGCAAAATATTGCATCAAAAATTGTAATTACACGTCCCTGTTGAACAAGGGCTGAAAAATTAGGCCTTAGGCACTTGTGCTGGTGCCACAACACTGCAACCCCTCACAGATACTCTAGATGGTGTGCAGGAATGAGCCCTGCTGCAAAGTATTGCATCAAAATTTTTAATTACACGCCCCTGTTAAACAGGGGCTGAAAAATTGGGTCTTAGCCACTGGTGACGTTGCCCAGAACAAAAATGTTCTTCCAAGCTATCAGCATGATCATTGAGGAGGAAGAGGATAGTCACTCAGCATAACAGGATAGTCACTCAGCATCAGCATAGGCAGTCTTGAAGGGATCTGACATTTAAAAAAAAAAATAAATATTCGGTGACATCAGCTTCAGGTGCTTGGTAGCTGGTGGTGATCCAAGACTGATTCATTTTTATGAAGGTCAGTCGATCAACCGAGTCGGTGGACAGGCGCACCCTGTGATCGCTTACAAAGCCTCCAGCAGAACTGAATGTGTGTTCCGAAAGAACGCTGGATTCAGGACAGGCCAGTAGCTCAATTGCATACTGTGCAAGCTCTGGCCAGTAATCCATCCTCAATATCCAGTAACCCAGAGGATTTTCCGTGGGAAAGGTGTCCAACTCTGATCTTGCCCTTAGGTATTCCTGCACCATGTAAATCAGATGCTAGCGATGGTTGCTGGAACCGATCATACCTTGGGGCTGTGGACTAAAAAATTGTCTGAACACATCGGTCAGATGGCTGCCTTCTCCACCGCTCCTTCTGTGACTGACTGAAGCCTCAGCAACACATTGTCCAGGACTAGGAATTTGTAACCTCCCAATCTCTGGGAACGCATTGCACAGACCTTTCTGCAAGGCCTCCCGAAGATATTTCATCATCTGCTCCCTCTGCGACGACAAGATAAGGTCCGCAATCTTACCCTTGTAACCTGGATCAAGGAGAGTTGCCAGCCAGTAATGATCCCTCTCCTTGATCCAATGAATATGAGGATCCTTCCGCAGGCTTTGCAGGATCAGGGAGGCCATGCAGCATAGGTTAGCTGAGGCATTTGGTCTGGCGTCCTCTGGGTCACTAAGGACGACATGATCTGCAGCCACCTCCTCCCAGCCACGTACAAGTCCATGGGTTTCTTGGGACTGTAAATGATCCCTGTAAATGAGTGTCAGAAACCATGAATCAGACTGAGACAGGAGTACAATTAAATCACACTTGTTTATTAATAAAAATAAAAAGATAAATAGAAAAAGAGTTGTCAAGCATAGCCAGAGTCCAGTAACCAGATCGGTTAGTCAGCCAGTCCAAAGTTCAATAACCAGATCGGGTAATCAGCCAGGCCTGAAGTCAGGGATCCAAGTAGAGCAACTGCAAGCAGGATAAGAATCCAGGAGGGATGTCAGCAAGCCAGAGTTGAAACAAACTGCAGGAGATGGTTCCTTGTGATGTGACCAATGCGAAGACAAAGGTGAAGTGAGCTGGAAAGCTTTTAATAAGCAGGTCAGATGAGCATCATCGGGAATAGCTGGTAACTGTTGAGAGAGAAGAGAGCTGGCAATTAGCCGACAGCTGAGTGGCCAGCCCAGAGAAGGAAGGGCTAAGCCAGCCCTGACAATGAGCTGAGGGCCAGGCTCCACCTCCATGCTGACACAATCCTCCTCCTCCTCCTCCTACTCTTCCTGTGTGAACGGTGGGCCAACAGGAACACTGCCTGGATAAAGGGGGCCTTGAGAAGCAAGGAAGTCCTCCTCTTTATGCCTCTGTTCTGCCTCAAGTGCCCTGTCCATTATTCCACACAGCGTGTGCTCCAACAGGTGTACAAGAGGGACAGTGTCACTGATGCATGCACTGTCACTGCTCACCATCCTCGTGGCCTCCACAAATGGTGACAGAACAGTACATGCATCCATAATCATGACCCACTGGCGTGGGGAAAAAAACAAGCTCCCCTGAACCAGTCCTGGTGCCGTAGTCGCACAGGTACTCATTGATGGCCCTCTGCTGCGTGTGTAGCCGCTGCAGCATGGCCAATGTTGAGATCCACCTGGTGGGCATGTCACAGATTAGGCAGTTCTTGGGCAGGTTCAATTCCTTTTGGAGGTCAGCCAGCCAAGCACTGGCATTATATGACCGGCGGAAATGCACACAGACTTTCCTGGCCTGACTCAGGACATGCTGTAAGCCCGGGTACCTACCCAAGAACCGCCACACCACCAAGTTAAGGACGTGAGCCACACAGGGCACATGGGTCAGTCGTCCCTGATGGAGGGCGGAGAGGAGGTTGGTGCCATTGTCACAAACCACCATTCATGGCTTAAGCTGGCGTGGCATCAACCACCTCTCAGCCTGCCCCTGCAGAGCTGACAGAATCTCTGACCCAGTGTGGCTCCTGTCCCCCAAGCACACCAGCGCAAGCACGGCATGGCATCTTTTTGCCTGCATGCGTGCGTAGCCCCTTGAACGCCTACGGAGCACCGCTGGTTCCAAGGACAATGCACAGGAAGAGGCTATGGAGGAAGAAGAAGAGGAGGGGGTGGAGGAGAGAGGTATGTCACAATCACCAGTAGTAACATTTTGGAGGCGTGGTGGTGGAACAACCTCCAACACTACTGCGCCTTGTCCTGCATCCATACCAGCTGCCAGAAGAGTCACCCAAAGTGCCATGAAAGATAGGTAATGTCCCAGTCCATGCCTGCTGGACCATGGGTCAGCAGTAATATGCACCTTATCACTGACCGCCCTGTCCAGCGAGGCAAGGACATTGCCTTCCACATGGCAGTAGAGAGCCGGAATCGCCTTCCATGAGAAAAAGTGGCATTTGGGGACCTGCCACTGAGGAACCGCACATTGCACAAACTCATGGAAGGGGGCAGAGTCTGCCAACTGAAAAGGCAACAGTTGAAGTGCTAGCAATTTAGCCAAGCTAGCATTCAACCGCTGGGCATGTGGATGGTTGGGAGTGAACTTCTTTTGACGGTACAGCAGCTGGGGCAGGGAAATTTGCCTGGTACAATTGGATGTCGGTGTACCAATAGAAGATTGCCTGCAAGTACTTGGCTATGACACACCTGATGTGGGTCTTTTAGGTACGCTTGCCAACGAACTACATGCCAGGTCGACATATGTCTGGTAAAGCAAGCGGTGCCCAAGCGGTTGATGTTTTGGCCACGTGAGATACGCTTGAGACATATGTTGTAAATAGCAGCAGTGCGATCTGATGCACTCATCTCAAAAAAGGCCCAAACCAAAGAACTTTTGGAATAACACGCAGAGGCAGCGCCCTGCACATGTGTTGTATGTCGCCCCAAGTCGCGCTGTGATTCATACTCAAGTCGTGTTCAAGTTGCCTCCCAAAGTCGCGCTGGAAGTCGTGCTGCCCCCGTGTGAATGGACTGTTAATGATAAGGCGTGCGCTATTATCAATGGCATATATTTATCGCGTGCACTTGCATATTATCTGTTGCGCTTATGCATGCGCCGGTTCACACACTCAATTAATAGTTTATCTGGTGCACAAATTAAGGTATGAACCGGCGCAGCACATTCATCTTAGTAAATTACCCTCACTGTGTCTCCGTCTATCTCTCTCCACCGAGAGGCGGGCCTTATATAGTGTGGTGTGTGTACTAAACCTCCTGAGCCATAATTGGCCAATTACAGCTCACTGAACAGACAGCGCTGTGATTGACCAAGCATGCGGGTCATAGTTCATGCTTGGCCAATCATCAGCCAGCAATGCACTGCGATGCCGCAGTGAATTATGGGCCATGATGCCCCACTCTAATTTGGCCCGAACAGCCCATAATGTTCGGAATTCGCCGAACGGTCCAACAGCCGATGTTCGAGTCGAACATGGGTTCGACTCGAACACAAAGCTCATCCCTAATCCTTATAGAGAACTGGTAACCCGAACTGTAAGGAATTCTCCAGATGCGGCCAAACCAGAGTCTTGTAAAGTGTTAGAACTGTCGTTTTATCTATTGGGTAAATCCCCTTTTTTATACTCTGCTGGCTTTGCTTGCTGCAGCTACGCATTGCATGTTATTGCTGAGCCTGTCATCCTGAGGTCTGTTAATATGAGCAGATTCTGAATGGTCTTCAGCTTGTTCCTGTTTTCCTGAGACCTGATCAGCTGTATCTGCTTACCTGTGTATGTCCTGGCTTGCCTTTGGACTTCACTTCTGCTCCTGCCTCAACTCTGTTTCCCTGACTATCCTGACCCCGGCCTGTTTACTGGACTTGTGTTTGCCTGCTCATTCTGTACTGCTTTTACCAGCTGTTACTGACCTTAGCCTGACTCCTGGACTTGCTCTGCCTGCTGATTTGGTTCCTTTGCTGCCCAGTTGTTGCTGACTTCTGCCTGTCTCCTGGTCCTGCTTCTGTCTCCTGCTCTGGTGCCAAGCTGCTTCTGCATCTATTCTGATGGCTGCAACTAGCAGCTCTACCTACTTGGAGAGTGGACTTCATCAGCCAGCTAGTCCAGCACTCATGCTACTCTTTGTCTTCACACTCTTTGTCTTCCAGGAGTGGTGGGCATGAGGTGGAAGGGAGGCCGCCACAACATTCCAGTCTTCACCAGGTACATGATAGAACCAGTGATGTCACCTGGCCACATCCATTTAATGGCTGAGAATAACCCATCATTTAAACAAAGGCATGGTTAGTGTGACATCGCTGACCGATTATGGCCCACATTTAGGCAATGACGTCACCCAGGAGACTCCATACCTTTGGTTGCTCTTAGTGGTGGGAACAAGAGATGCAATTCAGTGCCAGTAAACAATGAGATTGTATGTGTCTGTCAGTTGGCAGGTTTTTGTTTTTCAGTGGCTGTCATCATTCTGCATCGCTGGATGATGTGATTGTTGATGAAGGTCCTGGTATGAATATTGGGGAGACTTCACCTTTTTTGCACTGCCTGTCAGCTGATTGCTGAATAGGCCGGGTGGAGATACATTGCGGGTTGTAAGGACACTGGCAGCCACCAGCTCCCTAACAACCAGAAGCCCTGAGCAAGAAGCTGTCACATTTAGTGGCGGTAGTAATACTGCTGCTAAATCTTTCAATTCCCATTGCAGCTGGAGGATAGGTTCAGGCAAACACCCATTTAGTTGGGCCATTTGCCATTTCTTCAGGGGATTCTCCTGAGTGACCCGAGAGGATGTTGTGGCCATTTGTCTCCTTTCTGCCATCATGTGACAAACTAGTGACCATGGTGGATTTTTGGAGTGGATACGGCATTTATTGTGGCAGAACAACGGAATAACCGGCAGAGATACAGTCTATAGTTATCCTGCCAGTAGACGTTCTGAGGCCACTATATAAGGAATTCTCATAACCTCATATATCTCAAATTATCTACATGGGATTATTTGCTGATTCTATGGACATCCTTGTTGTTCCTTCACTGACCACCTCCTGTCCTGAGGAAGTGGGAAATATAGTCCATGAAACTGTGTACATTGATGATTCCTAGAAATCCAAGTATAAATCTGAGATATGTGATACCATTCAGGGGGGACAAAGAGAGAGAAGGGATGGAATATTTTTGGTTTCATGTTTAAAAAGTCTGTACTGTGGTAGAGATTTTGAAATATAATATTTATAGCAAGGAGCTTAACGGAAACCATTCTGAATGTATGACTTAATATTTTCAGGTTTATGTGTGTATGTGAGCAGAGGTTTTAATACAGAAATGTCTCCTACCTTGTGGGAACCATTGAATGTCCCCAGTTGTTAAGTGAATACCAATCATCTGTGCAGACATTGAGGCTCCATCTCCCCAGGGGACATTAGCATGCTAATGTCGGAACTGTTGGGGCTTAAGGATCAAAGGAGGTGGTTTATTAGATTGATAGACGAAGTGTCACCGGACATTCAGGCCTGATCTATGGATATTTCTGGGAGATTGAGAATTAGCCAATCAGAGTGTGAGCCATCCTGAACCAATCAGCATTTAGACTTCAGAATCAGCCAATCAGAGGTTGATGCAAACTCAGAGCCAGTGGGTGCGTTCCATCTTCTGATTGGCCGAGAATGCATATAAAATAGGGCAAGAGTTGGCTGATGGCCTTCTTGGGTTCCAGACCATCGGGGACGACAGGATGTCCATGTAACGTATACTTGTATCTCTCTCTCTCTCTCTATTTATTATGTCTCTTTTTCTATTTCTAACTATTTCTTTCCTAGGACTTGTCTTGAGATATTGATAAATATATATAAAGTGTATGTCTATTGTATCCATATGGCCTAAATTATCTTTGCAGCCTAAGCAACTCTGTACTTGTAACATCACTTGAGTTCTATGATAAGTTCTAATTATTCTAAAGTTTCTTTGCTGTATAAATAAATGTCATTGTTTATCTTTTCGCACTGTTATCGTTCATTTTTATTCTTATGTAGACAAAGGTTTAATCACTTATTTCTTGTATCGTTAATCATTTAAAGAGGAGGGCCATTTAAAAAAATAAAATAAATTAAAAGTCATCAGCTGCAAACATTGTAGCTGCTGACTTAATAAGCCGACTTACCTGTCCAGGGAGCCCGCGATGTCGGCCGCCCGAGGCTGACCCGTCCCTCGGCTCTCGGGTTCCGGCACCGCCATTCTCTCTAAGGGAAACAGGCAGTGGAGCCTTGCGGCTTCACTACCCGTTTCCTGCTGCATATGCGTGAGTCACGCAGCGCTTTGTGAATGGGACGCGCTGTTTTCTGGGACACACAGTTCCCAGAACACAGCGTGACCCATTACCCAGAAGACAACACGACAAGGAGAGAAGAAAGAAGATCTCCGCAGAGGAGGAAGAGGAAGATTAGGATTATGTGCCTAGCAACAGGCATTTCTGGTAAGTAAAAAAAAAATTTTTTTTTCATTTTTTTTTTAGATTTTTTTGTCATTTAAAAAAAAAATTTTTTCAGGGTGGCCCTCCACTTTAATTGAGATATAAAAATAGCCTTAACAGTACCAGCCTCAAAATTCTAATCAAAACTTAGTGTTAGTACCTAAAAAGTCCCACGTTGGTATATTGATATAACTCCTGATAGGGATGTTGGTACCTCTTATATAAAACAGTCAGATACCCTCCTGAGGTCATAATCTCCTACA
This sequence comes from Lithobates pipiens, assembly GCF_037356315.1. Lineage (NCBI taxonomy): Eukaryota > Metazoa > Chordata > Amphibia > Anura > Ranidae > Lithobates > Lithobates pipiens. The sequence continues at coordinate 5,982,801 of NW_027507748.1, read as the reverse complement.
ATAGAAAAAAAGAGGAGATTTGAGATGTTCAGAGCCATGAGAAGCCGAGAACTCATCTCTTCAGCATCTACCAGACAGAGAAGTATTGGTTGTGGGTGTATTAACACATCAGGTTTACAGTGCCTTGTGAAAGTATTCGGCCTCCTTGAACTTTTCAACCTTTTGCCACATTTCAGGCTTCAAACATAAAGATATAAAATTTTATTTTTTTGTAAAGAATCACCAACAAGTGGGACACAATTGTGAAGTGGAACGAAATCTATTGGATATTTTAAACTTTTTTAGCAAATAAAAAACTGAAAAGTGGTGCGTGCAAAATTATTCGGCCCCTTTACTTTCAGTGCAGCAAACTCACTCCAGAAGTTCAGCGAGGATCTCTGAATGATCCAATGTTGTCCTAAATGACTGATGGTGATAAATAGAATCCACCTGTGTGTAATCAAGTCTCTGTATAAATGCACCTGCTCTGTGATAGTCTCAGGGTTCTGTTGAAAGCGCAGAGAGCATCATGAAGACCAAGGAACACACCAGGCAGGTCCGTAATACTGTTGTGGAGAAGTTTAAAGCCGGATTTGGATACAAAAAGATTTCCCAAGCTTTAAACATCCCAAGGAGCACTGTGCAAGCCATCATTTTGAAATGGAAGGAATATCAGACCACTGCAAATCTACCAAGACCTGGCCGTCCCTCTAAACTTTCAGCTCAGATATGGAGAAGACTGATCAGAGATGCAGCCAAGAGGCCCATGATCACTCTGGATGAACTGCAGAGAACTACAGCTGAGGTGGGAGAGTCTGTCCATAGGACAACAATCAGTCGTACACTGCACAAATCTGCCCTTTATGGAAGAGTGGCAAGAAGAAAGCCATTTCTCAAAGATATCCATAAAAAGTCTTGTCTAAAGTTTGCCACAAGCCACCTGGGAGACACACCAAACATGTGGAAGAAGGTGCTCTGGTCAGATGAAACCAAAATCCAACTTTTTGCCCACAATGCAAAACGATATGTTTGGCGTAAAAGCAACACAGCTCATCACCCTCAACACACCATCCCCACTGTCACACATGGTGGTGGCAGCATCATGGTTTGGGCCTGCTTTTCTTCAGCAGGGACAGGGAAGATGGTAAAAATTGAGCGGAAAGAGAGTCCCGGAGCAGAAGGAGAGAAAATAATTAGTGCAGGGATGGCATGACATGTGTGGACAGCACAGGCATGCTATTGGGAAAGAAAAATGTGTCCTCTTTAAGAAAAGGGGAGTGGCCAGAGCAGGGAAGGCACTTGGGTTAGGAAGCTAGGAGGAAGGAGGGGGAGTGACATCAGCATTGAGCGGTGGTGGAGAAGATTACACACACTCTCACCGCACGTTCTCCCCATCCTATAAGCTACAGTAATGGCGGCGGAGGAGGCCTTCCAGAGCGACTAAGAGTAGTGGAAGCGGCACAGGGGCATGGACTGTGGCTGATACAGGTAAGGGGCCAGTTTTATGGAGAGAGAGCGGCGCCAAATGGAGCAGGGGGGGACCAGTGACTCCATGATCTCAGCGGTCATTACCACTGGAGTACATTAGCCCGATACCTCGCCAGGGGAGCGGTGGCTGGCAATCACAGCCAAGGAGAGGGAGAGAATATCCACCCCTCCCCCCTCCAGCGAACAGCAGCCCCAGGGATCCAGGAAAGGTGATCGAGACATACACAGCGCAGGGACAGGAGCACAAGGAACGGGAGACCAGGGTTGCAGGAGAAGGTGGGAGCAGCCAGCTGGCCCAGCAAGGGAGAGCTGTGATGCGGGTCAGGCGGCAGGGTAGGCCCGCTGTCCCATGTGACCAATTGGAGGACAGGAGAAGCGCTGTGAAGGTGGGAGCGAGGTCAGAGGTCGAGCAACAAATGCCTAGACCGGGAGCCCCGCTAGGCGGGCATGAGCTAGTCTGGTGCATCAGGACAGAGAGAAGGACAGAAACAGCAACGCAGACCCCCGGCAACCAGCGCAGGACCCTCTGGGGTGTAGCCAGGGGTCGTTCATCCAGAGGATAACAACGACGGATCGGAGGGAGAACTGTCCGGGTCAGAGAAGGGCGAGGACCAGTGACATCCGGGAGCAGCAGATTACAGAGTGGCGGCTGGTGGGCCTGTCCTGGGCAGCCCGGCGAGTGCAATTCTTCCTTACCTGTTTCTTCTTTATAAAAAAAAAAGGGGGTAGATCAGGGTGGACAGCAGGGTCCCCAATTGAGGGTAGTTCATCAGGGGCAGGAAGTCAAAAAGGGGGAATAGGTGGAGGGCTTGACATTAGTGCCGATAGAGCAGTTCGATCTGGTGAGTGGAAACGCAGTGATCTGCTATTCCTCATACCTTATTTCAACTTGGTTACAGGCGTTCGCCTTCTTGGGGTTGTTAGTGTACCTGGAGACCATTAGCGAGACATGTCTGACGAATGGTATTAGGGCATGGCTGTGGTGCAGCGAACAATTTTGACAACGATGGGGCCATTCTACAGCTAGGCCGATGGAGATTACATGGATATTCGCCTGTGTATGAAGCTTAGAACAGAGGAGTGGGCTCCTGATCAATTTCAGGAGGGGTCGGAGATACTGCAGCCTCTGGACAACCGACTGGAAAAGGTAAGTTTGGGGCTAGCTGTCACTCCAATCGCATGCGTTCTGGCCGCGGGGTTCCCATGCACTGGTAGGTGGTTCAGATGAGGAGGGACGACGCCGGTGGAGGGATCGGACACTTCCCTTTCTCAGTAAGGGCCCCAACGAAGAAAGTGGCTCAGGTGTTGGAATTGGGTTTCTCGAGCGGTTTCAAAATAAAATGCTCATTAGCGTAGATTTTAAGTTTGGCCCAACTACATCCGACCGAGGTCAAACAAGCTCTGATTGATTCACCACCTTTCCTTCCTTGGGGGGGTTGGTTAATGATTTGATTGCTCCGGAGGGGTAGGCGGTATCATAGACTTGTTTGATGCAGCAATATCTTGGGTTCGTCGTTATGGGTAGGGGTCACGGTTCGAAAGCGGATATTGACTCAGCTTATAGCCTTTGCCAGTTCGTCCAGACAATTGCCATCTGCCAGGCTGTACTTGGAAGGTGGCTTACAATGTGGATCGTTGTCTCCCAAGGAGAGGCTCCACATCAGACACTTTCTTCATAAATTGGGTAGTACGGGACGTCCCCGGGATCAACTCAGTCATTCACTATATGGGTGACTTCATATGCCTTTCTCAACCAGGTTACAACATTGACATCGTTGGGGGGACATTGCAACATATAGTGGAAAATTTGGGGTCCCGCTAGCAAATAAAAAAAAATAGAAATAAATAAATAAATGAAAATAAAAAACAATAAAAATGTAGGTCCCCCCGTCTACCATTGTTTTCCTAGGAATTGCAGTGGATTAGTGGAATGGAATGCCGATTGTTGACGGACAAGCAGAAAATCTCAAGGCAGGAGTCATGGGACCTTTACTAGGAGCGAGTACAGCAGCGTCAGTTACAATTGCTGTGGGGAAGCAAAATTTTGCTTGCCATATAATTCCCATAGGTAGGGTTTGGCCGCCAACTGTCGGCAGCAGCTGCTGTAGTAAATGCCCCCGAAGAACTTTGTGAGCTCAACTGTGAGCACAGAGGGCACTTGCGGGAGTGCAGGGGGTGCGGGAATTCCTGGAGTCATTAATGGGCACACTTTATGGAGGCATGGTCCTATCAGTGATGGCGAGTTAGATTGTTTACTTACGCTTCAGGCTCCACGAGCTATCGGGCCTTCTGTCAGGAAGACCGTAGCGCTACCGTTTGCCCCCCAGCGTGGGGGGGGTAGGCCTTGTTCTTGAGGAACTTTGTTCTCCTGGAACTGTTTCCAATTGTGATAGTGATGGAAACGTGGGGGGAATCCTTCTGGAGCTTAAAGGTGCATCTCATTTGTGGCAACCTGGGGGGGGGGCAGTTCATAACGGCTGGTCGACAGCGTCCAGGCCGGTGGTTGAGACATTGGGCATCATGCTGCTTGTAAATGGAATGCTTTCGATTACGCTGTATACCTGCCAGGTATTGATAACATCTTGGTGGCAGCTTTGTTTTGTTTTCAGCAGGTCAGGTGCTGGGAGTTGGCACCAGACGTGGAACAACACGGGTCAGCTGTTCTGACTTAGGTGGAGCATTGCCTTGGGGATCGCAGCACAAGGGATTAGAATCTCTGTGATTGCGACAACTTGGGGGGGGCTATTCCACGGCAGGGCAGGAATGTGGAGTAGGCTGGTACAGGCGCGGCACTGCCTCGGAGGGTCGATAGGCAGGTCACGCAGGTCTCTAATTTTTCTTCACATAGGATTTGAGAGAGGTATAGCGGCAGCCGCCTTTGATCGGAAATTGGCAGAATTGGCCTTTCTTTTCAAAGTATGAGGCAACCAGTTTCCATTGCCATGCTACGCGGCCTAATTTCGGGGCTGAGCAACATTTGTAGCTCAGAGTATAAATGTGCCGTATTCTGCTCAGCCTTCACACTGATTTTCTTTGGGATGTTGCGGATAAGCGAGTTAGTCAACCCCCTTTAAAACGGTCTCCAGGGGGACAGCTGACTGAGGGCTGTGGGTATTTGCAAGATTCGGTCAGTAGGTAGGTAAGGCGGTCAAAGAACAGAAAACCGGTCGAACCAGTAAGTACTGTACATGCGACTGGAAGGTTCCGGACTACGGAGTCACACATTTGTCAGGTAAGAGGAGCATGATCTTTAGGGATATGCGGCCTGGGTTCACAGGCTCTGTGCGGATATATAGCAATGGGTCGTCCTTGCCAAGGCTACAGTTCATAGCCAGGTTTTGAAAATGGTTGACAGCGGCGGCTATGATCCAAAAAATGTATGCCTCCCAGTCTTTCTGGACTGGGGCGGCCACGGAGGCTTCCTGGGCCGGACTCCGTCATGAAACACATAAGGGCCTTGGTAGGTGGGACTCAGGCTTTATTTTGGTGTTAAGTATGGGGGAAATTGCTGGTTGATCTGTCATTTTATTGTTTACAGGTGCAGAAGTTGGCCAAGTAGATCCTGAGTCACTCATATGTTTCCTGGGGTGGGCCAGAAGAGCTTATGTTCAGCCGAACAGTAGGCAGTGGGGCATCCCCAGTCAGGAAGCTCAGCAGGGATGGTTATTGGTTGCTCAGATATGGCGGGCAGTATGTCTTGTCCAGCTAAAAAGGTTGATGGGACCCGAGTGGAAGAAAACACGGAAGTGAGTAAGTTTGTGATTAGGAACAGGGGTGGGATTATAAGTCATAGAGTGCTATAGGTGGTTAGAGGGAGGTATCTTGGGAGCGATGGCTGCAGTTTAATGAAGTGGGAAACGATCTTTGGACTCTAGGTTTGCAGGAAAGCATACAGCGAGCAAGGAGGGTGTGGAGGCGCCCGCAAGGGTAAGGTTTTACTCCATTCATGCTGTGGCAGTGGTTGGGTCTTTGGAGGAGGAGAATATGGATGTTATATGCATATATACCATGGTTGGTACCCATCTGTGGTATGGGGTTAACATGGTTGGTACCCATCTGTGGTATGGGGTTAACATGGTTGGTACCCATTTGTGGTATGGGATTAACATGGTGGTATCCATCTGTGGATGGGGTTATCAGGTACCTTCCGGTTAATGAGGGGTTAACCTGGAAGGGGTAAAAGGTAGGTCACTGCGAAAGTTGAGTACCGTCTCCGGGTCCGGGGGGCTTGCGACTGGAGGCCTAAAGTTAAAAGAAGTTTTTCGCAGTGACCAGTGATGTGTGTTACCCTCGAATACCCCAAGAGGACATAAGTTTGGTTAAGATTTATTTAAAATGTTATTTGTTTCATTTTAAAGTAATTGTTAATAAAAGGCCATCAAGGCCATTTACTCCAAAAATCTTGTCATGTCATTTGTGAGGGGGTTTGGAGGGTTTGGATATTATGTTTAATGGGTGGCTTAACCGACTGTGGGTTAGGTCCTTCACATGTCAGATGGATGCAGCCAAATACAGGACCATTCTGGATGAAAACCTGTTGGAGTCTGCAAAAGACCTGAAACTGGGACGGAGATTTATCTTCCAACAAGACAATGATCCCAAACATACAGCAAAATCTACAAAGGAATGGTTCACAAATAAACGTCTCCAGGTGTTAGAATGGCCAAGTCAAAGTCCAGACCTGAATCCAATCGAGAATCTGTGGAAAGAGCTGAAAACTGCTGTTCACAAACGCTCTCCATCCAACCTCACTGAGCTCCAGCTGTTTTGCAAGGAAGAATGGGCAAGAATTTCAGTCTCTCGATGTGCAAAACTGATAGAGACAAGCGACTTGCAGCTGTAATCGCAGCAAAAGGTGGCTCTACAAAGTATTAACGCAAGGGGGCCCAATCATTTTGCACGCCCCACTTTTCATTTTTTTATTAGTTAAAAAAGTTTCAAAAATCCAATAGATTTCGTTCCACTTCACAATTGTGTCCCACTTGTTGGTGATTCTTCACAAAAAATAAAAATTTTGTATCTTTATGTTTGAAGCCGGAAATGTAGCAAAAGGTTGAAAAGTTCAAGGGGACCGAATACTTTCGCAAGGCACTGTATATATAAAGAAAAGGAAATACAAGTCACACAATGCAGAATCTTCTTCCTCCTTTATTATTTTCTACAAATTCTCATTCTTCATCCACACAGACCAGAGACCCCGACTGCAGCGATGTGTCCCCTCCGTGTCCTCCTCCTGTGTCCCCTCCGTGTCCTCCTCCTGTGTCCCCTCCGTGTCCTCCTCCTGTGGGCTCTACTCTGTCCAGGCACAGGTATGTAAGAACATTATAAAGAGGTAATGATAGAGTATTCTTTTCTTTTTTTTCTTTTATTTCACTAACAACACTTGACCTTTTCCATTATTTGCACAGTATTCTATAACAGTGGAAGCTGGTGCTCAAAATTTTTTAGAAAAATATTGAAACCCCCTTTCAATTGTAGCCTCACTGTGCCCATCATATGCAGCCATGTGTGCCTATTATATGCAGCCACTTGTGCCCATCAAATGTAGCCACTTGTGCCCATCATATGCAGCCACTGTGCCCATAAAATGCAGCCACCTGTGCCCACCGACCCCCCCACTCGCATCTCTGACAGCACCCAACTCCCACACGTCTCTGGCAGCACCCCCCGTGTGCAGCTCTGGCAGTACCATCCTCCCCTTGCATGGCTCTGGTACCACTGAACCCCCCCCCCGTGTGCGGCTCTGATAGAGGGGACTTACCGCAGCAGCTCCTCCAGCATGTCTCCTCCGCTCCTCTTCCTAAGTGCCAGGCACGACCGCACAATTGTCCGTTAAAGCGATGTAGTGCCTTACCGCAAAAAATGGCCTGGTCATTAAGGGGGAAAATCGTTCCAGGGCTGAAGTGGTTAATAAAGGACTTGTCAAAAACGTCTAACTTTAATTGTAAGAACCCGCAGTACAAGGATTATTCTACCTGTGCTCAAAAAAACAGTAAATAGTCCCATTTCTGCCCCCCGGCCCCTCGCTGAACAAATGGGGCTCAGGAAGTTTTTATTTTATTGTTGCAAAGTTTGAGATTACTCTGTGGTGCCCTGATGCAAAAAGCCTCGCTCTGCCCTTCGGGTTCCCTGATGAATTGCAGGGGCCCAGACCCTGTACAGGAGAGCCGACTCCACCCCCTTATTGGCAGCCATAGTTATATAGGAAAAGTAATAAATAGAAAAAAAACATCAATTTACTTTTTCCTACAAGTTTTTTTTTGTACAAAAAATGCAACGAGTCCCCAAAATGTCTATACCAGACCCTCATTGTCCTTGTCCCCCCTGGATGAGGGTCTGCTATATATATTTTGGGGGTTCCTGTTGAATTTTGTGCAAATAAAGAGAACTTACAGAGAAACGGGAATTATCAGCATTTTAAACAGGTTTTTTACCTTTTTAAATGTACTTTTGCTGTACTGCCTGTTTAGATGGTGGAGATGGGCCACTTCATAAGAAGGTTTATGGGACTTCTTTTTAGCATTCAGCTAACTTCTCCTTGCCAAACAATAATTAAAAAAAATTGTTTTGTGTTGGTACATGTGCCCAGAGGCAGTGCCCAACCCCCATGCATTTGTAGCATTTTTTGTAGCCAATCCCTTAGCTCAGCCGTCATTAAATCCGAGTCCGGACCGAGCAGCGCTTCTGACCGGACCGCCATGCCGCCAGTGTAGTAAGCGACAGCAATCACTGGTTTGCTGGGACCGCGGGTTTCCCCAGCAACCAGTGACGCTGCGCGCATGTGCCCGCCCCCTGCTCCTGGCCGCGTCTCTCGGAGCTGAAGAGACACTCACGGGCAGTAGGGGTGTGATGTCATGTGCGCGCCCCGCCCCCCTGCTGCCCGTGATTCCCGGGTCCTGGATCCATCTCATTGCGAGGCAGCTTCAGTTGTGCCCACCCTCCTTCAGTTAAGGTATGTGGGCACATTAGAGATCTATTAGTGATCAGTGTTGTGCACACTGTTGGCCATATTTTAAGGGGCACACTGGTATATTTTTAATATGCACAATGCTGGGCTTTTTTTTGTAAGGGGCACGCTGATGGGAAAATGTTATGTTAAAGGACACTCTGATGGGCACATTTTATTTTAAGGGGCACGCTGATGGGTATATTTTTGCCCCTTAACAAAATATGCCCATCGATGTGCACATTAAAAATATACCCATCAGCGTGCCCCTTAAAATAAAATGTGCCCATCAGAGTGTCCTTTAACATAACATTTTCCCATCAGCGTGCCCCTTAACATAAAATAAGGGTCACGCTGATGGGCACCTTTTATGTTAAGGGGTAATCCGATGGACAAATTTTAATTTTACGGGGCACGCTGATGGGCATATTTTTAATGTGCACACGATGGGCATATTTTGTTAAGGGGCACGCTGATGGGTACAACAAAATGTGCCCTACAAAATATGCCCATCGATGTGCACATTAAAAATATACTCATCAGCGTGCCCCGTAAAATTAAAATTTGTCCATCAGAATGCCTCCTAACATAATAGGTGCCCATCAGTGTGACCCTTATTTCATGTTAAGGGGCACGCTGATAGGCAGATTTTATTTTAAGAGCAACACTGATGGGTACATTTTATATTAAAAGGGGCACTTTGATGGGCAAATTTTAAGTTAAGGGGCACGTTTTGTTGTGTCCATCAGAGTGCCCCTTAATAAAATAAGTGTCATGCTGATGGGCACATTTTATATGTTAAGGAAAATCCTGATGTGCACATTTTATGTTAAGGGGCACTGCGATGGGGACACCTGATGTAAAGGGGCACTGCGATGGGGACACCTGATGTAAAGGGGCACTGCGATGGGGACACCTGATGTAAAGGGGCACTGCGATGGGGACACCTGATATAAAGGGGCACTGCGATGGGGACACCTGATGTAAAGGGGCACTGCGATGGGGACACCTGATGTAAAGGGGCACTGCGATGGGGACACCTGATGTAAAGGGGCACTGCGATGGGGACACCTGATGTAAAGGGGCACTGCGATGGGGACACCTGATGTAAAGGGGCACTGCGATGGGGACACCTGATGTAAAGGGGCACTGCGATGGGGACACCTGATGTAAAGGGGCACTGCGATGGGGACACCTGATGTAAAGGGGCACTGCGATGGGGACACCTGATGTAAAGGGGCACTGTGATGGGGACACCAGATTTAACTTGATCTGGGATCACCAGATGTAACTTGACAATAAATATTGTTGAAATGCTAAGGAAATTGTACATTTCTCATGTTTTTGATAGATATACAGTTACTACAATATTTCTGAGTCATAGCACAGACTTGAGATTCGGACCTCGGCCCAAAGAAAATTTTGGCGACCGGACCTCCTTAAATTTTAATTCATTACCCCTGCCTTAGCTATTAGCCTTACAAATGGAGAACATTTATTTTGCCATCCACAACATCACCCCCAACTACATCTCCAACCTCCTCTGCAGATATCGCCCAAGTTGTCCCCTCTGCTCCTCCCGGGACCTACTTTTTCCCCATCAATTGAACTCACATCAGGAGTCATTCATTTATTGAATAACTTTTTACTGACTTACTGCTGTCATATTGTCTTAATTGTGTCCCACTCCTGGACAATTGTAAGCCCTCCCCCCTCGTCCCACATATAATACAGCCTTGCTCATATTTGATATCTCTAGCGCAACAAAACACGGCATATTCCAGATGAGGTCTTACTAATGATTTGTACAGATGATGTCTCTCTCTCTGGAGTCCATACCTCTCTAATACAAGAACTGCAGCTTGGCATTGCATGTTATTATTGAGCTTATGATCTACCAGAACCCTCAGATCCTTCTCCACTATGGATCCCCCCAGATCCTTCTCCGCTATGGATCCCCCAGATCCTTCTCCACTATGGATCCCCCCAGATCCTTCTCCACTATGGATCCCCCCAGATCCTTCTCCACTATGGATCCCCCCAGATCCTTCTCCACTATGGATCCCCCAGATCCTTCTCCACTATGGATCCCCCCAGATCCTTCTCCACTATGGATCCCCCTAGATCCTTCTCCACTACGGATCCCCCCAGATCCTTCTCCGCTATGGATCCCCCAGATCCTTCTCCACTATGGATCCCCCCAGATCCTTCTCCACTATGGATCCCCCCAGATCCTTCTCCACTATGGATCCCCCCAGATCCTTCTCCACTATGGATCCCCCAGATCCTTCTCCACTATGGATCCCCCCAGATCCTTCTCCACTATGGATCCCCCCAGATCCTTCTCCACTACGGATCCCCCCAGATCCTTCTCCGCTATGGATCCCCCCAGATCCTTCTCCGCTACGGATCCCCCCAGATCCTTCTCCGCTACGGATCCCCCCAGATCCTTCTCCGCTATGGATCACCCCAGATCCTTCTCCGCTATGGATCCCCAGATCCTTCTCCGCTATGGATCCCACCAGATCCTTCTCTGCTACGGATCCCCTCAGATCCTTCTCCACTAAGGATCCCCCCAGATCCTTCTCCACTAAGGATCCCCCAGATCCTTCTCCGCTATGGATCCCCCCAGATCCTTCTCCATTATGGATCCCCCAGATCCTTCTCCACTATGGATCCCCCCAGATCCTTCTCCGCTATGGATCCCCCCCAGATCCTTCTCCGCTATGAATCCCCCCCAGATCCTTCTCCATTATGGATCCCCCCAGATCGTTCTCCACTATGGATCCCCCCAGATCCTTCTCCACTATGGATCCCCCAGTTGTACTCCACCTAGTATGTATGATTCATATTCTTAGCCCCCAAGTGCATAACTTTACGTTTAATCAACATTAAACCTCATCTGCCACATAGTCACCCAATTAGACAGAGCATTGAGGTTGGCTTGTAAATTGGAGACATCCTGTATAGAGATGGCCTTGCGGTTCGCGGCAAATTTTGCTCGTTAGCGATTTGCCAAACCGGTGGACTTCTGGCGCTGTTCGCGGCGGCCATATTTGTTTACACTGTGAAGAACTTTGACCCATGACACATCCATCATGGGGTACAGGACTAGTAATGGACGAACTTCCGATGGGACGATTCACGAACGCGAACCACGAACACGGCTGATAGTTTGCGAACAGTAACGTTCGCTGCGGGCCCCATTGACTTCAATGGGAGGCGAATTATACAAACCTACAGGTCATATTTGCAGCCACAAAATAATTACTAGCTATGCACACATAGTCCCACCACATGGCCAACAACATAACACATGTATGAGGTGAATCTGGGATCGACAACTACAAGCATTCTTTTTTTATATGTGAAATTGTGACAATTCAGGACCGTGGAGCGCATGAAGGCAATGGACGAGAGGGAAGGTTAGGGTAGGCAAAGAAGAGGGTGCAGGAGATGATCACCAGCACCGTGATGTAGAGCACTGACACCTGCACCGTGATAGAGAGAACTGACATCAGCAGCGTGACATACAGCAATGACACCAGCACCGTGATAGAGTGATCTGACACCAGCACCGTGATAGAAAGCACTGACATCAGCAGCGTGACATACAGCAATGACACCTGCACCGTGATAGAGTGATCTGACACCAGCACCGTGATAGAGAGCACTGACACCTGCACCGTAAGCAGCCCCAGGAGGAAGTCAGCATAGCACAGGGATAGTGGGAGCCCCTCATAATGAGCATAGCACAGGGATGGTGGGAGCCCCTCATAATATGCACAGCAGAGGTACAGCCCCAGGAGTAAGTCAGCATAGCACAGGGATGGTGGGAGCCCCTCATAATAAGCAGCCCCAGGAGGAAGTCAGCACAGCACAGGGATGGTGGGAGCCCCTCATAATATGCACAGCAGAGGTACAGCCCCAGGAGTAAGTCAGCATAGCACAGGGATGGTGGGAGTCCCTCATAATAAGCAGGCTCATAATAAGCAGCCCCAGGAGGAAGTCAGCACAGCACAGGGATGGTGGGAGCCCCTCATTATGAGCATAGCACAGGGATGGTGGGAGCCCCTCATAATATGCACAGCAGAGGTACAGCCCCAGGAGGAAGTCAGCACAGCACAGGGATGGTGGGAGCCCCTCATAATAAGCAGCCCCAGGAGGAAGTCAGCATAGCACAGGGATGGTGGGAGCTCCTCATAATAAGCAGCCCCAGGAGGAAGTCAGCACAGCACAGGGATGGTGGGAGCCCCTCATAATAAGCAGCCCCAGGAGGATGTCAGCACAGCACAGGGATTGTGGGAGCCCCTCATAATGAGCATAGCACAGGGATGGTGGGAGCCCCTCATAATGAGCATAGCACAGGGATGGTGGGAGCCCCTCATAATAAGCATAGCACAGGGATGGTGGGAGCCCCTCATAATAAGCATAGCACAGGGATGGTGGGAGCCCCTCATAATATGCACAGCAGAGGTACAGCCCCAGGAGGAAGTCAGCACAGCACAGGGATGGTGGGAGCCCCTCATAATATGCACAGCAGAGGTACAGCCCCAGAAGTAAGTCAGCATAGCACAGGGATGGTGGGAGTCCCTCATAATAAGCAGCCCCAGGAGGAAGTCAGCACAGCACAGGGATGGTGGGAGCCCCTCATAATGAGCATAGCACAGGGATGGTGGGAGCCCCTCATAATATGCACAGCAGAGGTACAGCCCCAGGAGGAAGTCAGCACAGCACAGGGATGGTGGGAGCCCCTCATAATAAGCAGCCCCAGGAGGAAGTCAGCACAGCACAGGGATGGTGGGAGCTCCTCATAATAAGCAGCCCCAGGAGGAAGTCAGCACAGCACAGGGATGGTGGGAGCCCCTCATAATAAGCAGCCCCAGGAGGATGTCAGCACAGCACAGGGATTGTGGGAGCCCCTCATAATGAGCATAGCACAGGGATGGTGGGAGCCCCTCATAATGAGCATAGCACAGCGATGGTGGGAGCCCCTCATAATGAGCATAGCACAGGGATGGTGGGAGCCCCTCATAATATGCACAGCAGAGGTACAGCCCCAGTAGGAAGTCAGCACAGCACAGGGATGGTGGGAGCCCCTCATAATAAGCAGCCCCAGGAGGATGTCAGCACAGCACAGGGATTGTGGGAGCCCCTCATAATGAGCATAGCACAGGGATGGTGGGAGCCCCTCATAATGAGCATAGCACAGGGATGGTGGGAGCCCCTCATAATAAGCATAGCACAGGGATGGTGGGAGCCCCTCATAATATGCACAGCAGAGGTACAGCCCCAGGAGGAAGTCAGCACAGCACAGGGATGGTGGGAGCCCCTCATAATAAGCAGCCCCAGGAGGAAGTCAGCACAGCACAGGGATGGTGGGAGCCCCTCATAATAAGCAGCCCCAGTAGAAATATGACACCGCTGAACCTCTTCAAACAGGAGGGTATGGGCATATAGTACGGTGTGCTTTTTTTGGACAAGGAAGTGAGCCAAATGAAGAAAGAAGGTCTGTGTGATCGATTAAAAAAATCGTTTATAGACATATACATGGTCTAATGGTCACATGTGTTGAATTCCTCCGAGATCCATGCCTCGTTCACTTTTAGAAATGTGAGGTAGTTAACACTGTCGTGAGCTAGGCGAGTACACTTATCGGTCACGATCCTTCCTGCTGCGCTGAACGTCCTTTCGGACAGGACACTGGACGAGGGGCAAGCTAACAGTTCGTTTGCAAATTGGGCAAGCTCTGGCCAGAGGTCAAGCCTGCCCACCCAGTAGTCCAGGGGTTCATCACTCCTCAGAGCATCCACATCGGCCGTTAACCCGATGTAGTCGGACACCTGACGGTCTAGGCGTTCCCTGATGCTGGATCCGGACGACACCTGTCGACGGGTCGGCTGAAAGAATGACCTCATATTAGAAGTCACCAACACATCTTCAACCCGGCCTCTTCTTGCAGGCGCTGTTGGATTGGTACCCGCAACTCCTTCTCTGGGCGTGGGAATTGCTCCTCTGCCAGCGCACGCAAAAGCAGAATGCAGCATTTCTCGAAGCAAGGCCTGGAAGTGCTCCATTCTGACAGCCCTCTGTGACGGCGGTAACAATTCTGCCATTTTGTGTTTGTACCGGGGGTCTAAGTACGTTGCCACCCAGTACTGGTCCTTGACCCTTATGCTTTTTATATGGGGGTCCCTATTAAAACACTGGAGCATGAAGGCCCCCATTTGCACTAAACTGAAAGCGGTGTGGTGGCCTGGCTCCTGCTCATCATCCAGGATAATGTCGTCCTCTTCATTCTCCTCTCCCCAACCACGCACAACAGGGATCCCAGAAAGGTTTAAAGCATGCTCTTCTTGTTCCTCCTCATCCGCCCCGGCACCATCCTCCTCTGACTCCTCTTCAGACTCCTGTTGTTGACTTGTCTCAGATAGAGTAGCCCCCCCTGGGAATTCATCCAGCATTGCGACTTCCTCATCTTCCCGCTCCTGCTCCTCCACAGCTTGATCAATGACATGACGCAATGCACGCTCCATAAAGAAGGCATAAGGTACCATGTCACTGGTGGCGCCATGGCTGCGACTGACCAGTTTGGTGATCTCCTCAAATGGCCGCAGAAGTCTGCATGCGTTGCGCATGAGCAGCCACTGGCACGGTGAAAAAAAAAACAGCTCCCCAGAACCTGTTCTGCCGCAGAGTTCATACAGGTAGACGTTAACTGCACGTTTCTGCTGGAGCAGCCTATCAAGCATATAGAAGGTTGAGTTCCATCGCGTCGGGCAATCGCAAATAAGACGTCTGACCGGCAGATTGTGTGAATGTCAGCAAGGCGAGCCATGGCCGTGTAAGATCTTCTGAAATGGGCCGAGATTTTCCTTGCCTGCCGCAAGATGTCCTGGATCCCAGGGTATTTGACAACGAATCGCTGCACAACCAAGTTTAAGACGTGTGCCATGCATGGCACGTGCATAATTTTGCCCTGTTTCAATGCGCTAAGCAGATTGGCACCGTTGTCACACACCACTTTACCAACTGTCAAATTGAGCGGTGTTACTGATCTGCCTGTGAACGCAAAGCTGAAAGGAGTGCCGGGCCAGTGTGGCTCTTGGCTTCCAGGCACAACAGACGCAGCATGGCATGGCAACGTCTCACCTGGCTTGTCGAATAGGTTCTGGGGAGCTTGGGCGGCGCAGTGGAGAAGACGCTAGCAAGACGGAAAAGGAGGAGTCAGCTGAGAAGGAGAGGGAGGAGGATGGAGTAGGAGGAGGAGAAGAAGAGCCAGGCCTGCATGCAATCCGTCGCGGTAAAACCAAATCTACACGGGTGCCACGGGTTACATGCTTGACGGCCGTCAGAAGGTTCACCCAGTTGGCAGTAAAAGGGATATGCCTTCCCTGCCCATGTTTGCTAGACCACGTGTTGGTGGTCAGATGTATCTTGGCACCGACACTGTGTGCCAGAGATACATTCACTTGCCACTGAACATGGCCATATAGCTCTGGGATGGCCTTCTGTGAGAAATACTTCCTTCCTGGGACCTTCCATTGTGGTGTTCCAATGGCCACAAATTTACGAAAGGCCTCTGAGTCCACCAGTTTATATGGCAGTAGTTGGTGGGCTATCAGTTCTGACAAGCCAGCCGTCAACCGTTGGGCAAGAGGGTTATCCGGCGTCATCATTTTTTTACGCTCGAACATTAGGCCCACGGAAGCCTGCCTTTTTGCAGAAAAACGTGAGCTTTGCGTGATGGAAGGTGGAGTGGAGGACAATTGTGAGGGGTAGAGGAGAAGGAGAAGTAGAAGACAAGGCTGGACAGTGAGAGCCTGGAGTGTGGCTTTGTGTGTTCCGTTGCTCCCACTGGGCTCGGTGATGACTGCTCATGTGCCTTCCCCAGGTGAGTGTTGGGCTTACCGCTACTAATGCGTTGACTGCAAAGATTGCATATGGCAACACTATTGTCAGCAGCGGACACGTTAAAAAAAGCCCACACTGCGGAGCCATGTGCCGGTGTCCTGGGAGCGCCAGATGTGACCGTACATGGTCGATGACTTGCTCCTGATACATTAGCAGTCTGCTTTGTCCCTCCTGTGCAATGTAAGTTATTCCTGCTTC